>NC_045446.1:69773062-69974575 GCF_002776525.5 Piliocolobus tephrosceles
AAAAAAAAAAAAAAAAAAAAAAAAAAAAAAAAAAAAAAAAAAAAGCAAGGGTTGCAATCCTAGTCAGTGATAAAACAGACTTTAGACCAACAAAGATTAAAAGAGACAAAGAAGGCCATTACATAATGGTAAAGGGATCAATTTAACAAGAAGAGCTAACTATCTTAAATGTATGTGCATCCAATACAGTAGCACCCAGATGCATAAAGCAAGTCCTTGGAGACCTGAAAAGAGACTTAGACTCCCACACAATAATAGTGGGAGACTTTAAAACCCCACTGTCAATATTAGACAGACCAACGAGACAGAACATTAACAAGGATATCCAGGACTTGAACTCAGCTCTGCACCAAGCAGACCTAATAGACATCTGCAGAACTCTTCAACCCAAATCAACATAATTTACATTCTTCTCAGCACCACATCACACCTATTCCAAAATTGACCACATAGTTGGAAGTAAAGCACTCCACAGCAAATGTAAAAGAACAGAAATTATAACAAATTGTCTCTCAGACCACAGTGCAATCAAATTAGAACTCAGGATTCAGAAACTCACTCAAAACTGCACAACTACATGGAAATGGAACAACCTGCTCCTGAATGACTACTGGGTAAATAATGAAATGAAGGCAGAAATAAAGATGTTCTTTGAAACCAATGAGAACAAAGACACAATGTACCAGAATTTCTGGGACACATTTAAAGCAGTGTGTAGAGGGAAATTTAAAGCACTAAATCCCCACAAGAGAAAGCAGGAAAGATCTAAAATTGACACCCTAACATCACAATTAAAAGAACTAGAGCAAAGCAAGAGCAAACACATTCAAAAGCTAGCAGAAGGCAAGAAATAACTAAGATCAGAGCAGAACTGAGGGAGATAGAGACATCAGAAACCCTTCAAAAAATCAATGAATCAATGAATCCAGGAGCTGGTGTTTTGAAAAGATCAACAAAATTAATAGCCTGTTAGCAAGACTAATAAAGAAGAAAAGAGAAGAATCAAATAGATGCAATAAAAAATGATAAAGGGGATATCACCACTGACCCCCACAGAAATACAAACTACCATCAGAGAATACTCTCAACACCTCTATGCAAATAAACTAGAAAATCTAGAAGAAATGGATAAATACCCAGACACATACACCCTCCCAAGACTAAACCAGGAAGAAGTTGAATCTCTGAATAAACAAATAACAGGCTCTGAAATTGAGGCAATAATTAATAGCCTACCAACCAAAAAAAGTCCAGGACCAGACAGATTCACAGCCAAATTCTACCAGAGGTACAAAGAGGAACTGGTACCATTCCTTCTGAAAGTATTCCAATCAACACAAAAAGAGGGAATCCTCCCCAACTCATTTTATGAGGCCAGCATCATCCCAATACCAAAGCCTGGCAGAGACACAACAGAAAAAGAGAATTTTAGACTAATATCCCTAATGAACATTGAAAATCCTCAATAAAATACTGGCAAACCAAATCCAACAGCACACCAAAAAAGCTCATCCACCATCAGGTTGGCTTCATCCCTGGGATGCAAGGCTGGTTCAACATATGCAAATCAATAAACATATTCCATCACATAAACAGAACCAATGACAAAAGCCACATGATTATCTCAATAGATGCAGAAAAGGTCTTTGACAAAATTCAACACCCTTCATGCTAAAAATTCTCAATAAACTAGCTATTGATGCAACATATCTCAAAATATTAAGAGCTATTTATGACAAACCCACAGCCAATGTCATACTGAATGGGCAAAACCTGGAAGCATTCCCTTTGAAAACTGACACAAGACAGGGATGCCCTCTCTCACCACTTCTGTTCAACAAAGTGTTGGAAGTTCTTGCTAAGGCAATCAGGCAAGAGAAAGAAATAAAGGGTATTCAGTTAGAAAAAGAGGAAATCAAATTGTCCCTGTTTGCAGAGGACATATTTAGAAAACCCCATTGTCTCAACCCCAAATCTCCTTAAGTTGATAAGCAACTTTAGCAGAGTCTCAGGATACAAAATCAATGTGCAAAAATCACAAGCATTCCTATATACCAAGAACATACAAACAGAGAGCCAAATTATGAGTGAACTCCCATTCACAATTGCTACAAAGAGAATAAAATACCTAGGAATCTGACTTACAAAGGATGGGAAGGACCTCTTCAAGGAGAACTTCAAATCACTGCTCAATGAAACAAAAGAGGACACAATCAAATGGAAGAACATTCCAAGCTCATAGAATAGGAAGAGTCAATATAGTGAAAATGGCCATACTGCCCAAGGTATAGTAGGAACAACCTGCTCAAGGTAATTTATAGATTCAGTGCCATCCCCATCAAGCTACCAATGACTTTCTTCACAGAATTGGAAAAAACTACTTTAAAATTCATATGGAACAAAAAAAGAGCCTACATTGCCAAGACAATCCTAAGCAAAAAGAACAGATGGAGGCATCATGCTACCTGACTTCAAACTATACTACAAAGCTACAGTAACCAAAGCAGCATGGTACTGGTACCAAAACAGAGATACAGACCAATGGAACAGAACAGAACCCTCAGAAATAATACCACACATCTACAACCATCTGATCTTTGACAAACCTGAGAAAAACAAGAAATGGGGAAAGGATTCCTTATTTATTAAATGGTGCTGGGAAAACTGGCTAGCCATATGTAGAAAGCTGAAACTGGATCCCTTCCTTACATCTTATACAGAAATTAATTCAAGATGGATTAAAGACTTACATGTTAGATCTAAAACCATAAAAACCCTAGAAGAAAACCTAGGCAATACCATTCAGGACATAGGCATGGGCAAGAACTTCATGACCAAAACACCAAAAGCAATGGCAACAAAAGCCAAAATAGACAAAGGGAATCTAATTGAACTAAAAAGTTTCTGCACAGCAAAAGAAACTACCATCAGAGTGAACAGGCAACCTACAGAATGGGAGAAAATTTTTGCAATCTACCTATCTGACAAAGGGCTAATATCCAGAATCTACAAAGAACTTAAACAGATTTACAAGAAAAAAACAACCCCATCAAAAAGTGGGCAAAGGACATGAACAGACACTTCTCAAAAGAAGACATCTATGCAGCCAAGAGACACATGAAAAAATGCTCATCATCACTGATCATCAGAGAAATGCAAATCAAAACCACAATGAGATACCATCTCATGCCAATTAGAATGGTGATCATTAAAAAGTCAGGAAAAAACAGATGCTAGAGAGGATGTGGAGAAATAGGAATGATTTTACACTGTCATTGGGAGTGTAAACTAGTTCAACCATTGTGGAAGACAGTGTGGTGATTCTTCAAGATCAATAACTAGAAATACCATCTGAACCAGTGATCCCATTACTGAGTATATACCTAAAGGATTATAAATCATGCTACTATAAAGACACATACACATGTATGTTTATTGTGGCACTATTCACAATAGACTTGGAACCAACCCAAATATTCATCAATAATTGACTCGATTAAGAAAATGTGGCATATATACACTATGGAATACTATGCAGCCATAAAAAAGGATGAGTTTATGTCTTTTGCAGGGACATGGATGAAGCTGGAAACCATCATTCTGAGCAAACTATCACAAGGACAGAAAACCAAACACTGCATGTTCTCACCCATAGGTGGCAACTGAATGATGAGAACACTTGGACACAGGGCGGGAACATCACACAGTGGGGCCTATTGTGGGGTTGGGGGCAGGGAGAGGGATAGCATTAGGAGAAATACCTAAGGTAAATGATGAGTTAATGGGTGCAGCAAACCAACATGGCACATGTATACCTATGTAACAAACCTGCATGTTGTACACATGTACCCTAGAACTTGAAGTATAATAATAATAAAAAATTTTGTTCTGACCTTGAGGCACCCCTGGAATCTTTCTGAATCTGCTGTGATTCTGGGAGCTGCCTAATTCATGAATCATTCGTTGCTCAATTAAACTCCTTTAAATTAAAAAAAAAAAAAAAAACTGAGCAATGCAATGTAGCAGAAGATGGACCTAAGAGATGAAGAGTCAAGGTTCCAATGGGAATTATCATTAGAGATCTCATCAGCGTCAGGGTCTAATAGTAAACTGATGATTTCCTTGAACTAGATAATGAGGAAGTTTTAATAAAGGGACCATTCATTGCAGGTAGTCATGTAGGATGCTATCTACAAAGTGCCAAAATATTTCAATGACCTAGGGTCAGTGTCAGTAGGGCTATTACTACGTCTGAGTCCAAAGGAATGGGGGTAGGAGTTAATTACTAGACCCTATAAGCAGAGGGCCACTTTGAGGGAAACAGTGACCTTGGATTCAGGGACACTGGAGGGAGGGAGCCAGGGAAATAAATATCCTGACTTCGGATTGCTGCTTCCTTCAGGCTTCTGTTGGAGATTCCCATCGGCCAAACCCAACCAGAAGTGAGAGGTTGTGAAAGTCCTGTTGATGGGGCCAGGACAACGCGGGCTCCCCAGACAGTGCAGGGAGAAGAAGGGTTGCAAGTGGATCTGGACGAGCAAAAAGAAAAGATCTGGCACAATTCCTGAATCCAGTCTGCCCCTAGAATAGTCAGTTTACTTGAGCCTGTAAATTTTTTTTCTTTTCTTTTTCTTGAGGCAAAGTCTCACTTTGTCACCCAGGCTGGAGTTCAGTGGTGCGATCTAAGCTCACTGCAGCCTCTGACTTCCAGGTTCAAGTGATTATCCCACCTCAGCCTCCGGAGTAGGTGGGACTACAGGCACGTGCCACCACGCCTGGCTAATTTTCTGTATTTTTAGTAGAGACTGGGTTTCACCATGTTGGCCAGGCTGGTCTCAAACTCCTGACCTTCAAGTGATCCACCTGCCTTGGCCTCCCAGAGTACTGGGATTACAGTGCTGGGATTTGGTCAGTGCACCCAGCTGAATTTTCCCTTTTTATAAGTCAGTTGGGTTGCATCTTCTGTCATTGGCAGTCAATTGAATCTCCATTGACAGTGGCTTAACTGAGCTTGCTTCTTCTGTTGCATTTTTCAAAAATGTTCTTTAATTGTGGTAAAATATATGTAACATAGAACATGCCATTTTAACTCTTTTTAAGTGTACAATTCTGTGCTAGTGATTACATGTACAATACTATGCAACCATTATGGTTATTTATTCTAAAATTATTTAATCACCCCAAACAAAAACTCTGTACCTATTAAGCAAGAACTTCTCATTTTTCCCTCTTCTCAGACCCTGGCAATCTCTAATATACCTTCTGTCTTTACAAATTTACTTATTCAAGATATTTCATGTTAGTGGAATCATACAATATCCAAACTTTTTTTCCTGGTTTATTTCACTTAGCATACTGTTTTCAAGGTTCATTGATAGTGTAGTATGCATCAGAATTTCATTGCTTTTTGTGACTGAAAAATATTCCATCGTGTGTGCGTGTGTCTGTCTCACACAATTTGTTTATCCATTTATCTGTTGATGGATTCGAGTCATTTCCACCTTTTGTCTATCATGAATTGTGCTGCTATGAGCTCTTGCTCTGTATGTTAAATGCCTACACTACAAGAAGACCAGAGGAGTAAAGGAGCTGATGGTAATAAGATGCATAGTGTCTTGTGGAGGGGACTCACAGATGGTGGTCAGAGCTATTGCAATTAAGTGTCAGGGCACACTGCTCACTTGGGGGCCGGTCTCTTGTCAGAAGCACAGTGGGTGAAGGGGAGAAACCATTGATGTCTGGAGTGTGGAGGCCTACTGACTTAGGCTGTTGTTTTTTAAAATACCAGAAGCCCATAGTAACCTAGTAATTAGACTGGCACTGTCGCTGACGTTTGTTTAATGGTTGAGTGATCAGAAGTTTTCTTTCATTTTTTTCTTTCTCCTGTCAACTCTAGCTGATTAGAAAGGCATGTGAATCTTTCCTTACACATAATTTTCTAAGTCTGAAGTGAGAAATTGAACTGAACTCAATTATAGCAATTGATCTAATGTACTTAATTGCACACAGGACCTGGGAATTTGGAGGGTTCCTTGGGGTATGGGGGTGAATAAAGTGGACTTGGAGTTACTGATGTCACCTCTACCTATGAGTATGCACGTGGTCTCCAGGCTACCTCTCCCCCTGTCCCCAGCACACATTTGTGTGTACACATACAGGAAATGCAGATGCTGTAACATCATGTCCTCTGAGGTGGTGGCACTTCCTCTTATGGTTTGGCTTATGGGTTTACAACTGCTTTCAAGTACTAATTCAGAAGCATGCATAAGTTTTTTAAACATATGTTTCCCTGCTGAACAACTGCAGCAAACAAAACTAATGAAAAAAAAGTTATGCAAAGAAGGAAAGCTGACTGGAGGGCAGAGCTTCTCTCCAAAGGAAAAACAGTAAACAGGACAGGATGGAATCCTGCTGCTTCTCAGCAGAGCAACACAGCAGAATTGTGGGGTCTGTGAAAGGTGGTGTCCTTCAATCAATACAGCCACCTTGGCCCTAGGGAGCTCATCATCCTCACAGTGATGACTGTGCACTGAGCACTGGATCTGTACCAGGTGCTTTGTCCTTGCTTTTCACACCTTAACTTCAGTCTTTAAGACACTCCTGTGCAGTAGATAGTAGTGGTATTCCTGCTTTACAGATAGGGGTGGTGAGGTTCAGAGGGTGCAAAGACTCACTTGAGTAACAGCATGGAGTTGAATCTCTGGTCTGAGCCAAAGCCAGGGGTTGTTGCATTACGTCCCAGCGTCACACCAAATCTCCAGAATCCAAGGCATAGAAAGGGCCAGGCAAGACAGAAACTGTTATCTGCCCCTCCTTCCTCCGTGACCCTTCCCTGCCTTCTGCTTCTGTCTTCAATTTCTGTACTCCTTATCTCCGTCCTTCCTCCTGAAATCATCCTTCATTCTTCCTTCCTCCCCATTCTCACCAATCTTTGATCAATACTTGGTCATGTGGTTGTCACTCTGAAAGCAAAAAAGGGCCCTAAGCAAGAAGACTTTTCTTCAACATAATTGTGGGGTGCAAGGTTGGCAGGAGCCACTGAGATTGAGCCATGACATTGTTTAGGCAATGAGAAGCCTAAACATGAAGGAACCCTTGACCTACACTGGGGGCCTGAGACCAGGTGCCAGTCCTCTGGCCTGGGCTGTAGCTCTGAAATAGGTCAGAGAGATGTCTTTAACTTGCATTGGTGGGTGCTGTCCAAATTCAGGAGCTATGCAGAATTGAGCATCAGATTGTGAGAGAAAGGAATTGAATTGGCTTGGTTAAGAAGGAGGGTAGCTGGCTGGGTGCGGTGGCTCATGCCTGTAATCCCAGCACTTTGGGAGGCCGAGGTGGGTGAATCATGAGATTAGGAGATTGAGACCATCCTGGCCAATATGGTGAAACCCTGTCTCTACTAAAAATACAAAAATTAGCCAGGCATGGTGGCACACGCCTGTAATCCCAGCTACTCAGGAGGCTGAAGCTGAGGTGGGAGAATCGCTTGAACCAGGGAGTCGGAGGTTGCAGTAAGCCAAGATCGCATCACTGTACTCCAGCCTGGTGACAGAGTGAGACACCATCTGAAGAAAATAGAAAGAAAAAAATAAAAAAAAAAGAAAAAAGGAGGAGGGGACCCACCATAGGGAACCAGGGCATGAAGCCAGGGCATGAAAGAGCCAGGGAGATGTGAGCAGTGAGGTGCACATCAAAGCCAGTCAGCAGGAGGGCTCTCGGTGATCCCAGGTGTGCTGCCAGTGACCAATTCTGATGTGTCTGGCTCTCCTTGGCAAGAGGTATGGCAGGCCCAAGCCATCTGAAGCCTGGGAAGAGGGTTACCATTATCTGCTCTTTGGCTGGCACCACTATTTTCTACTCTTAGCTTTTGAACATTTCAGACCCACTTTGGTGAGTCTGATCATGAGGTCAACCAAGGCAAGGACCAACTCTATGATTATCCCATGTTTATACATGACAAAACTGAGAGTTGGAGGATCAAGTATCTAATTCAAGGTTGCAGAACTGGGAAGTGCAAAAGCTGGGATAAACACAGAAATTCGTTCCACTTTCATGCTGCTTGATACCCTGTTTGAAGGCCAGGCAGAGTGGTATTGGAGACAAGAATAGGAATTGAAGTCAGCTGAATCCTGTTCTGAATCTTGACTTCACAACTTAAAAGCTATGTATTTCCACTCTACATATTTTTCCACTACACGAAACTCTCTTGGTTTGTCTTGTGGTCTGCTTTATACAAGTAAATGCAACAAAATCCACAGAGGGGAAACTGCTCCTTGGTGCTTGAATGTCTGGTCCCTGTTAGTTGCTCTGAGTACACGGAAGGCAGCCTGACAGCATGACTCTCCTGGGAGGGAAGTCTGGCAGAGCCTAATTATGCCCAGAGCACAACTTTCACCTGGTGGGATCTGGACCTTAAATGATGCGGATGTGTGCTAAAAAGCATTTTCCAAGTGAGAACTTGGATGCTGTAAAAACAAAATGGAATGATTAGGGAGGCGCTGGACCATGGGAGTGTTTTCCTTGAGCTAGTCTTTTAACCTTGCTGTGAAGCTGACCCTTGCTCAGGCACTGACAGCCTTTTTGGAACAGAGGAAACAAGTTAAGTTCTTTTTAATGTATAGTAAATTGAGCTTGTCAACCTTGACAAGGTCCCTTTAAGGAGATGGTCACTAAGAGGACAGCTTGCCTAGAAGACATGCTGCTTGGGAGGCTTTGTAGATGGCATTCTCTCTCATGATTTAGGTGGAACAAAATCTCACTCTTTTCCTCCCTCTCTTCTTACTTTTCTTATTTATTTATTTATTTATTTATTTATTTATTTATTTATTTATTTTTGAGACAGGTTCTTGCTCTGTCATTCAGTTTGGACTGCAGTGGCATGATCATAGTTCATTGCAACCTCGACCTCCTGGGCTCCAGTGATCCTCCTGCCTCAGCCTCCTGAGTAGGTAGGACTATAGGCACCCACCACTGTGCCCAGCTTAATTTTTTTTGTGTATGAAGATGGGGTCTTGCTATGCTGTCCAGTGTGGGTTCAAGCAATACTCCTGCCAAAATGCTCAGCCTCCCAAAATGCTGAAATTACAGGTGTAAGCCACCATGCCCAGCCCCTTTCATCCTTCTTTAACAAAGTCTATCATCTATTAGTAATTACAATGGGCCAAAACCCATGCTAAGCACTTTTTACATATATTCTCTGATGTAATCCTCCTAACAATCCCATGAAAAAGGTTTAATTTTATCCTCATTTTACAGCAAAGGAAAGTAAGGATCAAAGACATGCTGTGTCACAGTTGATGGCTTTCAATAGGTGAGTCTGACTTCTACACTTACGTTCTTAATATCTTTGGATAATATTATTTTAACAAGTCAAACTGTTTTCTTTTCCTATGTTTTCTTCCAGGCTTTGCCCATACATGCACATGATTTTTACATAACTGTAACATTAGTTTTTTATAGAAATTATTTTTATTCCTTTAAGATTAAGTCTCTAAGGCTGGGCATGGTAGCTCACACCTGTAATCCCAGCACTTTGGGAGGCCAAGGTGGGTAGATTGCTTGAGTTCAGGAGTTTGAGACCAGCTTGGGCAACATGGTGAAACCCTGTCTCTACCAAGAATACAAAAAAAAAAAAAAAATAGCTGAGTATGGTGGCATATGCCTGTAGTCCCAGCTACTCCAGAGGCTGAGGTGGGAGGATCACCTGAGCCTGGGAGATCAAGGCTGTAGTGAGCTGAGATTGTACCACTGCACTCCAGCCTGAGTGACAGGACAATACCCTGTCTCAAAACAAAACAACAAAACAAAACAAAAAAACCTAAGTCTCATCAAAGTAATACATATATATATATATATTTACAAGTCAAAGAGTATAAAATGTATGCCTTAGAAAACACAAATCCCTGTTCTTTGTCTCTTCTAACTGTTGTTCTTGGTATTGATCTCCAAATTGCTAAATAATGTGTTTATATTGTTGTTTTATAATTTATCAGTTTTATATATCAACTTTCTTGAGTGTTAGATGAGAATGAGCTCTCTTCCCCCACTTCCTTTTCACACCGTCAACATGATTATATGATAGTTTAATCCCCAAGTCACAAATATTTCTATTATGACATTATGATCATCCTGCAGAGTCAAGTTGTGCTTCTTTTCTTGTATTAAACTTTTTTTCTTAAATATAATTGCCATTTTATTTGCATACTTTAATCTAGCTCTAATTTCTTTAGCATGTTCTAATAACTCTGTCACTTACCTATCAGTAATTTTTCTATAAACTCAAACACATCAATTTCACTTTTTCCCCTGAAGATTATCCCTTTGGATCCATTTGTCTTGTTTCATCTGGAATTGTTTGTTTTCTAGGGTGGCTACACAGCAGGTATATGGGGGCTTCTTCTGACCGTCATCCTGGGAAGGCCTTTTGTGGCTCTCGTGTGTTGGTTTCTCCATCTTCTGTAGCCCAAAGCTTTCTATGATATAATTTAATGTTTGATTTAATTTCCTAAGAAAGGGTGTTTGAGTTAAGTTTTTGGGGGGTTTTTGATTGTCTGGTTATTCATTTAAAATTACACGATAATTTGAGCATAAATTTCTAGCTTAAAAATGATTTTCTTTCAGTATATTAAAAGCAATTCTCCATTGTCATCCAACTACTGGTTTTCCCATTAAGTCTGAGGCCAATTTGATTCCACATTCTTTGTATGTGATCTTTTATTCACTCTGGCAACATTAAGATATTCTCTTTATTCTTTGAGTTCAGAAATTATATGATGATATGATTCAATATAGGTCTTTTTGCATTCTTTGCACTCAGAACCTGATGGGTTCTTATGATTAGAGGTGTATTTTAAAAAAAATTCTGGATAATTTCTAGTCTTACAGTAATTTACAATGGGAAGATTCTCTAAAGTTTGACCTAGTCTGTTATTGAACATGGAAGAAAGGAAATCAATGTTTACTGAACAACTAGTATGTGCCAGACATTGAAACAGAGACTTTACATGTGCTGTTTATTTCATCCTTATAGAAAACCTCCAAAAGCTTTCCACTCTACTTGTTTTTCCATCACACAAAACTCTCTTGATATGTCTTGTGGTCTGCTTTATACAAATAAATGCAACAGAATTCACAGAGAGGGAACTGCTCCTTGGTACTTGAACGTCTGGTCCCTGTTAGTTGCTCTGAGTACACAGAAGGAAGCCTGACAGCATGACTCTCCTCCAAAAGGCTTTCTATAAGGATGAAACACCTGTTGACATCACCACCATATAGGTGAGAACCTTGGGACTCAGAGCAATTAAAAATTTTGTCCATATATACCCAGCTATTAAACACCAGAGTGAGAATTCAATCCAGTCCCCTAAATAAGCAATTCCCTAACTATGTATTTGGGGACCCTAGTGTTTTATATGTTTTTGTAGTCTATTATGTTTAGGAAATGCTAAGATAAATAAATGTCTCAGTTACAGGATTTCTCAGAGCTGTTGATATCCTAATGTGCATTGCGAATCTGTTAGTAAGAGATTGTGTAATGCATCCTTTCCCACAGTAGATTAATGTAATATTGAAGCTACTCCTTGAAGGGTGAGTAGAATTTGAGTATGAGACTTTTGATCTGGTTGCTGGTTGGCTGGCCAAAAGGACAACCAACTGACCATAATACTTTGTTTTTCTCCATTTTGCTCCTCCCTTTCTAACCCACCCAGGTCCATCTTGCTCAATGGGCACCAATCACAGTGCTCTTTTTTTTCCCCTCAAATTCTTAATTACTCAGCAACCATACTGGCTGTCTTTCATATCAATGTAAGCCCCTTTCTGCCTTGGGAATTTCTAATATGCTGCTCTCTCTTCCTGGACTGCTTTTCACCTCCATCACCTAACTCACACTCGTCTTTCAGAGCTCAGCCTAAAGACAGCTACCTGGGGGAAAACATTCCCAAGCACTCTAATTAGGTCAGATCTCCCTTTGTTATGTTCTCAAGGTATGTTGTACTTTTGTATCATATCAAGCATAACATATATCATTTGCATGTGATGTGCAACACATCACTTGCAAGCATATACGTATTTTTATTTATTGTCTGTCTTCTTTCTGTAGATGCCAAGCTCCTTTTGGGGAACTATGTCTATTTATTTTTATTTATTTTTATTTTTTTGAGACGGAGTCTCGCTCTGTCGCCCAGGCTGGAGTGCAGTGGCCGGATCTCAGCTCACTGCAAGCTCTGCCTCCTGGGTTTGTGCCATTTTCCTGCCTCAGCCTCCCGAGTAGCTGGGACTATAGGCGCCCGCCACCTCGCCCGGCTAGTTTTTTTTGTATTTTTTAGTAGAGACGGGGTTTCACCATGTTAGCCAGGATGGTCTTGATCTCCTGACCTCGTGATCCGCCCGTCTCGGCCTCCCAAAGTGCTGGGATTACAGGCTTGAGCCACCGCGCCCGGCCGTCTATTTTGCTTATTACCATATGCTTAGAACTGAGCATGGTGCCTAATAACTTGCTAGATGCTCAGTAAACATTTGCTAAGTTATTGCATGAATGATCAAATGGATGAATGAAAAAGATGACTTAATTTGTTATCATCATTAATGATAAAGCTAATTAATAATTTTTTCTTAAAACGGTGGCTCTTGTTAGAATTCCAACAATCCAATTCTGCTTCACAGTAGGTCTGCAATGAGACAAGAAAATGATGCAAAAACATAGCCTCAAATGTGATAAATATTCCATGAAACAAAATCCTAATTTTTTTAAAAAAAAGTTTCTATTCTGTGCATGAATTATTTTGCCAACAGGTAGCTCAGCATGAAACTGCATTCACCTCAAAAATACCCATCCTCAAAAGCATATTCAAGCAGTTCTTCATGTCTCCTGTAAATCAAGCTCTCATCATGGAGCCATGGGAGCAAATGAATATTCTCTTTCAAAGAGTGAACAAGCAAATGCTTGGAATAAAAAGAAAGAATTATGTTAAATATTTTAAAAGACTCAGTTTTCCAACCTTGGCTGGCTAAGCAGGTATGCCTGACCCAGAGTCCTGGGCCAATGTTTCCATCTTCTGTGAAATTTGTTGACCACTGAGATGGGATATTTTGGTAGCTGTGCCTTTTATTTTACCATAGAGGACTTCTGGGAAGAATAAATAGCACAACATCCCCCCAACATCTAGCACAATGCCTGCCCATACATTATATGCCAGTTCCCTTGCCCTTTCTGTTCTTCATCTGGCTTGTTCTGACCTTAATTTATTGATTTATTAATTAGCTCTTCCTGTGGGCACCTCCACTCTAGACGGTGGACACTTTAAGTGTGGTGATAATGTCTTATTCATCCCTGCATCCCTAGTCTTTCTACAATGGCTGGTACACATGGGACACTAAACAAATGTTAGTTACTGAAGGAATTAATGATCTCATCCACAGTCTGCAAAGTGAGTGTGGGACCTTCTATGATCTCTGTTACACAGTGGAAGAAATGGAAGCTCAGACAGTTCATGTGACTTACTTGCCTGAGGATCCAACTGATGACCCACAATCTGTACAAACCCTCAGTTAAGGCTGGCATTCAAAGCCTTTACAATGGTCTGAATGTTAGTGTCCCCCCCAACATTCTTCTAGGGTGATAGTACTAAGAGGTCTGGCCTTTGGTAGGTAATTAGATCGTGAGGATGGAGCCCACACAAATGAGATTAGTGCCCTTATAAAAGAGGCCTCTGAAAGCTGCCTTGCCTTTTCTATCATATTAGGACACAGTAAGAAGGTACCATTTATGACCTAGTAAACCAACTCTCAATAGACAGCAATGTTGCTGGTACCTTGATCTTGGACTTCTTAGCCTCCAGAGCTGTGAGAAATAAATTTCTGTTGTTTATAAGCCATCCAGTGTAAGGTTTTTTTTTTTTTTTTTTTTTTTAACAGCAGCCTGAAGGAACTAAGACAGCCCTGCATGACCTGGTCACTGCCTACTATTCTAGGATTTTCTCCTGCAACTTCTCACCTCATTGGTTATTCTCTAGTAATGCAGAATAGCATGTGGCTCTACCCATGTTCCGACTGACTGAATAAATATTGAAAGAATGCTTTTTTGTGTATGTCTGGGCCTTTGTTCATTTTGCTCCCTCAGTCTGGCAGGTCCTTATTTTCAATTCTCTGTTGAGGTATCTCCTCCTCCTGGAAGCCTTCCATGGATAGCACTTCCCTGCTCTGAGATGAATGTCCCCCACTCCACATACTTAGAGGTTCCCGTGCTTAGCATAGCACTTGCAACATTGTATGCTGGTTGCTTTCTGGCTTACCTCCCCACCTGGAGTGTGAGCTCTTCCAGGGTAGGGGCCAGGGCCACTTGAGGTTAACACAAGACATGTTATAGACTAGAGCTCAAATGTTTATAAAGAACAACCAGGAATGCACTTGCAGTCCAGTGATCTTTCCCAGACACCACGTTGCTTCATAGATCACATAATGTGAGCATCAGGAGAAAAAAAAAATAGATCAAATGGCAACACAAACCCAAATTGGCAGCCATCCTCAAGATGCTGAGAGGCCGCCCATCTGCTCTCCTCACATTCTAAATCCACAGTTGTGCCCTCCATGCTGAGAGAGCCGGCAGCAGCTGGCCCCCTGCTGCGAATGAGGAGAGGAACGATTTATTACAAAGGGCTCTCTCTAAATCAATCTTTGAATCAGCCCTGGCCTCTAGGAGCATAGGCAGCTTGCGGGCGCTGTCCTCTCCCCACTGCTGCTGCCTCTGCATTCCAGCTGCATTTGGCCAAAGCCTCACCAGGGCTTGAGGAAGATGCCTGATATTCATTTCCAGGACCAATTTTGGAAAATCAGATATTAGAATATTTGATTCTCTTCAAAACACATGGGTGTACTGCTGGTACGTCCCAAGGCTGCAGACCCCATGGCTGGCTGGCATCTGGGTGATATACATGATGCTGGGCAAAGGTTTCTTGCCAATGAGGTCTTTTATGAAACTAGTTTCCATGGCTGATGCATCTGCTTACCTAATGATGTCTCTGGCAGCCACGTCTGGGAACATCTCTTATTTGGGAATCACTTCCCATATTCTTTTTGTTTTTTAGACATGGGTTTCACTCTGTTGCTCAGGCTGGAGTCTCGTGACACAATCTTGGCTCACTGCAACCTCCACCTCCTGGGTTCAGGTGATCCTCCCACCGAAGCCTCCTGAGTAGCTAGCACTACAAGTGTGTGTCAGCACAGCCAGATAATTTTTTCTTTTTTTCTTTTTCCCTGTAGAGATGGGGTTTTGCCATGCCGCCCAGGATGGTCTTGAACTCCTGGACTCAAGTGATCCTCCCAACTCGGCCTCCCAAAGTGCTGGGATTACAGGCATGAGCCACTGCACCTGGCCTCCATATTCTTATTCTCAGAGTTGGAGCTTGCAAGTTGAAACTGGGATATAGTCCTCTGTAGTATGTTAGCCTGAAGTTGGAGGTGGAAGTCAGTCCTGATGACTCAACATGGATCTTTTCTAGAGGTCGTATCTGCTCTGCTTAGAGCCCAGGCTGAAGATGTTGGCCTTCTGCACCCCTGAGTTATACACATAGCATATACATATAACTCCCTCTGGTCAGTGCTGTTTGAAATAATCAAGAGTAGTGAATTCACAGGCTTGTGGATGACCCATGAGCCATTCTGATGCTAAGCTGGGCCAGTACTATTTACTCTCTTGAGAATGTGAACGGAAGAGCCCCCAGGGAATGAGGTTGTGATGACACAAGCTGAAGGCAAGCATTCAGATGGAAAGATGAGAGAGGTATGGATGGCAACACACAAACAGAAGTTAGGCAGACACAAAACAATAAGTGAGCAGAAGCTGTGGTGTAAATACATGTGGGCGGGTTCGGTGGGAAGGGAAGATGGGAGCAGATGTGTGGAGAAAGGAGGCATCATAATGAGAGAGACTATAGAGCCCTGCAGGCATTCAGGCTGCACTCCAGTTCTCATGCCCACTGCAGGTAACTCGAAGGGATGTCTGTTCCTTGAACCACAAAAGTTCCATTTATGTGTTTGCTCATTAAACAGGGTTTGAATAAACTCTGGGCTAATTGCTGCAGGGGGAAGGGACTGGGATGATTGGTGGAAAGCCGTTGTCTTAAGGAGCTCATGGTCCCGTGGGAGAGAGAAAAGAGTAACCCAAGAAGGACATAGCTCAGCAATGGGTGATAAAACACATAAATACAAAAGGTAAAATGGAAACGAGGAAGGAGCACCTGAGTCTGTCACAAGATGTCAAGGCAAGTTTTCCAGCCAGGTTGAGGTGGGGTGGGTACAAATCCTAGGTAGCTGAAATAGATGGATTAAAAGTCTGAGAGAGAGCATGGCATAATTGGAGCTCTAAAGACACTGGGAACTGCTGGAACATAAAAGGAATATTCATGCAGAGGAGAAAGTGTAAAAACAGACATCATGACAAGAATGTTCAATAATCAAGCATTGGTGAGTTAGCCTTCAGAAGCAACAATTATAAAATGATGGAGATGAAAAGAACGTTAAAGATCATCTAGTTTAATTATTTTACCAGAGGGGAAACTGAGGCCCAGAGAAGGGGCTTCGCCTTCATGCTTCCATGAGGCTTTCTGGAATTTCCCAAGGATACCGGGGCAGGACGAGGACTAGATGCAGGACTTGTGAGTACTGGCTCCAGCCTCTGACTAAAGGACAGGTGACTGGAGAGACTTGACAGCTTTTCCATTTCAGCCTGATGCTTGATGAGGGGAGGAGAATCCAACCAACTGCTCCTGAACAAAAGCACTGAGAACCCAGAGCAGCGAACAGTGAAAGAGCACATATTTACTTTATGAATAAAAGAAGAAATGAGAATGCTTGCCTTCAATGCATACTGCTAACCTGGAACGCTTTCTTTGTCTTCTCCAAATCCTGTTTTCCCTTCAATATTTGGTTTAACTCCCTCCTCCTCCAGGAAGCCTTCTGTGACCACCTGGAACCCGCAGTTTGGAGGCTTTCTCTCTCCTATGGCCCCTCAGGGTTTACCTCACAGAGAACTCACATGCCTTGTCTGTTGTTGTGAGTTCCCTGCTTGTCTATGGAGTTCTTTCTTCAACTGGAAGTTCCTGCTCTGTGGAGGGGCTACCTTTGATACTTTCTTATATCCTACAGCACAGTTCAATGCCTGGTACAAGGAAATACTGGTGGATTCTGTTAAGTTTTGCAAAATGATTTTTTTCTGCCTCTCCTCTCATCCTTCCAAAGCTAATTGGACTTAGTATTATTGTCTAGTTTCTATTATTGCCTGCCAGAGTTTCCTCATTTTTTCCATAACACTGAATGCTGATTTTCACATCCTTTTATATTCATAGCGGGCTTCATAGTTGACAAACATGCTCATATATGTGGAGACTAAAGGTTAGGAAAGTTAAATGACTCTCTAGGTTTTGGAGGTGATGCTGGTCAAAGTGATAAATGAGTTCAAAGTCACAGTTACATGAACTGAGGGCTGGCAGGAGGTTAAGGAGAAGTGCTGATTTAGAAATCTTCAGGTAGTGAGAGTGTTGGAAAAGCACAGGCTATTAGGACCACCTCCTTGTGCATCTCAGAGTCCCCATATATAACGTGACTGATGTAGACAAGATTAGGAATCTTTCACCTCTGGCTGTCTATAATGCAATAGTTGCTTTGTGGGTTTTACACTCATGGCCCTATTACTAAACCCATGTATTTGACCTAGCTGGGTGTTTATTGTGTTTTGACAGATAATGAGATGCTTATTCTCATTCTCTTTTACTTTTCTCTTTTTCTTACATCATTCTTATCTTAATTTATTGCATATTCAACCTCTGGCCCAATCACATTAATTGCATGCCCAGTATATGTCAAAGGACATTACTAGGCTGGACGTTTTTCATTTGACTCCCAGATCCACTTTCACTTTTCTCCACCCTGCCTGTACTCATGGAGGCTGCCCCTCTGTGGACTACAGCAGTGGGCCCTCTCAACCTGTGGTGTCTGATGGGCCTTGACTTGGCCAGTGGGAGGCAATGACCGGAGGGTGAAGGGTAGGGGGAGCCTTTAGGAAGGGCTCAGCTCTTGTCAGGGGCCCTCTCCACATAGCCACATTTTCTGGATTCCCATAACTGTTCCTTTAGGCTTAGGGTTGGAAACAGCTCTCTGATCTTGCTAGTCATATGATTCATATCCTCCCTTGTAGTTTTCTTAAACCTGTCCAAATCTTTGCACATATTGCCTTTCTTAAATTCACCACAATTACCCAGTTTGAGTGTGCCATCTGTTTCTTCCCGGGACCTTGACTGATAGTCACCACAAAAATACAAAAAAGGAATGATTCCACTTATATCATGTACCTAGAAGAGTCAAATTCATAAAGACATAAGGTAGAATGGTGTTTAGCAGGGACTGGAGGAAGGGAAAATGGCCGGGGGGTTCTTGTTTAATGAGTACAGAGTTTCAGTTTGGGATGATGAAAAAGTTCTGGAGATGGTTAGTGGTGATGATTATACAAAAATGTAAATGTATTTACTGTCACTGTACTGTACATTTAAAAATTGTTAAAGTGGGAAATTTTATGTTATATATATTTTATCACAATGAAAACAATAAATAAATAAAGGAAAAATAGATGTCAATTGTTTATTAATGCCTTATAGGCTAGAGCCAAAACAGTATCTTTTTTCATTTTCCATATTCCAGTGGAGGGACCATGTTAGGTCAGCCCATCCATTTACCAGAACGTTTTATTCCTGCCAAACTATTCATCATGTTCAGAATGCTACTTAATTTATTTGGGTAAATAGATGTGCATCTATCTTGGTCTGGAAAAAAAATAGCCCTGGTATACAATACTGATAGATAGTATCCTCTAGTCTCGTCCTTACTTCAAAGCCTAGCTCATCTCCTCATATTCCATGAGGATTTCCAAAATTGCTACAACCTGTTTTGTCATTCTTCTTCCCGTCTCTGAACTCCAACAGTACTGTGAACTTCCTGTCTCTGAACTCCAGTAGTACTCTGTAGAAGTTAGTCCATTATTTTACTTCTGGTTCTAATCTCAGACAGTTGTCTCCCAAATATTCAGAGTTTCTTGAGGACAAGGATCACAGCCTCATTGCTATGTACCTTATTACAATATACACTATATTATATGATATTATAATTATATTGTATTATTGCTATAGTTGCCCCATTTACCTAGATGGATGTTGAATGGTCTTCAACACACGCTTGGTGATCGATTACAACCTTACATAAATGATATTGTGCAATTTACATAATAAAATATACTGCAAAACAGAATATTTCTCTCTGACTCTGATTTCTATTTCTAGGAAGACTAATTTTCTCAAACTTACACACAGCCCAGACTCTTGACAGCAATCTGGCATCCAGCAACCACGGGGTAGTTTGGTGGTTTGGGTGTTTTTTTTTTCCCTTCAATTTCTCATGCCCTCTAAGCCAGAATTTTAAATAAAACGCTTCAAATCTTTAAGACAGCATGAGCTCCACTCCAGGAACTGTGAAAGTGGGCAGCAGCAGACCTTCCATTTCACCAAAGAATAGACATTTGTTCTGCTGGAATTGTTCTTAGACTACTTGTTGTTGCATCCTCCTTTGCTTTTCTCTCTTTTCTTTTCGAGTGGCAAATTACATGACTTATTTATATCATGATCCTTGTGTCATTTTAAGCGTGTTTTTTTCCATGAAAGAAGGAATTTGTTTCTATTCAGAATATAAAAACTGCTAGTAATTTCCAGTTCCATATATAAGTATTGTTCAAATTACCTGATATGTTAGAGACTCAGGGAGGTGAGCCCTAGTAGCCCTAAGGCTTTCTTTTGTCCTGTTCTCTGAATTGAATACTGGAACAGAATACTGGAATCCTGAAATTGGAATATGATAATAAATTAGAATATTAGTGTGTTCAAGTCCTTAGCTCTTTTATCTGTTATGATCTGTGTTTATTTTATTAAGTTCTGGGATACATGTGCTGAACGTACGGGTTTGTTACATAGGTATGCATGTGCCATGGTGGTCTGCTGCACCTATCAATCCATCATCCAGGTTTTAAGCCCTGCATACATTAGGTTTTTGTCCTAATGCTATCCCTCCCCTTTCCCCCGATCCCTTGACAGGCCCCAGTATGTGATGTTCCCCTCCCTGTGTTCACATGTTCTCATTGTTCCACTCCCACTATGAGTGAGAACATGTGGTGTTTGGTTTCCTGTTCCTCTGTTAGTTTGCTGAGGATGATGGTTTCCAGCTTCATCCATGTCCCTGCAAAGGATATGAACTCATTATTTTTTATGGCTGCATAGTATTCCATGGTGTATATGTGCCACATTTTCTTTATCTATTCTATCATTGATGGGCATTTGGGTTGGTTCCAAGTCTTTGCTATTGTAAATAGTGCTGCAGTAAGTGTACGTGTGCATGCGTCTTTATAGTATAATGATTTATAATCCTTTGGGTGTATACCCAGTAATGGGACTGCTGGGTCAAATGGCATTTCTGGTTCTAGATCCTTGAGGAATTACCACACTGTCTTCCACAATGGTTGAACTACTTTACACTCCCAAGATGATCTGTATTTCTTATTGATTTGTATAAACTATTTCTATATTAAAGGTAGCCTGCCATATTTTGTATTTATCACATTTTAAATTAGGTTATTGTCTGTCTCTTAATTTTATTGTGGCACTTATATAAACTTTTCACTTTTATGTAGTTCTTATGAATTAGTACTTGTTCTGGTTGGGTGTCTCATTCCATTGAATTGTCTATTTTTATGTTAGTACTGCATTTGATGCTAATGAGCTAAGTGACTTTTCATACCTTTTTTTGTGAAAATATAATTGGTGAAACAATTCATGAAAAGCAATTTTCCAGTAGATTTCAAGAGCCTGAAAAAACATGTTCATATCCTTTGATCCAACAATTCCCCATCTAGGAATCCATACTAAAGATAGAATGTAAAAGAGTGTATGCAGTATGATCTCAACAATGTGAATAATCTAAAAAGAAAGGCTAGAAGAAAATTAAGAGTGGTTACCTCTGGGTAGCAAAATTATGAGTGATTTCTTACTCCTCTGCATATTTTTGAAAAAAATTATTGTGATAAGAACATTTAACATTAAATCTACACTCGACATGTTTTCTTCCATGAGTTTTACAGTTTCATGTCTTAGGTTTAAATCTTCAATTCATTCTGAGTTGATTTTTGTTTAAAGTGTAATAAATTATCCAATAAAGATAATAGTCCAACTTCATCCTTCCTGCATGTGGATATCCAATTTTCCAAGCACCATGTATTGAAGAGACTATACTTTCCCCATTGCATATTCTTGTCACCCTTGTTGAAGATTAGTTGACTATAAATGTGATATTTCTGGCCTCTCTATTCTGTTCCATTGAGCTATATGTCTGTTTTCATGTCAGTGCCATACTGTCTTAATTACTGTAGCTTTGTAATATATATTCAAATTGGGACATATGGTGCTTGTAGTTTTCATTGTGTAAATCCTTCAGTTTCTTAGTTTGGTTTATTTCATTCCTTCTGATGCTATTGTAAATAGGATTGTTTTCATAATTCCCTTTTTGGTTAGCTTTTTGGTCGTGTATTGAAATGCAACTGATTTATGTACATTGATTTTGTATGCTGCAACTTTACTAGATTTGTTTATTGGTTCTAACCATTTTTGTGGAGTCTTTAGGGTTTTCTATATTTAAAATCCGGTCATCAGCGAACAGGGACCATTTTACTTCTTATTTTCCATTTTAGACACTTTTCTTTTCCTTGCCTAACTGTTCTGGCTAGGACTTCCAGTCCCACGTTCAGTAGAAGTGGAAAGAGCAGGCATCTGTGCGATCACCCTTCTAGTCCATTCTACACACAGTAGCCAGGGTTATCTTTTCAAATTGCCAATGAGTTCATGTCGTCCATCTGATTATAACCTCCGGTGGTTTCCCAGTTCTCTTAGAACAAGATCAAAACCCTCCACATGGGTTGTGTGCCCTTGAAGCACCTGCCCCTAACCCCCACTCTACTCTATCCTCCCCAGAAACCCCTCTTTATGCCTTTCTGGGCTCTGACCCCACTTTCAGTTCCTTGACAGTGTCATGTTCTTTCCTTCAACAGGGCTTTTTGGTACATGCCACAGTGCTTAATGCTGCCATTCACACACTCTGCAAAGCCCCTCCCAATCCCTTCTCCTGCTAGCTCAAGCATCACTTCCTCAGGGAGTCTTTGCCGACACCTGCTCTAAGGTGGCCAGGTTCATTGTCATGTTCTCTCAGTAAACCACGCCCCTTTCCTTTAGACCACTCATCCTAATTTGAAGTTATTTGTATATTTACTTGATGAAATACAACTTTTCTCCCTAAGAGCGTCATGATAACAGGAGCTATATATTTCATTATTCATGATTATATTCCCAGTATCTGCCACAGAGCTGGGTGGTTGCTTATTAAATGTCTTTTAAATTAATTACTGAGTAAGATATAACTTCCTCTGTGCAATCTTCCAGACTGTGCTGTGTGGAGTCAGTAACTAACTCCTGTCTTTACGCTCATCTGGCACTTCATATCCAACTATCACTTTCCCCATCTGTAAAATGGGGCTAACCACATGTCACAGTGTTGAATAGAAAGGGAACTATGATGATGGACATGCTCATCGCAATGGTTGTCATTCAGGTCATTCAGCGGGTGCTCGAAAAAGCGCTTGTTTTCTTTACAATCATACTTAATTCTTTTAAGCATGAGCACTCTAAAGGAAACAGCCCTCACCTCACTCATTTCATTAGCCCTCACAGAGCCTTGCACATAGCAAGTGAGCCCCCAAGAGTGCTCCATGTCTGAATGATGGAACTGAGACATTAGTTGATATTCTCCCTGGCTGTCTTTTCTAAGACTAAATCCTTAATTGCCTCATCTTCCTGTGAAGCATCTTTTCTGATCACAACTCTTGGCACTCCCTGGCTAATTCATTTTTGATCGACTGGATTGCTCTACAGTTAAATTCCGGTGCACTGCAGCCT
Organism: Piliocolobus tephrosceles; assembly: GCF_002776525.5. Lineage (NCBI taxonomy): Eukaryota > Metazoa > Chordata > Mammalia > Primates > Cercopithecidae > Piliocolobus > Piliocolobus tephrosceles. Next base: position 69,796,096 of record NC_045446.1, read on the forward strand.
CTAGAGTTCTCCTCAGCACTGGAAGGCAGTCTGGCTCATTTGAACAAATTGCTTAAGATGTTAAATTAGATTTAGTCGTACTTAGGAAGAAGAATTTAAAAAAAGGAAGAATATCAATTGTCCTCATATCTACAATCTTCTCAAACTGCCTTATTTTATTACTGACAGCTCCCAAGGCATGTTTTGCATTGTGACTGTGACTTGTCCTGAGTAGGAGATTTTAAGTAATTTTTACTGTCATCAGCCAAATCACTGAGAAGGTACTAGATGTTTGACACCGCGCTCACAGAATATTAGAACTATTCCGGACCTCAAGATACATACACTGTGGTTTGGGTAGTCCATTAATTGACTGTTAACATTATTACTTTGCCTACTCATGCTTTTCCCTTTCACCTACCCCTATCCACTGTGTATCTAATGAAATCCTATTTATTCTCTAAAACCAAGCTCAGATATCCTCTCTTCCCAGAAATGTCTCTATTATTTCACAAAAAATTAACAACTCCTTCAATTGGATTAAATCTGTGTCTTGAACATACTTCTATTTTTCTACTCAACAGTCTGTGTTATTTTGTTAAATATTTCTCTCCCTTTTGGGAGTGTAAGATTCTTTAAGGTAGGGGAATAATTAATCTTCTGCACTTAATATGGTGACTAGAATACAGTACATGCTCAATAAATGCTTGTTGAACTGAGTTGACAAGTTTATTTGGCTAAAAAATCATTTATTGTACATCTACTGTGTGTTAGGCACTATGGACACAGATATGAATAGTATCTATACCCTGCCTTCAGGAACTTGTGTCATGTGGGTTTTTTTTTTTTTTTTTTTTTTTGAGGGGGGGAGAATGACAGATACATATAGAAAACATGAACAAAGTGTCATAAATGGAATCACAGAGGTGTATGTGAAGTGCTATGGAAGCCCAGAGGGGAGTGGCTAACACATAAACAGGAAATAGACACATAACAGTGAGGCTGTGAGTAAATACTTAGAAATGCACCACTAATAATTGAGATGAGGCACAAATTGGTGTGACTGGGATGATCAAGGCAGGTTTGGCCTAATTCTTTGATATTCTGGGTATAATTTGACTTACATAAGCAGAAGTTCCTTTTATCACAATCATGTCAATGTTGCAAATTAAAATATATGGTATTTGTCCACACTAAAGAGGATGAATCTAGGTGTAAGAGTGTTTCAAGCCTGGGGGAGCTGACAGCTGGATGGTTCTGGGCCAATTTAGCAACATGAGAGTACTATCAGGGCTTGCCTCTGAAACTGTTGGTTGTGGTTTACAGCTTGAACATTAAAGAATACATAACTAAATTAAAAGGAAAGAGTTCATTCTAGAATTAAACTCTGAAATGATAGAACCTGGTTTTGCTGGTTCCCCCAACAGGATGAGGCATGCACCCTGCTAGGAACCAGGCAAGGCAACTTTCCTTCGTCCAGGAGTGGCTGCCGTGCTAATAGGAACAAGAATGAGCATGGCTCAGGCTTCTGGCCTCCTGCTGGAGAGCTGGTGCATTCGCATTGGGCAGCAAGTAGGGGCTGGTACCCTGTCCTTGATTCAGGAGAGGATGCTCAGTAGGAATTTGCCACTGCAACCATAATGAATGGTCTTCATGGGCTTGGTCAGTGGGGGTCAGGTGGCCCTGGGAGGTTCTGAGCACTGTGTGCAGGCCAGGATGCAGAGAGACACACCCCAGCCAAACATATACATGCATGGATGCTCCTCTTCTGTAAAACGATGGTGTTGGCAAGTGCTGAAGCAGCATCACATAGTAGAAATATCAAAAATGGAAAATAAGGAGGTGCAGCCCTAAGTCCCACCACAACCTTATAATGTGGGCAGAACCATGCGTGAGTTTTAAATACTCCTCAGGCACCTGTTGCTTAATGTCTGCAATAGAGGAAGGGATAGAAGCCCATTCACTGTGAAACCACTCTCCTCTAACCTGTGCCACCTTTGGGTCACTCCTGACTTTACAAGGGTATATAGACTTTTTGGTAGGGGAAAGTGTTTGGGGAAGATGGCCCAATCCTTTTCCTCCAAGACCTACTTCAGAGCCACTTAATCCTCTAAGCCTTCTGCATTTCCCTTCTTTTGTTCTCCCTTTGGCTCTTGGGAGGGGAAACCCTGTGTCCATCTTCCCCTGCAAGCTGCAGTTGGGGGCACTGGCAATCAGAAAGAGGAGGCATGGCAGGGAAGACAGTGGTAGCTTCGGTCCAGTTCCTTTTATTACTCCTTTGCTTGAAAGGCCCATCTTGTTTCCAGAGCCCTGATTGTATGTGCCTGCACAGGTCATTTCAGGGCTTTTCTCTGGAGGGCGGAAGAGGCCTTGGGCTCGCCCAGAGGCTGGGCTGTGCTGCCAACGGGATTGATGTCGAGGCAGAGTGTGGGAGGAAAACTGCAGGGCACAAAAGAGCAGCAGCTGGCTTGTCTTCCATGAAGCATTTGCTGAGCATTTGGTAGAGATCAAATGACTTTTTAATCCTCATAACCTTCCCCAAAAGATAGTATTAGCATTATCTTACAGATATGAAAATGGAGCGGTCAAGAAGTGACCTTAGTTGCTGGGTATACACCTTTACTGGGATCAGCTTGCTTGATTGCTTTAAGGAAGATACCAAAAATAGCTCTTTGTGCATGAACCCACGTGTTATGCATTGCCTGAAATGGAGCCAGAAGCTGGCAGAAATAAAGGTGGCTGCAGGGAGTAGGCATTCTGGCTTTTTGTTTCTCTTTCATGGAGATTTCCATGCTCTCAGCTTGCCTGCTCCAGTCTTCCCTTGAGCTGACTGGCCAGCTCTCCCTACTTCCCTAATCCATACCCAAAGGGGCAAGTGAGAATGGTTTGCTCATCTTCACTTCCCCAGGAAGGCAGAGCTCAGCTGCTAGGATACCTCACTGGGCCTTGAAAACGGTGATGTCTTACATTTGTAAAAAAAAATTGTTTTATTATGATCCATTGTAAAAAAACACATTTTACATTATAACTAGCTGCACGTATACATACATGTCATAAGGTAAAGCTGTAAATTCATACACATAGCAGACACAAACACACAGATATACAATCACACACACCCACATATATAAACATGTTTTAGAAACATATATAACTGAAAAATGTTTTATGAAACAATGTTACATTCAAAGTACTCTGATATTTTCCGTTCTTTTCTATCCAATTAGAAGTACTGCTTGTTATCCACCAAAGTGATTTCACAACCCACTAATGAGTTGAAACCCTCGCATGGAAGAACGCCAATCTCCCTGTTGGAAGGGCCTCGGGGCTCAGTCCTTGGCCCTCTCCCGCTCTTTCTCTCACTCCCTTTTGATGATCTCATCCAGTTTTATGATTTCAACACCATATACACTGATGATTCCCAAATTTACACCTCCAGCCAGGGCCTCCTCCCACATCTCCATACTCACATATCCAACAGCCTGTTCTTAAAGTCCAGTGGCAGCTCCAACTAGATCCTGACCCTCACCCCCACACCTACGCTTCCTTCAGCCCACCTCAGCAAATGGCACTTCCATTCCTTCAGATGCTCAGGCTAAAGCACTTGGAGATCTCCCTGACCCCATACCATATCCAATCCACCTTCAGATACTCTTGGCTTCAAACTACATCTAGAAATCAACAACTGTTCACCAACTCCACCACCTCCATTCTGTTTCAAGCACCATCATTTCTCTCTCAGGTCCGTCTAACAACCTCTTAGCCAATCCCCTTGCTTTCACCTCTTCCAGAGACCTTTAAATATATGTCAGATCATGTTGTTCCTCTGCTCAAAACTGTTCAGAAAATCCTCATCTTATGCAGAGTGGAACTCAGTCTTCCCCACGGCCTTCGTGGACCTCCGCCATTGGGTTCCTGTGACTCTCTGGCCTCGTCCTTTGTTGCTTTCCACATCCCCCATGCACTCCACCCAGCGGTTCCTCACTCAGACCAGCCCACACCTGCCTCTCGCTATTTGCTCTTACTATCTCCACTGCCTGAATCGCTCCTCTAATTATCCACATGGATCACAATATTAGTCAGGTTCTCCAGAGAAACAAAACCAACAGGATGTATGAATAGAGAGAAGGAGATGTTTGCTAAGGAATTGGCTCATGCAATTATGAAGACTGACAAGTCCCAATATGCGGTCAGCAAAGCTGGAGAGGCAGAAGAGCTGATGTTTCAGTTCAGCTCTGAAGGCAGGGAAAACTGATGCCCCAGCTCAAAGGCAGTCAGGCAGGAGGAAGTTTCTGTCATTGGGGGAGGCTCAGCCCTTGTGTTCCATTCAGGCCTTCAACTGATTGGATGTGGCTCACCTACATTAGAGAGGGCAATCTGCTTTACTCAGCCTGCGGACTCAAATGTTAACGCATCTAAAAACACCCTCACAGAAATATCCAGAATAATGTTTGACCAAATATCTGGGTACCCTATACCCCAGTCAAGTTGACACACAAAATTATCATGCTCACTTCGTCATCTCCTTTAGGTTTCTGCTCAAATGTTGCTTTATGAGAGAGGCTTTCTCTGGCCATTTAGATATAATGGTATCCTTCTTCCCTCCCATGAGTCTTTAAATCCCTTACCCTGCTTTCTCTTTTTCCAAAGTACTTATAACTAGTGTGTTATAAATGTATTATTATTTTTATTTATTGCAATCTACTCAAGACTATAAACTCCAACAGGGAAGAGACTCTGTTCTGTTTGCAGCTATATTTCCAGTATATAGAAAAAGACACATCATTACATGCTGGACATATCATAATCACTCAAATAATATTTATTGAATGAATGAATGACTCTCTAGCTGGACAATAAGCAAGTGGTTCTTGGGTTAGATACTTGCCCTGATCCAGCCAGTGGCTACCTCTTATAAAAAATAGCTGTCTTTGTTCCCTGAACTGGGTCAGTCCCTGGTAGGACTGAGTCAGCCAGGAGGGGCCCCTGAGCATAGTAAGTCCACATTCACTGAATTGCATGTATAATAAACCACATCTTTTATTTCCTTGGCATGGACTGTCACTGCTTTTGTGTTCTTTGTAAAGTCCCATGAAAAACAAAGTTATGAGAGCCACAAGAAACTAGAAGATGGTAGGTACATGAGAGAAGGGAGAGACTGAATCCAGCTAGTGGAACAGAGTCTCCTTGTGCAGAAGGGGTATCTTAGCTGAGCCCTGATAGAAGGATTAGGGACTGGGGTGGGTCTGAGCAGAAAAGGCATGTCAGGCCAAGGAATAAATACAAGCATAGAGAAAGGAGTGGGGACGTGCACCTGTAGGTGAAAAACAGTGAGTAATGCTGCTTAATGGAGCATTTTGTAAGTACCAATTAAAGATAAATCATGAGTGTAAGATCAACAGGAAAATTCAGGCGAGATATAATTCAAGTCCCCAAGTTTTATTTTCCGATGAGGTAGTTTGATGGCCTGGGTTACCCAGATCCTTGCCTCTCTTCCCCATTTTGGTAAGCTCTGCATCAAGGCAGGAAAAAGCTTAGAAATCTCTGCCTCTCCTGTTCAGGACACCTTTGATGTTCAGCAGGTCCAGGTGAGATCATGGTAACTCCAAGAAGTAACACAAGCCTGCATTTGCAAAACGCTTGCCTTCACAGTTCTGAGTGTTTAATTAGTTGATTCTCACATCTTCAGGTGCTGCACAAGGGCACCTGAATAATGTTCACCACAGCATCGGCTTTCTCTGTGAAGTATAGAGGGTAAGTGTTTGAACAATTTTCAGTGTGACAGAGCCATAATTTCCCTCTCAGTGTTCAGTGGTTTCACTATTTCTTCAAATTTATCCAGACTTGCTAAGGAACTGCACAAGCAGTTGCTATGGCATTACTTTTTATTTTCCTCTTCCTAAAAATTACCAAATTTTCATCATTTTAAGGACCTCTTGGAAGAAAGAAGATTAAAATATGTTCTTAGCTTACAGGTCTCTTCCTCTATATTTTTTTCTTTCTGTCTTTATTCCTCTGCTTATCTCTATCTCTGTGTTTGTTTCTTTGCCTGTCTCTCTATCTCTGTTCTCTTTTCTCCACTCAGGGTCTCTGAGACGTGATGGAGTGGACTGCATAGGAAACAATACTTGAGAGACAATGAGGAGGGCTGGGACCTAGGTTCCAGCACCAGCTTTGCCACTTAATAATTGGACATCACCAGACAAGTTGCTTAGGGTTTCTGAACCCTGTTTTTCCTGAATGTACAGTAGAGTTGCCTACAGATCAGGGAGGCAGGGTGATGTCATGAAGAGCAAGAAATTCTAGTTGGGATCAAAAGACCTAGGTTCTCCTGTGGTCCCTGTCAAAGCAACCTTGTCGCCCTAAGCAAGTTCTTAAACCTCCTGGCATCCAAGTTTCTCACCTGATAGAATGAAGGTAACACAAACCTCTAAAGCTAGAAAAGAGGGAGTAACCTAGCAGGGAGTATCACGGCTTTGCATTCAGGCAGGCTGGGATTCAATTCCCACTCATTACTAGCCATGTGTTCTTGGGTAGGTTACTTAACAATAATAGTTAATATTCCTTGTGCATGTTTCACATACCAGACACTATCCTAAAGATTTCTTTGGATTATCTCAATGATCCTTCCTAATTTGATGAAGAGGGTGTTATCATTTTATTTATCTTATATTCAAGGGAATGGGGCTCTGGGAGGCTTGAGTAACTGCACAAGCTCAAAGAACTAGGACATAGCAGAGCAAGGATGCAAGTCCAGCTCTTCTCACTCCACAGCCCACATTCTTTGCCACTGGGCTATCATGACTCTAAGTCTCTGTTTGGGCATGGCAAGTTCATAAGTAAAATTACTTGTATAATAAGCACTAAATAGTTATACGGTTATTGTGAGGATTAGTTGAGATGCGACATACAAATGGTTTACCACAATGTCTCATATAATTCTGTAGTATATGTCAGTATGTATATACATTCCACCGGAACATAATGGGGTAAAATGTGTACATTGCAGGTATGTGAATAAGTGGTTTGCAATATTTTACATGCTCTGCAAGGCACTGTTGTGATGACACTCTCTAATATTCCTTCTAGCTCTTAAGCCAGACCTTTGTGACTCATTTTCTCTAGGTTGTTAGCTCCAGTGGAAGTTCCCAGGCCACTTTATGCAGTGATGATGAGTGTTTCCAGAACACTTTGACTTCTGTATTAATTAAATGTGAGAAAACATAGATCTCTATGGAAAGACACCTCTGTGGTTTCTTTTTAAACTCTGTACTTCCACCATACCTTGCAGCTACACCACTCAGAACAACCTGCATACAGTATTCTATTTATCTTCAGAATCATGAGTCACAGATTAGTTACTGAAGTTGGGTCTCATGTTCTGAAAAGGAAAGATGTATCTTGAGAAGCAAGGGAGAAGAAAAGTGAGTCAAGAGGCTTTGAACAATTTAGGCAAAGGTCACAAGTACAAGACCAATCTTTACCCACTTATTCCTTCAAAAATACTTATTAAGCCCTTATGCAATACTAGGCACTGGAGAAACAAAGTCAGGTAAGCCTTGCTTCCTGTCCTGGAGGAGAGGAAGATAAAGGATTTCCTGTTTATTGCTTGCTTGTTTTTGTTTTGGGCTGAGCACTGGGCTAGGAGTTAGTTGTGGGGGACAGGCCCAAATTGTTACCAAATGGAATGACAGCTTCTGGAATTTCAGTCCTGCAGTACATGTGGGGCCAGCAGGGAAAGTGTCCCAACAGCTATTGTCAGATCTTCCATTGCCAGCCTAGAGAGGAGGATGATCAAGTTTTCTGCTTCCTGTGTTGTCTTAATTCATGTGTGTGTATTTGTTCAATTCAATGGCTAAAAGCTCAGGAAATCTTAAAGGTCTGGAGGGTAGAGCCACCTCAAAGGCTGCCACAGGTGTTAAAACCTGGCAGACCTGGCCTTCTTCATGCAGATGCAGGAAGGACTCTCTACAGCAGCCTGGCTTGGCTGAGAAATTGTAGGACAGACTTTCAGGACAGGCTGCCCACAGTATTCCTAAACATGGGTCTCACCACATTGCCCCTCTGCCCAAAACCTTTCCGTAACTCCCCTGGCATAGAAAAGAGGCAATGTCCCAAGATGGGTCTTGAGGCTGTCCTCTGTGGGGCCCTAGCCTGTGTTTGTAACATCCTTTATCACTCAACCACCTGTCCCTTACAACTCCAGCCATGCATCATCCCACTTCCTCCTTTCAGGAATTTTTTTTTTTTTTTTTTGCTTTTGCTCACACAGTTTCTCCAATCAGCTAAGGCTTAACTCAAACACCTAGTGTTCCAGGAGACCTCAGATCTTCCCAAGTGGAATGAATCAGTCTCTCCTCTCCCTTCTCACAGCACTTTGCTAACACTTCTGAAATACCACAAAGCACAGCCTGCCTTTGATTATGCCTGATCGTGAAGGCACATTCCTCACGTACGAGACTTGGTCCTCGTGGACTCCTCCTCAGGAATAGAACCTTGTTCATGATATGTACTAATAAGGGTTTGTGGAACTGATTAGCAAACTGTGAAGCGTGTACAGGGGCTCCAGTGCCCGTGTAGTCCTTGACTTGTGCACCTTCAGAATCATTCTCCTGCTCTGCTCTGGATTGCAGAGATCTGATCCTCGCAAACCATGATTTCCAGGCTCCTTTGAAAACCACACTTCCCAGGGTCCTGGCTCAGGTTCTGAGATCATATCACATAGGCATCAAGAAACCTAGATGCTAATTCTGGCTCTGACCCTAAGTATCTTTGGGTAACTAACAAAGTTTCTTTGGGCTTTAGGTGGCTCTTTAATAAAATGAAAATGCTGAATTGATATTCTATAAGAGCCTGAGCATCTATCTATCTATTCTTCTTTTGTCTACATACTCATGAAACATGTATTGAGCCCTTCTCCTGTGCCAGGTGACAGAGATACAGAAGTAAACACAGCATGGCTTCTACACTCAGTAAGCTCACACTGGAGCAACAGAAGTAGTTTTAGAAGGAAAACGATGTAAGTGGGCATATTCTTTAGAATAAATGTGTTCTTCAGTCTGCTGGACTAAACTGGGGTCGGGGTGGGTAGACAACAGGAGCCAATTTCCCAAGGGCAGAACAAAAGCTATGGATAGAAGTCAGAGAAAGTCTGATTTCATCTCAGGATGACAAGTGGATTTTCTAACAATTAGAGGAATTCCACAGTGCATTATAAGGTAGTGACGTCCCCGTCAGCAAACGTATTCAAGAATGAGTTGGATGATGCCCTAGCAGGTAGCAGAGAAGCACTTTCCTGCCTTGGGAAGATAGAATAGACGGGTAAGATGTTTTCTTAATTCTAAGTTATTCTATGATTCTAAAAGTCAATGTTTCCATGCTTCAAATGTGTTCGACATCGTTTTAAAAAAGTAGGAAGATCTTATCTTTTATTTAAAGATAAGATCTTTATAAAACCACTAAAATTGAAGTCACTGTGGTTAACATGCAGGGACCCACTATCTTAACCTTCCCCTCAGTTCCTACAAAAAATACAGCCCCAGCCCCCCCACTTCCTCCCGTCTCCCTGGTCTTACAGCCTGCACATGCAGTCCCCTTCCGCATTCCCTGCCCTTGGCTGAGAGAGGTTAAGGATCCAGCTTGATGCCATGGGACTCTGCAGCATACGGCCCTGACTCCAGGGCTGGCTCTGACTTTGTCATGCTCTGGTGCTGGGCTGCCAGCAACTGCTTCAGCCTCGTCTCCACCTTCCTGACTCTTAGTGGCCTGCAGTCTCCATCAAGACACACATCACTTCTCTTCTTACCTCACCCTCCCCCACCTCATCCTCTTCTTTTCCCCCAGCCCTGAAGGCCCTCACTATTGTGCAGGAACTCACATTTGCTGTCCACTGATCCAGGCTTAATGCTCATGCTTGATCCTCACATCAAAGCTGAGAGTCCAGCATTGATATGTGTACCTATATCACAAATTTAGCCTGAGAGAGGGCAAGTGACTTGCTCACGGTCACGCAGCTGGGAAGCAGCTGAGTTGAGCTCACATGACCCAGCTCTGCCTGACCCTGGAGCCTATGTTCATTCCACACTCAGTGGCAAGCTGGTCCCTCTGGAGCCTGGGCCCTGCCTTGCTCTTCATGGGTGTCCTTTCAGGTGGCAAGGCCTCTCATTGCTCCAAGACAAATTTCCTACCTGGTTTTCTTGAGTCTCAGCTCTGAATTCCATTTTATCTTAATTTGTTTAGATACTCTGACATTTATTAAGCCCTCACTCTAACTAGGAATGGTTTTAAGCACTTTACATGTATTAACTTATGCAATCCTTTTGAAAGACCTGTAAGGTAGGCATAATTGTTCCACCTATTTTATAGATAATAAAACTGAGGCCCAGTGACATTGAGTAACATGGTTATACAACTATAAAAGGGCAGAGCCAATGCACACCTGGGCATCTGGCTCTAGAGCCTGATTTCCTAATAACTAAGTCACTGTATACAGAATTTTACCTGGCTGACTTATGCCCTTCCCACCACCAGACTCAATGACACTGGGACTCCATCTGACTTAGTGACTGCCCCTCCCTGAAGGTGTCAAAGTGGTAACTAGTCTACATAGCTGCTCTGACATGAGGACATTTTTTATTCAGGCTGATAAATAAATAAATGGTGAAGCAGGTGTGTGTGTGTGTTTGTGTTTGATGAAATGGAGAAAAGGGATATCTCTGCATCTATTACTTGGTAAGACACAATTTTTTCCATTTCCACTTAGCCATATCAGAATGTCTTGCTTTGCTTCAGCGAATGGCTGAAGGTGTGGGCTAACAAATAGATTTAATCTCTTGTTCCAAGTTTGGTTGATTTATGGTGGCTGCTTGGAGTCACAAGTTGGGAAGGATTCTGAGGTCACATTTGGTCCCAGCAGGAAAGAGAGCTGTGATCTATTAATAATGTCTGCCATGAGCAAGAGAGGTGAAGGTGATGCACACAAGTTGTTTATCTGACATCCATGAACTGATTTCTTATCCTGACTTCCTGACTCTTCCTTGTCTACTATATCCTTAATCAGTTAAGTGCTATCCTTATTCTAAGATGTGACCTGAGTTTTGCCAGGATCTCCATCCAGTTCCTACATGGATGGCCTAGATACGAATATGGTGCAGAATGGGGAGATAAGAAGATGGAGATAAAAGCATTCTTTGGGTAGTATATTTTGTCTTGGCATTCTTTCATAATTCAAACAGAACATAGAAGTTTTCATTAATAGCTTGGAGAATCAGTAAAAATCTTTCTCCTCAGTTATTGGGGACATGGCTATGCGATTCTTCCCTATAGCACTGTTCTGTATCCTATTCTGCCAGGAGTCATAGCAACAACAGCAGCTCTACAGTTTGTTCTGGACTCTGTTTCTTCCCAATGCTCTTGAACAGGTCCTGGTGGGCTGTGTGATCTGCAATGTTCTTCCCTCAGGTCTTCCCAAGGCTGAGTTTCCCTTATCTTTCAGGTCTGAATCCCCATGACACTACCTTAAACAGGCTTCCCTTCAGCACCCTATCAAATGATGTCTTCCTCAGTCATTCTCTATCATACTACCTTATTGTATTTTATTCTATTCATATCTTGCATCATTGACTTGACTTATTTTTCTCATTGATTTGTTTACTTACTAGGCGTCTGCCCTTTCCTGTTTGTAATGCAAGCCCTGTTTTAAATTTTCTTGTTCACCCCTCTTTTCTGGTGGTTTTGACCATCTGGCATAAGCAAGACAATATTCTCTTGCAGTAAAATGGATCTTCAGAGTTTCTTATAATTCAAATGCTTCTCTGCTTTTGAAGATCTTTTCCCGTGATGTGTACTCACCTGGACTCCAGCCTAAGTTTTCCATCAGATCTGTCACATGCTGGAAATATCAGGTCTATGGTAGTATACTTTCTGAGAGTGAATTGTAGCTCTACACTCAGGCAAACTTCCTGAACAAAACCTAGGAGTTCCATGAAGGCAGGAGCCTTTGTGCCCACTGTTGTCCACACTAACTTTCTCGATACACTCCTTTGGTCATATCTCTTCCATATCCTTTCCAAAATCTTCAGTGATTGCTCATTGCCCAGAGACTGAAAGTCTAAGGTCTCTAGATTAGGCACTTAGGCTTTTCAGATCTTCCTGGCTCTTGCTCTTTTGATTCAACATAGGACTAAACCTTGGCATGTTCCCTGAACATGCCTGGCATGCATTCTCTCCTCCATGAGGTTCTTGCTCAAGCATCATTCCTTAGGCAGTCTGCCTTAGTTTCCCTTATCTTAGAATGGACGACTGTCCTATGGGCCCCTTGCAGCCTGACGTTCCTGCACACTCACACATGATTTTGAAATATATTGTTTACATGTATTATCCTAAATAATAAGCCTCTTGGGGACAAGTATTATTTCGAATTTACTTTTGTATCCTAGTAACTAGCAGAGTGTCTAGCCCAAATTACAGAAGTATGAATAGAATCACTCCATCATTTTTTACAAATAAAGAAACTAAAGTGCAGAGCATAAGTGTGTCTTGCCCAAATCTACATAGCTAGTTGCCAGCGGAATCAAGACTTGAACATCAATCTTTTATACTTAGAGAGCACACACTCAAATGTCAAAAGGGGCTGATTACATAAGGACTAAAGCATATGAATAAAATACAGTTGAAAGTGGGGGTCCTATCTATCTAGGAGAAGCCACCCATCAGCTCTAGACGACGATGGTCAGGTGGGCATATTGGTTCAGCTCTTTCACATAATCAGGCTCCAAGGAAAAAGTAGAAAATATTATTTGTGTGTGACATCTCACAACATTTTAAATTTTTCCAACTAGCTATAATGAAAACTACTTCATGGTCTAAGCACATTCCCTCTGTGAGCCAGATGAAGCTTCAGCCTGCCAATTAGTGACCTGTGCTCATTTCTATAGGACTTCCTTGAATATAGTATCATGGGTCAAGGAGCTCAGACCTCTAGAATGAGAGAGAAGTTCCAATTTCCTTTGTGGCTGACTTATTTAAAGCCACTGATACTGGGCTGATCTTAGAGCCTTCAAGGTGAGTGGGACGAACACCCTTGAGATTCACATGAATGCTCTGAAGCTGTGTCAACTCCAAATGACAGTTTTCCTGGTCATTAAAAATGACCAAGAGCGCAAATGATGGTCTGCAAATGGGCTTTGCTGTGGATAAATGCAAATCAATACAAATTACGAAAGGGGCCCTGTGATGGATTGGCTGGCTGTCAAGAAAGATGAAATGCTGAAGAATTACTGTGTATGTGTGAAGTGGGGCGTATTTCTCTGAAGGCCTGGCTCTTTGGAAATGGGTCGGAGGGTGATGTCCAGCCTTAGAGGTAGCGATCAGCTCTGCCTTAATGTAGGTACTGAGAGCCAGGCAATGGGAGTTTTGGCCACATTGACTTGAACATTCATTTATTATGATGAAATGAGCTAGTATTGACCTGGAGAACCTAATGTATAGTATCAGCATATTAATAACAGGTTGTTACATGCTATGTCTCAATGCTAGGGTTGAAATGATTGCTGTCCTTTCAAATATCAAGGAAATGGTGTCATTGAGATTTGCAATTATTGCTCCCAGGTTATCATGACTACTTTCAAATTGGAGTTCAGGGAGTAAAGGAGAACAGCATGGAGTAAGCATGGGTTTATATCTTAAGTTCACTATTATTAGCCTTATATCCTTGAGTATGTTGCTTAAACCATCTTCAGTCTCAAGTTTACAATTTGTAAAATGGGGATACCATTTTCTTCTTAGGTGTGTTGGCAGATGGCATTTGTCAATACACCTTGCACAATGCCTGGTACAAACTGGACGTTGAATGTATGTTCATTTCTCTTCCCCTATCAGTTCCCACAGCACTCTGTCTGAGCCACATTTAGGACTTCGTTGGTTTTCTACCTGAATTTCTCTAGTCACTTCTGTCCATATATTCCTATGTTAGGCAATAAATTCTCTTACAGCTGAGTTTTAAAAAATGTTTTATCTTTTCATCTTCCACAGGGTCTGCCCATAGTAGGTACCCAATTACTATTAGTGGCATTAATGGATCCACGACTAAAGGCACAAGGGCTGTGGAAGTCTTGGTCAGCATCTTCCCTGCCAGTCATTTGTGCCATGAAGTTGCCCTATTATAGCAGGCCAAACGAATCAGGATAAACAGGTGCATCTGCTGCTCCTGGTGCATGCAAGCTTTCCTAACTCATCACCTGTTCTGAGTGTGGACTAATGGCTACTGAGATGAAAGTAGAAGCTATAATTTCTGTGACTAAGAGTGGAAGATAGAACATAGGAAGCTTCCTTGAATAAATGACTTCTGAGCTGGGCCATAGAGTATCAGGGAGATTTTTCTAGGTAGCAAATAAGAAATGACATTCTAGGCAAAAGAAACAGTCTGTGCAAGGGTAGGAGGTATGAAAATAGAGGGTGTGTAGCTAGAGGAGCAAGGGAACTGGAATTTTTTGAGCACCTACTATATGCCAAGAGCTTTTTATCTGTTACCACATTTTATTCTCTAACTCATCTTGCTTGGGAGGCATTGTCCTTCCTATTTTAAGGGGAGAAGAAAAAATTGTGCTAAATGTTTAGGAATTTGTTTAGGAATTTGTTGAGATCACATAAGCACAAAAGTGGCTGAGCTTGATTTTGAACCTAGGCCTGTCTTACTGCAACCTTTTCCTTCCCATGATATGTGGTGAAGGACAGGAAGCAGAGGGTCAAGGGACTAGAATTAACTGACAATTCCCCAACATACTATTGTCAACTTCAACCCCGAAGATGAGCACAGGTGTCTGCTCCTCTGAAACTGTATTCTTTTCAGTTGTGAGAATTTCCCATTGGTTTGAAAAGTGATCCTCAAATTTTCAGAAAGGAATGAGATCGGGCATGTGAGGAAAGAGATCTATTTTCATACCCAGGGCTTGTTTCATTTTGCAAGTTGTAGCCAAATTGCCTGAACTATTTTCATACTTGGATTTCAGACAACTTGCTGAGATCCATATTATCTGATTCAGGGTGTCTTTGTGCAAAGTCTTTTTATTTTATCAGGTGCATTTCACTCCATCAAAGCCCAGGCTATTTGCCCTGGTGATGCCTTGAAAAATCGAGTTCACAGTTTGAACTGGAGCTGGAGAAAGGCATTTCCACAGGTTGTGTAAGTCCAGGTGCATAAGGGCTCCTGATAGAGCATCTCTGGGGACTGATTTGGGGGCCCATCTTTTATCTGATGTGATGATCTTTTAGATTGCGTAGGCCCCCAAGTTCTGATGGCAGACTGAATTGTCACACTATCTTTTTCTTAAGTTAAGTGCACTCCTTGGAGTGACTTTATTAAATTAGATGTAGAGATTTCATTTAATAAGGGCAGGTAAATAAATGGATACTCAGCAAAGCATAAAAAGTCAACAGAACGGCTACCCTTTTCAGGAGAGCAGACTTTAAGGACAGACAAACTGAACTTAGAATCCTTCTTCTCCCCTTTCTACTGTGTGAGAATGGGTGAACATTTCAACCACTATATAGCTTTGTTTCATCAACAAAAATATAGGATTAATAATACCTTCCTATGAGATTTACATATAATAGCATTTGTAAGGCTCTAAGTGCATTTCCTAGTATATACTGCCCCCACACCCCAATCCCTATTTGGGAAAAAAGTTAACAAGTAATTAAAGTGATATTTTTATATCAAAACAAAGACATGCTTTATGCAGTAGATATCAAAATTTACATGACATTTTAGGATAAATAAAAGAAAAAACACATTTCAAGCTTGCAGCCATTGCCTTGAGCTAAGCCTCAAGAGAGAGATAATTTTGTCTTTTGAAGGGATTTGGTGGAAGAGTTCAAGCTGTGGTCCAGTCTTCCAACCATGGATGGAAGAGTTTAATTGCTGGCCTCTGATTCTGCTTACACATTTAGGCATCCTTTTTCTAGATGGAATGTTAAAATTGTCTCTATGAATAGTTATACAACCACTTCATTGAATCATGGGATTACACAGAACTCAAAGGAAGCTTTTATCATGCCAGATGTATTTTACTCTACCTGCCACATGCCATAATGGGCTCAGGCAAGTTCTGGAAATCGGTCTGCTGCTTGGCAAGAGACCCAGAGACAATCATTTCCACAGGTAACCATAGTTCAGGCACGAGGTGGAACTTGTTTAGGGTCTAATGGCAGGACTAGATACAATGAAATTTGTGACAATCTTGGTGAAAATGTGCTTTCCATAGAATTTAGAGGGCTTTTGAGCCAGTCTCATAGTAATGTTAAGGGGCAGGGGACTCATAGGTGATCTCTTGGTCACACAAATGTTTGATATAATGATTAAATGTGGAGACTCAGGAGTCTATGTTGGAGTTCATATTTTGGTTCGGAAGTATTGGCAAGTTAATTAACCACTCGGAACCTCTGTTTCCTCCTCTGTAAGGCAGGGCTTATATTAGTAGTTACTTCATCAGGCTGTGATGAGGATAAGAGAAGAGAAGAACAGAGCTCTCAGCATGGAGAGTGGTCCATGATAAGTACTCAGCAAATAGTAACATACCTCCCCGCTCAGCCCCCAACTACTAATACTTCAACTAACCATAACAACAACATATGGCTGATTGTATTCCTCCACATCTGCAGCACTCTTTACTTATGCCTCTCTTAAGATTCTTGTTGTATTCTCCTTTGAACTAGCAGTGTCCATGTCCTGTCTTCTCCATGCCACCTTCAGCACAGTGACCTCAGCCAATTTTTCACTGTGCACTTCCAGCACTGGGCTCTCCAGTTTGGGACTCTGGACAAACTCCTTTTGCTACCTGCGTCCTCACCCCTAGATAAAAAGCACTTGGCCATGGCGCTTCCTTTCTCTGGTCACCAGTTGCTTCTTAGTTGAACCTACAGACCTAACACTTGATGTTGATGTAACAGATTATATTTCAACCTTTTCAATTTAGGCAAAATAGGTTTTGAAATGTGAGTGAGAAATTGACTTTAGTTATCTATTTTCGTAGGGTTAGTGGTTTATACTTGTATCTGGGCCACTCAGTTCTGACACATGGATACTTTTACTAAGATCAAAGCCACACCCAGATCACTCATGAATTTTTCTTTACAGCCTGAGCCACAAGTCATGCACCAGATCTGAGCTCTGGCAGTAGCATTCAAGGTGGGTTTCAGAAATGCCATTTCCTTCCTGTCAAGATGAGACAGGGGCTGGTTTCTTGGGGAACTGCAGGCTGCTGGGACATCTCCATAGCCCCTTTTCTATCATAAGAGTGGGCAGTTTGTGTCATGAGGAGTGAGAAGTGGAACCCTTAGCTCTATGTTCTGGCTAAAGATTCTCCTCTTCTTCTTTTTGGGGCCTGAAGAGGGAAAGAGGCGCCTGTAAAGCTGTGTTCTCTGTACAAAGCCCTTCACTTAGAGGAAAAAGAACCTGCACCTGGGCCTGTTTCCGGAACTCAAAGGTTAATCTCTGATGGACTCACTAGGTCATCTGCAGGAAAGGTCCTGGCATGCGGCAGGCACTCAGAAAATGGCAGCTTTTAATGATCAGTGCTGATTCTCATTGGTAGTTCAAAGTTGAAATAATATTATAATTCAATTTTACACATAAGGAAAGGAAAGTGCATTTTAAATGTTAATTATTATAAAAACACTACTACAACGATGACTTTTCAATGTTTGGAAACCAATGACAACCAGTTTATACACATTTTGTACTCCTTTTCTTCAATAATAGTCACATGGAACTTAATATATTAAGCACAGTTATGAGCAAAAGACTCTTCATTGCAACCAATGAGAAATCAGCAGAGTTCACCTATACGGGGTGCTGTCAGAATCCACCATGCAGAATCCCTTTCAGGCGTGTGTGCTGCCCTTAGGGACTTCTGGCTGCTCAGGAGCTCAATCCTTATCAGTGTGGCTTTTCCAGCTTCCTCCATAAAAAGTAGTAAGTGACAAGCCTGCTGGGGCAGGAAATAGTTTTGTGCTAATGAGTTTGTGCTTCACTGACGTTTTCCCATTAAAATCATGTTAACTGTGCCCCCCCTGTTAATCATCCCAAAATCAGTTTATTAATTAACTCATTTTGGGAAATCGCAATTTAGTCAGAGCTCTCCAGCTCATTAGCATGTTACCAGGACAGAGAAAATAGATGTCATTGAAATTCCTCCTTGCATGTTTAGCTCACTGAGGCACTGAGTCTTCTTCAGTCTTGTTGGTTTGTTCTTCCATTAATTCATTTGAAAAAGAATTATTGGATATGTCCTAGGTGCCTGACCCTGCACTTGGTTTGGGGATAAGCGATGGCAGGCCTAGCCTCTGCCTCAAGAATATCAGACACTTGGGGAAGCAAGATTTGTGAACTGTAAACAAGTGATAGGAGAGAAGAACATGGGCTGGTTGTGCTTCTAGCACTTTTTAGACCCTTTATCTTTATACCAGGTGTTGTCTCAGAAGCTGGAATTGTCTCATAAAGTCACGTCTGAGTCAATGCAAACTGGCTAAATGCATTTGTCTAAGGAACTCTGAGGTTTTCCAGCCCAATCTCCAGTGGTATAATAATATTATGAACAATAAAAACTAATATTAATTGAATAATTACTGTGTTACAGGCACTGTCCTAACTACTTTACATATAATAACTTATTTAATTAATAACAGTGCTTTAATAACTTATTTAAACAATAATAATGTTAGTGAGTTAGTAACTCATTTTGTCTTCATGATAGCCCTATAAGGTAGGCACTATTAGTATCCCCATTTACAGATGAAGAAACTGAGGCATCTTGTATAGATCTGAATACAGGCAGTTTGACTCCAGAATCAGTTAAGAGAATGAGACCCAAGAAAGGAAATGTCTTGTCCCAAGTCACATAGAGAGCAGTGAGAACAGAACTCAGCCCTCCCCAATGGCCAAATCAGCACTCTTTCTACCATTCCCTCCTATCCGTTTATAGAAATTCCCACCTTTGGATCAGAGCACCATCTCCCGAAGGTTTCTCATAAAATGTAATACAAAGCCTGTGCTCTTTAGGGGTGGGGTCCAGAAATAAAGGTTTGTGGTAGATTTTTTTCTGGGCTCTCTATTCTGTCTTGATGATCTATGTGTCTGTTTTCATGCCAATACCATTCTGATTAGATTACTATATCTTTGTAGTACATTTTGAAGCCAGGTGGTGAGATGCTTGAAGCTTTTTTTCCCCTTTGGATATTTGGGGTCCTTTGTGGTTCCATACAAATTTTAGAATTGTTGTTTCTATTTTTGTGAAGAAAGTCACTGGTATTTTGATGGAGATTGCATTGAATCTGCAGATTGTTTTGGGTAATATGAACATTTTAACAATATTAATTCTTCCAATCCATGAACATGGGATATCTTTTTATTTATTTGTGTCCTTTTCAATTTCTTTAATTAATGTTTTATAGTTTTCATGGTAGAGGAAGACTACCCTACCTACATTAGATAGCATAAAAACGTATGTGTAATGAGCCACTGAGGTTTGGGGGATATTTGTTATTGCAATAAAACTTGACCTATTTTAATTAATGCAGATAAGTTCTATCATAATCACATTTTACAGATTATAAAATCAAGGCCTACTGAGGTGAAAAAGCTAGTAAAGGGGCAGAATCAGGATCCAAATCAAGGATGGCATGATGTCGTGGCTTGTGGTTTTTATATCATATCACAATTAAGAGATAAAGGGAGGGGGTAAGACAGAGAAATAGCAAAGAACTACAAGATAGGGATTACACTGTGTAACTTTGGGTAGGGTTCTTTAGCTCTCTGAGTTCTGTGTGCTGGCCTATGAAAGGGAAAGCTAAACATTTCTCACCCCCTCTTCCCATCATCTTTGGATGTTGGCCAAGAAGTTGAGTGGTGGTGAGGAAAACAGCAGTGGACTAGGGGTCCTGAGGTACCAAACAAGGCACCATGATATCCATCAGGCCTTTGAGGGCTGATGAAATGAGGGCTTTCTGTTAGGCTCCCACCTTAACATTTTCTTAAGAAACCTGTGATTCAGTAGTATCTCCTCCTTCCTTAGATATAAGTCACATGTGGGATCTCGACCCCATCCTCCAGCTGCAATTATGAAAACCCACTTGAGTGGCAAATTAATATGCAATTATGATTTTGGCAAGCATTCCAAGGAAAACCAAAAGGGCTTAATTGACTGGCAATTTCACATGTGCCCATCCCCAAACAAATGGGACAAAACATTTTCAGATGTGCTCTGGCCCCTGAAAGCATAGGGGAGGCTTTTGTGATCTCAGGAGGAGAAGACATCTTAAACGTGGTGATGGGAATTCAACCCAACAAGTATTTGCTATGTGGGTTTGCTATGCTTCAGTGGGAAATCACACCATTAAGAAACTTACAATGTAGAGCAGAGAATAGAAAAAAAAAAATCCCACCACAATTAAAATAAAATGTCATAAGTCTTCCCCAATGGGATTCTTTTGGATTCAGTCAAAGGCTAGGGATTCAACCTATGTGGGGGAAGGTTGAGAAATTTGGGTCCAGCTCGGGGTTTTGAACTTGAACTGGGCAGCATGGAAGGCAGAGGCAAGACTCAGAGATGAGATTGTAGGAAGGCAGTTTGGGGCTCAACCCCAGCAAGCAATATGATTGTGAAATCTCCTACTTCATACCATGTATGGTGCATTACAAATGCATTAAAGATTTAAAAAGGGCAGGGTGCAGTGGCTCACTCCTGTAATCCCAGCACTTTGGGAGGCCGAGGCTGGTGGATCGAGAGGTCAGGAGATCGAGACCATTCTGGCTAACACGGTGAAACCCTGTCTCTACTAAAAATACAAAAAATTAGCTGGGTGTGGTGATAGGTGCCTGTAGTCCCAGCTACTTGGGAGGCTGAGGCAGGAGAATGGCAAGAACACGGGAGGCGGAGCTTGCCGTGAGCCGAGATCGCACCACCGCACTCCAGCCTGGGAGACAGACTCCATCTCAAAAAAAAAAAAAAAAAAAAAAAAGATTAAAAGGAAAGAAAATTAGTAGAATATTTGTACAACTTTGGGAGTTATGGGAACCTTCCTAAGCATTACAAGAAATTCAGAAGCTTAAAGGAAATTATAAATATATTTAAATGCATAAACATTTAAAATTTATAATGTGACCATACTATGAACAAAGGGCAAAAACTCAAAACAAAACAAATGATAGTCTGGAAAAATGTTTGTAACACTGATGAAATAAGGTAATAGGGATCTAAGTTAATGTGCTTGTGTACAAAATGATCTCATGAATTGACAGGAGAAAATCAAATTAATTTTTAAAAATAGGCAAAAGTTATGCACAAGCAATTCATGGAAGAGAACATCTAAATGGCCAATAAGCATGTGAAGGATCATTTTGACTTGCCAGGAAAATAAAACTTAAAGCAACAATATATATCACTTTTCAGTATCTAGATTGGCAAACATTGTAGACAGCAAAATCATCTACTTAGAGGGAGAATAGAGAGCAACACGCAGTCTCATACACTGCTGGTGGGAGGAGGAATTAGTAACAGTTTTGTAAAGTTACCTAACAATATCTTTTAAAATTAATATTACACATATCATTTGATCCCAGATGTGGGTCCATCCTACATTAAAAAACAGCAGTATGCAAAGATTTATGTAAAATAAAATGTATTGCAGCAAACAGCACAAAATATCAACAGAAGAAACTTGAAAACGATTTGACAATCATTACTCTGGGAATCATGAGTAAACAGTACTACATTTATATGTATTATGGAATAATATGTAGCTATTATATCAGTTAGTTTTATATCTTCTTACAAATTTTGACCTGGAGCATTCTTGCAAGATACTGCTAAATGAGAAAAGCAAAAGTAATGCATATATTGGAATTTTGAAGGTAAAAACAAATAATAGCAACAACACTATTTGTACACATATGTACATTTTTTATGGGCATGATGTAAGATGCTGACACAGGAGTGACAGGAAGTGTAAATATTAGATTTTTACTTATTCATTTTTAATTAGAATGCATATAAATTGCTTTTGTAATTAAAAACTTAAATAATGGGAATACAAAAAGAGACCCCCTGAGAATGAATAAATTATAATAGTTATTAAACAGACAAAGATAATGAACTCACCATCACAGGGAGAATTCTGGAAGAGGCTAGTGGACTATACGTGGGGATGATGGGAAGGGGATTCCTGCTCTGGGCGGGAGTTTCATTTCAAGACATTTCAATTCCCCTCTAGTTCTAAGAATCTTCATTCTTAGAATGAAGGGTCACAGCAAATCAATGAAGGGGTGACATTCGACGGGGTGGAGTGACTCAGGTAGAGGCGATTCCCCAGTTAAGTCAGTGAGGGTGAGGCTACACACTCTCATATTTCATGAACAGTAAGTTGCTGGTGGCCTTTAAAGGAGCAGCCTCAGCAGGTCTGTACCAGCAGAAACAGGACTGCAGGGAATGTAGGAATGAGGAGGGCGAAAGGGAAAGAGTAAGTTAAGGTCACCATGCTTTGGACTGGAAGGAAGGAAGGTGAGAGAAGGCTGGTAACTGGAGAGGGGGCAAGAGAGAGGGAAGGTTACGCTTGGCTAGACTTGAGTGTGTTTGTGGAATGGGCACCCATGTGAGCAGATAATCTATTAAATGAGGTCTATGAGGGCCTGGGTTGGGTTACAGTGCAAGGGAGGAGAGCTTGAGTCTGCCTTGTGGGGAGAACCCTTGCTCCCTAAAACAGGAGGGTGGGAAAATGTTAAGATCAAGGACTGTACTTCAGATGGTTTAGTCTTTGGAGATAAGCAGATCTTTGATTTGGAACTCAAGTTACTAGCTGCGTGATTTTACCTGTCCAAGCCTTAGTTGTACTCTTATTAAGTGGAAATACTTAATTTTTCAGGCTTGTTGTATTAGGGAAAAAATGCTTAATTTCTCAGGCTTGGTGTATTATGGAAAAAACACACACATTGTGTCTGGCGCATAGTTGTCACTGATTAAATGACAACCACTGTGGCTACTGCTTAAGAGGCAGCAAAGCATAGAGGAGAGGAGGTAGGCTTTGGAGTTAGACAGACGGGTTGATTGGAATCCAGGTCTGGACATTTAATAGCTGGTGACCATAGAGATCCTAAGGAATCTCTATGGGCTATATTCTTCATCTATCATTTGGAGCTATGGACATTAGGCTGTTGGGAGTTTCAGAGATAATGTTTGGCAAGTACCATGTCTGGAACAAAGAAACTGCTTAATACAAAGAAGCTGTTATTATTTTTCTCATTGTCCTTTTCATAGGTGAGGTCATGGGATGACAGTCTTTGCAACACATTAGGAACAGTCTGAGAGGTAAATAAACAGCTTTCCAAGTAGCAGAGAGGCCCTGCTCAATTAATATGGTGTTCTCTGTCTGTTCCTGGCTTCTTGGAATTGGGATTAGAGAAGGGCAATAGAAGGTGGCAGTCAGAGTAAAGAAATAGGTACCCCTGACTCGAACACCTAACTAAGCCTCTATATGAGCATTTCTGTTTTGTAATGATTTCTTTGCATATCTGTGATATTTCATAGGAAGCAGCAGGAAACAAATCCAGGTGGACCTACAGTTTGATCACTTGCTTGTTGTAGGAGCTTCAGATTCCTCTCTATAAGACCGTAATAACTCCCACATCAGGATTCCATAAGCATACATTGATACAGAGCTGGGCGTAGGGTGGATACTTAGTACATATGAAGTTTGTTTCCCTTGGATGCTAATGAGGGCCCTTGTCTCATTCATTTCCCATTTTTCACAACCTACCATGAGGCCTGACTCTAACAAAGTACATTTCATAAATAAATAGATAAATGAATGAATGAATGAACTAATGAACACTGATGAGGACAATGTCAAAATGGATGATCCTGCAAATATGGGTCCACTGCATGTAACAGAGCCATGTGGTTCTAGCCTCAGGAAGTAAAGGACCTAAGAGACCTTTCTTCCTGCCGTCAGAGATAGTGATAAAACAATAAATTATTTTACAGCCGGCAGTAATTAGACAAGAGGGTCGTTGCAGTCTCTCTTTCAGCTCTCCAGTAACATTTATGGGGCTCCAAGGGCAGCCATTTCCTACTGCCCCTGCATCTGTGTTAGTTCCTGCATTCATGGGCCTAATGGATCCAGAGCTGGGGGAGAAGGTACATGCGGGGCTGGTGCAGGGTTGACTGTCACTGCCTACTCAGGAGATTTCTGGCTGAATGGAGGATGTGGGCAGGGTTCTGATGCTGCTTTGCAACAAGTCTCATTCTTTCTCTTTTTTTTTTTTTTTTTTTTTTTTTTTTTTTGAGATAGAGTCTCGCTCTGTTGCCCAGGCTGGAGTACAGTGGTGCAATCTTGGCTCGCTGCAAGCTCTGCCTCCTGGGTTCACACCATTCTCCTGCCTCAGCCACCTGAGTAGCTGGGACTACGGGCGCCTGCCACCACAACCAGCTAATTTTTTGTATTCTTAGTAAAGACGGGGCTTCGCTGTGTTAGCCAGGGTGGTCTCGAACTCCTGACCTCGTGCTCCACCTGGCTCGACCTCCCAAAGTGCTGGGATTACAGGCGTGAGCCACCACGCCCGGACTTTTTTTTTTTTTGAGACAGAGTCTCACTCTGCCACCCAGGCTGGGATGCAGTGGCACAATCTCAGCTCACTGCAACCTCCTTCTCCCAGGTTCAAGCGATTCTTATACCTCTGCCCCCTGGGTAGCTGGGATTACAGGCGCATGCCACTACGCTCAGCTAATCTTTGTATTTTTAGTAGAGACCTGGTTTCACCATGTTGGGCAGGCTGGTCTTGAGCTCCTGACCTTGAGTGATTTGCCCACCTTGGCCTCCCAAAATGCTGGGATTACAGGATTGAGCCACCGCACCCAGCCCTCATTCTCTTTCTTGTTCTCGGGTCTCTCTTCTATAAAATGGGAAGTTTACGTTAGATGACTGACAATGCTCTTTCCAATTTTGAAATCTTACGCCTACATTGATTGTTTTGAATCAAGTATTTAGCTTGACTTCAGGTTCAGGGATATCCACAAGAGTGAGCGCCAGTGTAGGGTTTCCGAAGGTCCATTCTGCAGTCCCCGCATGCTTACAGACGCTGCACTAACTTTAAGACGCTCATTTGATGATTAAGACTGCTCATGTGAGAGCTAATTCTAAAAGGATCCTTCTAGTGTAGAGCTTACACTGGCTTTATTTGTTATCATTCCTAAATACTTTAAAGTCCCCTATTATCTTAACCTACATTCTGATTTACCGATTCTCATTGCTGATCTCTTCCTCAAGGCATTTGAGTTTGTGACTCTTGAAAGTCAAGCCTTTTCATTTTATATACAAGTCATTGGCTCAGAAGGAGGGGATATGACTTGTCCAAAGCCCCTCAGCTGAGGGTCCAACAATAACTTCTTTTTTTTTTTTTTTATTATTTAAACAATAACTTCTGCCTCAACCCTGAGCTGCTTTTTCCACAGCCATCTAGAGACAGGTTCAAGTTCAAGGCCACAGGGAGGTGCAGTCCTTCCACATAAGCGACCTTAAGGGTGTCTGATAGTGGAGACTTCCCTGAAGCAGATTTTAAAGAGAAGAACAGAAAATGAGAACAAAAGAAATGTTTCAGATGATATTGGCCTCAGTTTTCTCATTTATAAGAAGTACAGTGATCCTACTGTGCTCCCGACCTTGAAGAGTTTTCAGGGTTTTAAGTGAAATAGTGCCTGAGAAGGAGACTATAGGTGTCAGGATATTATATAGCTGCCTTTTCTCTGAGAATTTCCTGAATGTGGGTGAGGGATTCACTGGGTCTCATTCTCCTGAGCTCCCAAATTGTAATAATCACATGCATTTGTGCTTTTTGTCCCACAAAAGTGAAGATTTGCATAAAAATGCTTAAGAGTGCCTTGAGAGAGTTGGGAGTGCCAAGGCCCAAGCCCTGAGGGCAACCTCAACACCCACCTTCCCTCCTGTGGTGCAAGTGTCTGAGGCAGACTCCTGCTAGGATGGACCATGGATCTGACCCAATTTCCCTAAGTTTGCATAATGCAAAAAAGCATTTACTTTAATAGTTCTGTTTGGACGAACGGAGGCAAGATGGTGCACTTCCGGGTTCTTCATCCCCCCCACCCCCAACTCTTCCCGCGCGCGAAAATGCAGCCGGCACCCAGGGAGGGTGCAGACCAACTGGGCATGCGCCAGGTGACATCAATCTGAAGAGACCAAGATTTACCTGGTCGCACCTGCGGAACGCCCCTGACACGCCCATGCCCCACCTATTGCCCTCCCACTCCTAGA
The DNA here is from genome assembly GCF_002776525.5 of Piliocolobus tephrosceles. NCBI lineage: Eukaryota > Metazoa > Chordata > Mammalia > Primates > Cercopithecidae > Piliocolobus > Piliocolobus tephrosceles. Next base: position 69,822,391 of record NC_045446.1, read on the forward strand.
AAAGCCGCTCTCCGCCATTGAGCCAGGCGGCCTTCTCACAGCCCGCGGCCTTCTTGCAGCCCCACTCCTGTCGGGATGTCGGTCAGGACTGTGGGAAGTCTGTCGGAGAGCCCGGGGGGACTCTGCCGGCCTCCTTTGCCGGAGGCCGACAGACTTCTCCCGCACACCTTAGGTTACCAAAATAAACGTGCAGTTTTGCTGTTACACTTGCCTACCTGCTGGTTCTTTTGCGCCCGCTCGGCTGGTCTTAGAAAAACAAGACAAGTTCCACCCTCTCTAGGCTGAGATGTGTTTTCATTTCCTGAAAATATCCCAGTGCAGATACCTCACATTTCTGACAACATATTCTCTCACCCAACGGATCAGAATGATCATTTAAAAGCTCTGAGTAGAAGCTTGGGCTTCTGATTGATCAGATAATATTGTCTCATTCCCATTTTAAGCTACCTGTTCTTTAAATTGCATATAAAAATACAGTCCATGCAATATTAATACACTAATGAATAATACACTAACAATTTGAAGCATGCCAACCCACCCAAGGATTTTTAGTCTCCTGCATGTTTCATCAGAGACACTTGGTATATACTGAAAAATCGTTAGGATGATGAAAATGATAATAACAATGAAATAAATATGGAGCAGTTTTACTGTGGTGGGGAAAACATGAAGGTAATTTTCAATTATAAGTGAGAAATGGACACCTGTAATCCAGGGATGGGTCTCTGCTTTTGATGTATCACAGGTAAGGGCAGCTTCAGCTGCGTGTGAAGGTATGTATAACACAGTCTCATCTGTCTAGTGCTGTCAGAGAAGGTGTGATTGTACAAAAGTGGGATTTCTAGATATCAGAAGTAAAGTGGTTTGAGGGAAAAGGCATGGGCTTTGGAGATAGCTAGCTCTGGATTCAAATGCTGGTTCCCCCACTTCCCTGCCCTGTGAATTCTTTCTGCTTTGTATTTTCTATCTGGAAAACAGGATAATACTTGCCCCACAGGATTATAGTGAAGATTAAATCAGATCATGTATATGAGAATGCCTGGGCCAGGGCCTGAAACCTGAGGGGTATCCACCAAATGATTTCCTTTCCCAAAGCACAGTGGACACTACCTGCAGTGGGTTCGTAAATGTTAGTCCCTTCCACCTACACTTTAAGGCTTAAACTTTGAGGCAGCTCGCTCAAAAATTCAGAGGCTTTTTCTTCTTATCTGTGGATTTGGGAGTACACCTCAGGCTATTGGAGTTTTGGGATCCCAGATCTGCAAATTAGAAAGGTGTTATGGCACATCTACATCCAATTATGGAGGTGTAAGCATGGATGGTGTGCCACATGCTCATCAGGAAGAAACAGTCTATAGGTGTATATAAGCTTTCTTTTAAACATGAAGGTTTGTGGTGGAAAGAATATCTATTATTTTTGGAAAAGCATTTTATGCATTTTTTTTTTTTTTTTTTTTTTTTTTTTTTTTTTAGAGACAGGGTCTTACCCTGTCACCCAGGCTGGAGTACAGTGGTACAATCATAGCTCACTGTAGCCTCAAGCTCCTGGGCTCAAGTGATTCTCCCACCTCAGCCTCCCTAGTATCTGGGACTACAGGCATGAGTCACTGTGCCTAGCTAGCTTTTGCATTTTTTTCTTTTTTCTTTTTTCTTTTTTTTAGAGATGGGGTCTCACTATGTTGCCTAGGTTGGTCGCAAACTCCTGGGCTCAAGTAATCCTTCTGCTTTGGCCTTCCAAAGTGCTGGGATTACAGGGGCGAGCCACTGCATCCATGGGGAAAAGCATTTTAAATGGGATTCATTTTGTAAAGTTTTGTGAGTTTTTTCTTAAAATTAAAAATAGGTGCTTTTATTCGTTCATTCATTCATTCACTCATCAGTCCTTTACTGAGTGTTGATAGTGAGTTAGTCACTACGCTGTAAACACTGAAGATGTAAAGACATGATCCAAGGGGATGACAGGCCCATGAACTGTGACTAGTTAAGTGGTGTGAAAAATGCTAAAATGGGACACAAAACACTATGGACATAGCATAGAGCCAGAACAAAGAAAAGTGGTAAGTGTTGCAGGGTAGTGGCTATACAGGTTGACTATCCCTTATCCCAAATGCTTAGGACCGAAAGTGTTTTGGATTTTGGATTTTTCTGGATTTGGAATATTTATATATACATAATTAGATATCTTGGGGATGGGACTCAAATCTAAACATGAAATTCATTTATGTTTCATATATACCTTAAATACATAACCTGAAGATAATTGTATATAGTATTTTTAATAATTTTGTGCAGGAAACAATGTTTTGACTGCATGTTGACTGCTGCTGTCACATGAGGTCAGGTATGGAATTTTCCATTTGTGGTGTTGTGTCAGCACTCAAAAAGTCTTAGATTTTGGAACATTTTGGATTTCAGATTTAAAATTTAAGGATGCTCAACCTGTATAGAATATGTGATGTGTTGTGTGCTATATGTGTACCAGGGTGCTCGAGGGGTATGATGCTACCCCTCGAGCTATTAGTCATTGATTGCTGACTGTGTTCTAACCCACTTTGCAAAGCACTTACTCATGTTTTCTCATCTGGTCTTAACAACTCTGCAGGCTATGCATGGTTGTCCCCATTTCACCCCTGAAGAAACTGAAATTCAGAGAAGAAAAACCAGACAGTACATACTCTGAGTTTTATTTTGTCTTTCTAGCTCAGAGCCTGTGTTTGAGCTCTACTAAACTCCAAGCTTTTGCCTTAAAGGAGATGCAGAAGAGAGTAAGAAAAGACCTTGTTCCTAAAAAACTAGTTGTGAGGCTAAGACTTAAATGGGAACTAAAGTTTTAAGATTTCAGGCAAAATATGATCAGTCCCAACCTGGGGGGAAGTGAGCTGCCAAGTTCATGGCTGGGGTGAAGTTTAATAGAGAAGGAGCTTTTTGAGTTAAGTCTTGAAGTAGGAATAGGACTTTGAGAAGCTGAGAAGAGGAAAGGGCACGGCAGTCATGGGGAACTAGAGAGTCTGGAAAGCATGCACCTAATGCTGGGGTTAGAACAAAATAAAGAGAAGGAGGATGTGAGGGGTAGAAGAAGTTAAAAAGGAGTTTTAAACTTGCCTTCAGGATACCAAGATTTTTGTGCCATTTCTTTTTCTGACTAAATGTGACAACTTAGGCAAGGCTTTTAACTTTTTAAATTTTAATATTTTTCCCCCATATGTCAAAAGTCATCCAAGGAACTATCATAAGAAAAAATGTAATACTATTGAAAAAAAAAAAAAAAAACCATCAGAAGTCCTTGATGGAAAAGTGCTCTGTAAATACGGGAAATGAGACTGTAATGGACAATGACCTGGTCCAGAACAGTAGACTGCCATGGTAGGAGGAGAGGAGCTGACTCTCACCTACCTATCAGAGTCACTTCCTCCTCGGGCAGATGATGTCTTCTGCCCCACCCTAAAAGGCAGCTCAAACTCCTTAAGCTGCCACTGTTTAAGCCTTTAGCTGTCTGGGGAGAATTGTAGACATATAGTAACAGACCACTTTTTTTTTTTTTTTTTTTTTGAGATGGAATCTCGCTCTGTTGCCCAGGCTGTAGTGCAGTGGTGCGATCTCGGCTCACTATACACTCTGCCTCCCGGATTCACGCCATCTTCCTGCCTCAGCCTCGTGAGTAGCTGGGACTACAGGCGCCTGCCACCACGCCTGGCTAATTTTGTATTTTTTTGTAGTAGAGATGGGATTTCACTGCATTAGCCAGGATGGTCTCTATCTCCTGACCTCGTGATCCGCCCACCTCGGCCTCCCAAAGGAACCAGAGGATATGCCACTACTTGTGCTATACAACACAGGCAATATCATTTCACCACCCTGGACTTCAGTTCCTCATCAGTAAAATGAGGAAGTAGGAGTAGATGTTCCCCAAGGTTGTCTCCAGATGTAATGTTCCATAGCAATGAAAAATGACAATTCATCCAGAGTACCTGGGATGCTGTTATGTATCGACTAAAAGTCAAAATAAAACAAAAACCAACCAACGAAAGCAGACAAGAAAAACAATAAGGAGGGAGGGAGTCTATGGTCCAATTGGGTTCAAAAAAATTAAACAGGGCTCATTACTGAAAGCCTTCAGTGAGTTGAAATGCATTGATCATCTAAAGGAGGATGAGATATAGAACTCTTCCAAAACTTACTTGTCCACATAGTTGTTTTTTCCCAGATATACTGTCCAGTAGATTATACTTTAAAAAAAAAAAATCACACTAGGTTTGGCCTAATGAGTTCAAACCCAAGGCAGTTCTTTCCTAGGCTCAGGAGAGAAGGTTAGTACAGTAGAGAAAGCCCAGGATTAGGGCTGTCCTGACCAGGAATACTCATGTTTTAAGGCCACTTCTGTCCTCTTTCTTACAGTGTGACCCTGGACAAGTCATTGCTTTTCTTTTACCTCATAATTAAAACCGTTTGGATAAAGTGATCTTCAAAATATCTTCTGGTTCTAATAATATTTTATGAATACATAATTTTCTGTAGCTTGTTCATTCATTCAGCAAATATGCACAGAGCAGAAGTTGTGTGCCAGCAACTGTAAGGAGACTGAAAAAAAAAAATCGAATACGTGCCATGTAGGAAGTCTCTGGCCAGTGAGAAAGACAGACACATGCACAGTGACAATCCAGTGTGATCAGTGCTTGTGTCCAAGCGTTGCTCAAAGAGGGCATCTCATCAGTCTGGGGAAGGGGATGGTTAGGAAAGGCCTGTTGGAGGCAATACTGGTGGAAGGATGAATAGGAATTAACATGGTGGTCAAAAGAGCTCTGGGTGAAGAAATGTCATGGATAGAGAGAACACTGAATGCAATATATCTGGGAACCATAACAACATCAACAACAAAAACAACAGTAATAATGGTATCAGCGGCTATGATAGCTCGAGCAAATATTAGGTGTTAGATCAGAGCTAAGGGCTTTACATTCATTACTCTCTAATTTCTACAACCCTATAAAGTAGTTATTACCCTGATTTTATAGTTGAGGCAGTAACAGTCAATTCATTATATTTTTTGGGGGATTTTTTCATTGAATACAATTAACTTTCAACTAACTCTAAATAATCTATCTGCTTAATCTATTACTCATATCATTTTCAGTCTGAGATTGTTTTTCCCCTTTAATTCAAGTTCCTTCTGGGTGCTTCTGATGAACTCAACTGAGGGCATGAAATGGAAACTCCTTTCAATATTGACTTAGGCAAAATATTAGGATGCGCAAAGATCATGATGCATTTTAAATAAAAATGAGTGATTTGTAGATTTTTCCATGAACATTTCTCCCCTCCATTGGGGTGAATTATTGTGATTAGGACTTAATTAATTCAGTTGTCCTTCCTGACTTTGGAAAGGCTCGAATTTTTTTTTTATATTAAAGCATTCATTCATCAATCATTTATTGAAAACCAATCCCATGCCAGACACTGAATAAAACACTTTGGGGATTACCTTGAATACTGCATGATTCAGTGGAGGTGGTTCCTCTTCCAGGAAGTCTTTCTGGCTTCACCCCCTCACCTCTGCAACAAGCTGGGTCAAATGACTTTGTCTGCTCCCAAACTGCTCTGCATCTTGCTTAATCATAATACTTTGTTCATTGTAGCACAATTGTCTATTTGCTTATTTGTAATTTTTGATTTGGTATCTTGATTATGTCTATGAGGACAGAGATGGTATGTTCTGTTAACTGCTGTATTTCCAAAGCCTGATATACCACCTGGCTGCATCATAGGTCCAGCACATGGTTGTTTATTGAATGGATGGACTTTCAGTTTTTTTTTTTAATACAGAGACATATCTAACATTATAAAAATCCAAAGTGCTTATCAAAATGCCTCAACATAGTAGGGGTGCCTTAGAAATTTGTTGAATGAAATGAATAAATAAAAGATGACAGGCATACTCTCTATTTCAAGAAGCCTACAATCTAGCAAGGGAGATAGGTTACTTGTGGACCAGCATCTACCCTTTCTACTGAGCAGGAGAACTCCATCTTTCTGTATTCATGGGCTATGCGGCTTGCCTGGGGCTCTACCCGCAGTTAGAAAGACAGAGAAGATTGCTCCAGAAATTGATTCAGAGGTGGCCACCTGATCCAACCAATTCTTGCCAGAGAGAAAATATGAATCCCAGGTCTTGGGATTGAAGAGATCGTGGCTTCCACTGGTGTTGGAAGTAAGGATATAAAGCTTGGAGCTTTTGCAAACAACTGGCTACTATGAGGGAAGCAATCTGAGAGTGGAGTCAGCCCAGTGGAAGGCAATCTGAGAGACTGCCTACTGGTCAATATATTTCCTTTTATCACTGTATGAGTTGGAGTTATCAGATATTTGTAATAGAGACTTTTAACTGATATAGGCATGGGCCCATACCATTGTAAAGGAAGAGAGTTCCCATAGAGAATTCAAAAGAGAGGCTTGTCATTTCAATAAAGAACTCAGGAGAGAGGTGGAAATGTTTAAACCCGGCCATTAATGCAAGTGATTACTTGAATTATTAGGTAAAATTTAAGTGGAAGTTCTTGAATTAGACCCTGAGAGATGAAAAGGATCTACCCATTAATGTAGGTGAAGCACTTCCAAAAGAGGAAGCAAACAAGAGCAATGTGATGAGGCCCAAACATAGGGAACACTTAGGAATAAATGTCTGGCTGGAGCCTGAGGTCCATCTTAGGCAATGACAGGAGAGAAGCAAGGATAGGTGGGTAGGATGGAAGGCCTTGAACACCAGGCACTGCAGTATGGGGTCTGTAGCAAATGTGCATCTCTCTTCCTGGGAGGTATGGCATGCAGTGGTACTGTCCATCGAATGCCCACCAGATGGCATCCCCCAGGTCTACTGCAGCCCACCTGTCTGCTTTATGATAGATGCCTTAGGCTCTCCCCTCATTCCTGTTTCTTTCCTGACACCATCTGCAGATTTCTAATTGCCTATATGTAGGGAAAGGGAGAGAAGAAGAGAATAGAGAGGCACCAGCAATAGGCCCTTTGGAAGCCTCAGGTCTCAGTATGAAAACTGCATCCCAAAGGCACATCTCCTCACAATGGGAGTGAAAGGAGAGGTGGAGGAAAGAACCAGAAAAATAGTAATGTGAAGTTCCTCTTCATTTGCCAGGGCCATAGCAAGAAAGAATGGGGCCTTGGTAAGAGACATTTCCGAACTGACAATGAGGGTTGTATATGGCATTTTACACTCCTCTAAGGCAGAGGGCAAGTGTTCACCTTCCATACTCTCTGCTGCCAAGACCAAAGTGGGTGTTTCAGGCTAATTCTGCTCTGCTCAAATCAGCTGAAAACTTAGGCAAAATAAGCTTTCTATGTAGGCCTGGCTTCATGGGCATGCGATCTATTTAGCTGCATGAAGCGTCCATGCTTAGAAGGGCCCAAAGCTAGATTTAATGCTCTTCTGTCATCATTAAAATTTTTAATATTTTTTGAACAAAAGTCTCCATACTTTCATTTTGCACTGGAACTTGCAAATTATGTAGCTGGTCCTGCTTCTATGCCTCAGGGAGTGGAGGGAAAAAGTCAAAGGTCACTGAAATTACTAAGATTTGGCTGCTTTCCTTTGGCCATCTCGTGGTGGGAACTTGCCTTATGTGGTAGGTTGTTGCACATGTCCCCCACCTTCTGAGCCTCTCTCCCCTGTCTCCTACTTTACCACTTTAGAAAGGGCAGCCTCTACCTCCATCAGTGAGTTCCATCTGCCTCTCAGGAGCAGGCAGAAATGATTCCCCTCCCTTCATTATATTTTCCCTGATTCTTCCTCTTGAAGGTATTTCCTCTTTTTCTGTCATCTTACATTGAACTTTTGTCACTTTTGTATTGTATTATGGTTACTTTTGCCAGGTAAGATGGAGCCAGCCTAAGCTTTTAGAGAGAACAACCTAGATTGAAGGTACAGCTTTAGAAATACAAACTCTCTGAACCTCAAGGTCATTATTGGTTAAAATGGGAGGAAAAACTACTTATCATCTAGGGTAAATGAAAACATTAATTGAGATACAACTAGTGAGTCAAATCTTTTGGTTTGCCCAGGACAATCATGGCCTATGCCTATTAGCCAAATATTATTATTAATATTGTCCCCTTTTAACTTCAAAGTGTCCTGGTTTGAACAAAAAGTTATATGGTTCTCAAGTTTCATATTTTAAAATGCCCAGGAAGGCATTTGACACACAGTAGGTGCTCGAGACATGTTTGTTGAATCAGAAGCTCTTTTTTTTTTTTCTTACAAGAAATTTCCTTAGCTGGGCATGTGTGTTGCACCTATAGTTCTAGCTATTCAGGAAGCTGAGGATGGGGAATCTCTTGAGTCCAGGAGGTCAAGGATGCAGTGAGCTGTAATCGCACCACTGCACTCCAGACTGGGGGATAGAGGGAGAAAGGGAAGGAGGGAAGGAGGGAGGGAGGGAGGGAGGGAAGGAAGGAAGGAAGGAAGGAAGGAAGGAAGGGCAGGAGGGATGGAGGGAGGGAAGAAAGGAAGAAAGGGAGGGAAGAGGGAGGGAGGAAAGCAGGGAGGGAGGAAGGGAGAAAGGAAAGAAAGAAAGGGAGGGAAGAAACGAAGGAAGGAAGGAAGGAAGGAAGGAAGGAAGGAAGGAAGGAAGGAAGGAAACAAAGAAGGAAGGAAGAAAGAGAAAGGAATTTTTCCTTCCCTTTTGAGGGGCATGTGCATACATTTTTATATCTCTACCAAACTTTGCAGATTTATAATTAATGACAAAATGTGCAGAAGTTAAAAAAAAAATCACTGTGTGATGGAAAAAAAATGACAAAACCACCACTTTCATCATGCCTCTGATTCTTCAAGGGCTGCAATGATGGCTCTTTTGCCCTTTGTGTGTCTTCATGGGAGGTAACAGGGCATGTTGCTCTTTTGTTTTATCGCTATTCCAGTGGCGTGCAGGTACGCAGAGGTGCAGGGACAGTGGAATGCTTTTAGTTTTACATTTACACTGAATAAAGCACATTCATGGCATCCCCATCTCCTTTGAGGAGGAGCTCGAGTCTGGAGAGCGGGGAGCTCTGACCTATTAGTATTGAGGTAGTATCTACTATGTGATGAGTGCCAAGGCCAACCCTTTATATCAACTGCAGTGGGGTCGGTTTCTCCTCATGAGCATCCCTGGAGTAACTGGCTTCATGGAATCTTGCTTTGGCTGGCACAGTTTCCTCTCGCAGTCTGGGGAACCTCTGGACTGTGGAGCTGATTGTCATGACTTGCCCAGCTCCCTGGCCAGACACCTCACACGATATTGCAATAGCACAGATGCATTGGAAAACACAGCATCTTGATCTTGTTTGGGCCAGAACACCTTGCCCTCACTGTTTTGATCACACTTGGATCTTTGCTTCATCAGCAGTGGGGGCAATTAATCTGTGGTATGCAGAGGGATTGGAATTATGGATTAGAAATACAATGTGGCCAACCTGGACATAAGTATGATCCTGAAATGTCTGCCAGGTAGACAGTGATGAGTAATATTATTAATTCACTAGTTATGAATTAACAACAAAATAGCTTAGTTTTGTTATCCAGTTCATAATGAATATCACTGGTAAAAAGACAAACTTGAAATAAAACTGATGGCCGTCAAAACTGATTTCCCCACAGACTAGGTGCTCCTTCTTTGCACTCCCTTAAAACTTAGTGCTCGTCTCTACCTCACCAGCGGTCACACTTTTCTCTAATGTGTAGGTGTATTAGTCCATTCTCACACTGCTATAAAGAACTATCTGAGGCTAGGTAATTTATGAAGAAAATAGGTTTAATGAACTCACAGTTCCACAGGCTTAACAGGAAGCATGATTGGGAGGCCTCAGGAAACTTACAATCATGGCGGAAGGCGAATGGGAAGCAAGCATGTCTTATCGTGGGGAAGCAGGAGAGAGAGAGCAAAGAAAGCCACACACTTTTAAATCATCAGATCTTGTGAGAACTCACCCACTGTCACAGGAACAGCAAGGAGGAAATCTGCCCCCACGATCCAACCACCTCCTACCAGGCCCCTCCCCTGACACATGGGGATTAAAATTTGACATGAGAGTTGGGTGGGGACACAGAGTCAAACTGTATTAGTGGGCTTATGTGTTTTTCTTGCTGACAAGACTGGAAACTTATTGAGAGCAAAAATGATCTTCTTCATGCCTGTGTCAAGCAGCAGTCTAGTTCAGACCAGTATTTGTCCAGAAATCTAGCACTTGCTTCACATAGAAAAAATGAAACAGCTTGGCCATCAGTACCCTCACCCTCATTTTAAAGTTTGCTTTTTGTGTGGAGGAGACACTGAAAGTCATTGTAAGGCCATTGGCTGGATTTTAGTTGGATTTAGTTGGGACCCCTTGGAGAGTCTTGGTCAGAGGAATGACATAATCTGACTTAGGCTTTAAAAAGATCGCTGTGACTGCTGGGTCAAGAACAGATTGTGAGGGATGGAGGTTCAGGAGACTGACTGGGAGGCTACATCAGCCACCTAGGTGAAATACGAAGCAGGGCTTGAACCAGGGCAGGAGCAGGGGAATGGTGCCGTATTTTGAACATGAGGCTGACAGGTTTGGCTCATGAAGCAGTTGTAGGGAGTGAGGGAAAGAAAGAGGAGGCAAGGATGATTCCAGTGCTTTTGGTCTGAGTATTGGAAGGCCAGAGTTATTATTCATTGAGTTGAGGAAGAGTGGGGCTGGGAGCAGGTTTGGACTCCCATCCTCTGTAGGAAGGGAGACTGTCACTGGGCTTGTCCCCAGCCTCTCCCAACTCCCCATTCCTGCCTTTGGGAAACCCCAGTCCTGCCCAGGCCCTAGTCCTCTTCCCACAGCACCAGCTTCTGACCCCTACCTCCTTCAGCATCCTTTTATGTGCTGCTCTTTCCCTAGGATGTCCTTATGTCTGTCAGATGCAGCGGGAAGGAAAATCAGGTTCTACCCAATTAGCTCATCTTAAGTGGATTTCACTGTGCATTTAATTAAACCTGTTATAATCTTGAAGGGTATTTTGATACATGGCACTTGATACAGAGTAATTAGACTACTATGGGCATGCACATAAATAATTCTGGGCTGAGGTTTAAGCTGGGCTCTGCTGCTATGGGTTTGTACCAGTTACCTTGCCAATAATTTCAAAGCTGATAATGTTTACTCACTCTAGTTTGCAGCCTTGTTAGTCCTCTGGCTGGTGGATCGATTGTAAGGTCACCTGGTTATGCTTTGCTTTGGCATAGCAGAAGCATTCCTGATGTTGTCACTCCGACTTAAATGATTTTATTTTCAAAAAATTGACACACAATAATCGTACATATTTATGGGTTACATAGTGATGTTTCTATACATAAAATGTATGTTTCAGATCAGGGCAATTAGCATATGCATCATCTCAAATATTTATCATTTCTTTGTGTTGGGAACATTCAATATCATCCTTCTAGTGATTTGAAACTATATATTATTACCTATAGAGCTACAGAACACTAGAGCTTACTCCTCCTATCTAGCTGTATCCTTTGACAAATATCTCCCCATCCTCCTTTCCCCTACTGCAAAAGCTCCTTGAGTGTGCATTCTTGGCCATGCAAAATTTTGCTGGCCCATTACTTTTCCAGTATACACTCAGTCTTCAAAACTTTATTCTATTGGACAACTATATCTCAATCTACCTCGAAACCTTTGCTTCAGCCACTTCCTCTGCATTGAGTTTCCTATGTTTTACATTTATTCTGTGTTTGTCAGAATAGGATAGGTTATGCTGCAGTAACAAATGGCCCTGACATCTCAGCGGCTTACTATACTGAAGGGTTCTGTTTTTCTTTCTCTCTCTCTCAGTCCTTCTGTACAACCACTGCAGGTCAAGTGCAGCTCAGCTCTATGCCAATTATTAGGGTAGAGGGAAAAGAGAACATGGGGAATCATACACTGGGTCTTCAAGCTCCTATTCAGAAATGGCATATTAATTTCCACTAACATTTCCTTGGTCAAATACATTACATGACCGAGTCTGCCATCAATGGGGTGGGGAAGTATAATCCTCTCCTGGACAGACAGTGCATGTCGTGAACAATAATACAGTGAGAAATTGCACTACAAATCTTTCCAAGATAACTCTTCATTTTCATTTCCAAAGTGGGGGTCATTCTCTACTTCCCATTAGAGTTTCAAAAGTTTGTGCTTTTCTCCTTCAACAGATATGGAGCTGGCAGACAGGGCAGTGCTTTTTGTCATCTTTCTCATCGAAGACACATCTGTTAGACACATATTAAATGTTATGTGAATAAACATAGCCTTTTCAACTGTGCACCACCCAGGAGGCAACATTAGGAAGCAGAGAAGCCTGAGAAAGCTAGAACTGCTCCCCTTAGAAGGGTATATGGCTTTGTTCAGTAACAGCTTTATCTCATTCTATCCTTACAACAATCTTAGGGGACATAGGTAGGATTTTTACCCGCATTATACATATGAGAACACAGAGGCCCAGAGAGACACAAAGATGCTCACTTTCAGGGTAAATTAAATTATTGTCAGTTTAGCACTACCTTTGAACTTAAAGTGATGTTTAAAAATGAGGATGACTGTTTCATGGCCCAAATGACATGTTCAAGCCTTCTGTCTAACAGGAGAATGCCTTGCTAATACATACGCCATCCAGAGAGTAGGGACAGGTTGCGTAGGAGAAAATCATGGGGTTACCCAACAAGATTCAGATAGACTCACTTAATTGCTGGAGTTTATGCTTTTGTGAATTATTACATTAAGCTATTTCGTTACGGAGAGCCAGAGATTTAAAATGGATTCCTTGGAATGAATGGAGTGGATCAGTATTTACCCAATACCTGTACCCCATCGTATTGGGAAGTAAACAGCTTACTTTTGATTTTACAGGATCATAAACAGAAGGGACTTGCCTTGTCTCAGATAAGACTTTGGACTGTGGACTTTTGGGCTAATGCTGAAATGAGTTAAGACTATGGGGACTGTTGGGAAGGTATGGTTGGTTTTAAAATGTGAGGACATGATATTTGGAGGGGCCAGGGGCAGAATGACATGGTTTGGCTGTGTCCCCACCCAACTCTCATCTTGAATTGTACTCCCAAAATTCCCACGTGTTGTGGGAGGGACCCAGTGGGGGATCCTTTGAATCATGGGGGAAGTTTCCCCCATACTGTTCTCATGGTAGTTAATAAGTCTCCTGAGATCTGATGGTTTTATCAGGGGTTTCTGTTTTTGCATCCTCCTCATTTTTCTCTTACCACGGCCATGTAAGAAGTGTCTTTTGCCTCCTGCTATGATTCTGAGGCCTCCCTAGCCATGCAGAACTGTAAGTCCAATTAAACCTCTTTTTCTTCCCAGTCTCGGGTATATTGTTATCAGCAGCATGAATATGGAGTAATATACCATCTCTACGAAAAAAAAATAAAAAAATAAAAAATTGGCTGGGTGCCGTGGGACATGCCTATAGTCCCAGCTACTCAGGAGGGTGAGGTGGGTCAAAGATCACCTGAGCCCAGGAGGTCAAGGCTGCAGTGAGCTGGGATCGTACCACTGGACTCCAGCCTGGGAAACACAGTGAGTGAGGTCCTGTCTCAAAAAAAAAACAAAAATCCAAAACACATATGTAAAAACATATACAATGGAAGGAACAAACTCATTTGTGGAGACAATAAAAAAGTATGCTTTAAAAACTGTCATTATGTCAGTTCATTATACAGAGCTATTCATTGCCAATACATGTGCTAAGTATCAGAGATACAGAGATGGAAAAGAACTAGTTCCTGGCCGGGCATGGTGGCTCTTGTCTGTAATCCCAGGACTTTGGTATGCCGAGGTAGGTGGATTGGTAGAGTCCAGGAATTAGAGACCAGACTGGGCAACATGGCAAAACGCCATCTTTAGTAAAAGTGCAAAAAATTAGCTGGGCGTGTGGCACACGCCTGTAGTTCCAGCTCTTCAAGAGGCTGAGGTCAGAGAATCACCTGAGTTTGGGAGGCTGAGGCTGCAGTGAGCCGAGATCATGCCCCTGTACTCCAACCTGGGCAACCAGAATGAGACCTTGTCTCAAAAAACAAAACAAAACAAAACAAACTAGTTCCTGCCCTTGAAGAAACCTCACACCTAGGAGAGGAGGCATCTTCCATTGCAAGGCAGAGTAATAACTGTCAGGTGGGAGACACAAACCAAATACTTAGGGAGCACACAGAAGGAGGAGGGGAAGGCGAAACTGGAGGGAAAGCTGCTGAGCCCAGCAGTATTACTCTAGTCCAGGCAGCTTATTAACCAGATTGTCAATAATGTCATGGTAAATGTTTCTAATGTTTTTTAAAAAGCCTCCAAGCATTTTATTGCATTTGACCCTCCATCTAATAAAGCTATCTGCCTACACCAAGTGGTGTCAGCATGTCACTTAACATGAGCGGCCAAGTCCATTCCAAGGTCCACAAGGGAGAGGGGCTCCTTACGAAAGCAGTTCTTCCTCCCCCTCCCTATGCCTGGTTCAACTCACACCCTCCACTATAAATTTTACCCAGGCCATGTCTCAGCTGTGTCCTGGAGTATGTTGTATATGTATCCTAGTCCCGCTCCAGACTCCAGCGAGTATTTCTACCGTGGAGGCTAAACAGCATCAGCCAGGAGTCAGGGCTCTCAAAGCAGCCAGGACGTCTGGATTCACATCCTGGCTCCATCACTGAGCCATAAGCCCATAGTGAGGATTAATTTTCTCATCTTTAAAATAGGAATTATGAACATCTGCTTTGTTGACATCCTGTGGATATTGTGAATGCTTTAAGAATTCCCTATTATTAGCCCTGCCACCACCAGTAATACCTAACCTATACTAAAAATGTCATTTGTGCCAAGCCCTAGGCTCAGCATTTTGTGTGCAACATCTTATTTAACCCTTACAGTTCCTGAGGTTAACCATGTATTTATCTCCATTGTAGAGATGAGGTGACTATGGCTTAGTTACCTCAAGCAAATTGCCTGATATTATGTACCTATGGAGTGCCTGGGACAAGACTTGAACCCAGGTTATCATGCTACCAAGGTAAACCCCTTGTGACCACATTCTGCTCACAAAGGAAGTGGAGATATGGTGCCCAAGTCAGGGTATAAGAATTACTTAGGAAAGACACACCTGGCTGGGCACAGTGACTCAGGCCTGTAATCCCAGCACTTTGGGAGGCCAAGGTGGGCAGATCACGAGGTCAAGAGACCAAGACCATCCTGGCCAACATGGTGAAATCCCGTCTCTACTAAAAATACAAAAATTAGCTGGGCATGGTGGCGTGTGTCTGTTAGTCCCAGCTACTTGGGAGGTTGAGGCAGGAGAATCTCTTGAACCAGGAAGGCCGAGGTTGCAGTGAGCTGAGATCGTGTCACTGCACTCCAGCCTGGTGACAGAGTGATACACTTGGCCAGACACAGTGGCTTATACCTATAATCCCAGTGCTTTGAGAGGCTGAGGCAGAAGGATCACTTGAAGCTAGGAGTTTGAGACCAGCTTGGGCAACATAGCAAGACTCCATTTCTAAAAAAATTAAAAAATTATTTGGGTGTAGTGGTAGGTGCCTGTAGTCTCAGCTACTCAGGAGGCTGAGGCTGGAGGATTGCTTGGCCCCAGGAGGTCCAGGCTGCACTGAGCTATGCTCCCGCCACTATACTCCAGCCTGGGAGACAAGACTCTATTTAAAAAAAAAAAGACACACCACAACACACCACAGCACAAACACACACCACAACACACACACACACCACAACACACGCCCTGGTTCCACTTCAGCAGATTCTGGTTCAGTACATCTGGGGCTAGGGGAATTATGTATTTTTTTAAAAAGCAAACGGCCCAGGTCATTTTGATACAGTTGGCTCTTAGAATGACTTTTGGGACCTCACTTTGAATTAAAGGATGTCTCATTCTGCTCTTCTCTGGTCTACATCCTCAGACTTCTCTGGTCTACATCCTCAGACTTCTCAATCTAGGTAGAAAGCCATCCATCCATCCACTGACTCCATGCACCTGTGTGCTGGCCATCAGTGACAGAGACCAATGTAAGGCACAATTCCCAATTTGGAGGAGCTCATGGCTTCAGCTGTTCTCATCTTCACTGGAACTCTGCCTCTTTTCTGCTTCTGCAAATTAGTTCCAGACATACATTCTGGAGGCCTTGTGGAGAAAGCTCTCCTTCACCCCCAGCACTTCCTTGGTCCTTTCTTCTTCTTCCTCTTTTTTCTTCCTCCTTCTTCTTCCTCCTTCCTCCTCCTCCTCCTCCTCCTCTTCTTCCTCCTCCTTCTCCTTCTCCCTCTTCCTTTTCTTCTTCTTCTTTTCTTTTTTTTTTTTTTTTTTTTGTGACAGAGTCTTGCTCTGTTGCTCAGGCTGAAGTGCAGTGGTGTGTAATCTCAGCTCACTGCAGCCTCCACCTCCTGGTTTCAAGTGCTTCTCTTGCCTCCTGAGTAGCTGGGACTATAGGTGCATGCCACCACGCCCAGCTAATTTTTGTATTTTTAGTAGAGTCAGGGTTTCACCATGTTGTCCAGGATGGTCTCAACCTCCTGATCTCATGATCCACCCATCTTGGCCTCCCAAAGTGCTGGGATTACAGGTGTGAGCCACCATACCCAGCTTCTTTTTTTTATTGTATATATTTAAGGTGTACATCATGATGTTTCTATATACATATATGTAGTGAAATGATTATTACAGTCAAGAAAATTAATGTATCCATTATCTCACATGGTTACTTTACTATAGTCCTCTTGCAGTCTGTTAGATCTCTACATCTTACATAACTGCAACTCTGTACTGTCTCACTTACATGCCCCTATTTCCTGTTCTCTCTTCTTTTGTCACAATACCTCTGAAGGAGAGGCTGAAGAAAAGAGTGCTTTGTTAAATCTGTGTTAGGTCTCACAGGACTCGCTAGCGCTCTCTCTCTCTCTCTCTCTCGGTCCTCCTCCCTAACAGCCAGTTTGGTGCATACCTGTGGTTGCTCTGTTAACCTTCCTGTTGTATCCCAGCAGGTGCCCAAAATAAACATCAGCAGCCACTTTGGGACCCTACCCTCCACAATGAGGACAAAGTTGAGAGGCTTAGAGATAGGACAGGGAGGCAGGCAGGGTCAAACCAAAGGTTCCCTTGGAGAGTCATGAGTGGGTTTTAGAGGGGTCCATGAACCCTTGAAACTGTACACGTATCCCTTACATGTATTGTGTGTGTGTGTGCAGTGGTGCTGGTAGGAGAGCTCATGACTGTCCCTGAGTTTGCAAAGTGTTTGTGACTCACAAAAGGTTGACAGCAACAGCTATCCATTACTTCAAAGGGGGTAAATAGTTATCTTCAGAGAAGAACTTTCATGAGGGCCCAGACACTGCCTTAATTTCTTACCCAAGAGTCTTATTTGGTCTTCAACATAGTCATGTAGAGTACTAATTAGTTTCACTTAATGATTTGGGAAACTGAGATCCTGCTAGGTAAAATAACTTAGCCCAAGTCCCATAGTTACCAAGTGGCAGAGGCACAGCCCACATCCAGATCATTCCACTAGAAGAAACAAAAAGTTCTCATTCAGTCTCAAGAAAAATTAGGGAATTAACCAGTTTTAATTAGTAATGAGAATTCAATACTCACTTTTTGAGTATCTACTATATGCTAGTCAAACACATATATATATATATACGTGTGCGCGTGCACACGCGCACACACACACACACATATATATGTATATATACATTTTACAAGAGCCCTGAAAATCCAGGCAAACTTTTTTTCTACAGATGAGAAAGATGAATCCCAGGGAGGCTAGATTGTTCAAACTTCCACCACTGGGGGGTAAGGATTTAAATCCCGGTCTATTGAAGTTGTCATAGTTTTGTCTCTTTTGATATCTTTCTCACCTCCCTGGGTAATTTGCAGAATCTTTGTGGTAATTGCCTGGCTGCTGGCTGAGGCAGAGAATTGAGGGAAGGGAATGGAAATGATGGGCTGGTAAATATCTCTGAACCTCAGTTTTTTCATCTGTGGAATGGGAGTAAGTCATGTTTTAAAGGGAAACTGTGAAGATCAAATGAGATAATGCATTTCAGTGCCTGACATGTGGCAAGGCCTTGCTACATTGAGCTGTTATTATCTGATTGAAAAGAGAAGGACACATTGCCATGGTGTGACTGTCTCCCTCCTCAGGGCTCTGCTGTTCAGCAATGCCTTAGTGGCCTTCTGTGAGGTGGAACCAGCTTTATTAAAGAGTTTCTCTTTTTCATCCTGCCAGGAGATTTGAGGAGTTCAAAACCATTTTTCAAAATATGTTTTGACATTTAATTATATACATCCTGCTCTTTGGTTATAACTTCCCTTGTCGTGTCTGCAACAAACAGGGGTTTTTGATGTACTAGCATAGTTCCTATCCCTCCATAATCAGTTTCCTGCCTTTAACAATTAGTAATCCGAGCATCAAAGTTCAAACACCTAGGTAACTTAATTATTTCTCTTTCTACTTCCCTTAGCTAGGAAGAACCAGCAAATGACACATTGGTTTATCTAGCATTTTTAAAAATGTGACTTTAGACTGCACACTGGAACCAATGACCCTTCTCTCAGACCACATTCAATTAATATGCAAATGAATTAGACCTTCTGGGTCAGAATTCAAGTTGAGAATCAAAGGAAATCCAGGGGCAGAGGAGGGAGGAATTAACTACTTAGAGGAGTAGTTCAGAGACAGTACAGGATTTAGAATTAAATCAAACAGAGTTGGAATCCTAGCTCTACCATTTACCTGCTTTTAACTATGGTCATGAGCAACTCATTAGCTCTCAATAGCTACCTCTACACAAGCTCTGGAGACTTGAGTGTCTATCTCAGGTCTATAAGCAAGATTTCCTAAACAAAGAACAAGCGTTGTGTTGCCTGAGATGAGATCCCAGATTGGAGCGTGGAGGAGAGGATTGCAGACGTCCAGAGTGCAACCTTAGGACTCAGAACCCAGTTCCAACTCTACCATGGGGTAATTGTGTGGAAAGATCACTGGAGAGGCTTGTGTCTTGGCACTTTCATTTGCACGATAGAAATAATAACAAACACCTCCCTGCTATCCTCCCTCCTTCCCTCTCAGATATAGTAGAAGATCCAACAATAACTCAAGTGCCTGCCCTAGGTTAGGCCCTGTGGAAGAAGCTGAAGATACTTAGATGAATGAGGCCAACCTTGTTTTCAAGGCATTCAGAACCTGATGGGGAAACACACACTAACGACCATTTGTCATAGAATAAGGTGATTGAACTATAGAAGAAATGTACTAGGACACTGGGAAGGAGGAGGAAGGGGCCTCTAAGCCCTCTTGGGATAAAGAGTTCAGGACATGTGACATAAAGAAAAATATTTTTTATTGGTGGAGTGACAGAAATAGTAAATGTATTTCATCAAACATCTGTGATGTTGTAGAAAGGTACTAGAATTTCATTTGGTTTGTTTACTGTTTATTCATTTATTTATTCATTCAACACATTTCCTGAGTGCCTACCATGTACCTGTTCTTGTGCTAGAAACTGAAGTCTCACTGTCTCACTTTATATGATGATAGATCAATCAGTCTGTCATTTCTAGTCAATGAGTTGGTATTTGTATTTTTCAGCCCCTAGTTGGGGCCATCGATTATTTGCTGAAAATGAGCAAACAAAAGAACACATGTTTGATGCAGTCCAAAAACCTTAGAATTGACTTCTAAATGTCTTTGAAAGGATAAATCTTTTGTGATTCTACTAACTTGGGTCAGCTTCTGTCAAATGCACTGTGTTTGGGAAGAACTTGGCTGTTCAGAACTCTTCAGTTCCTGGGGCTTTGAAAAGAGTAATTTGGCTATGTGGTCAGTTTACCATCTACTTAATCAATTTTTGCCTGGAAAGGACTTAGGAAAGGACAGAGCAACTTAGAAAAGTGGTACCCAGTATTAGAAATCTTTTCTCCTTGCTTTGTTTTTCTAGTCTTGCTTCAGTGGGGGAAGGGATATCATGTTCATTTTGACCCAGAGCATCAGTATTGTGTTTTAATAGGCAATAAGGTATGTCTCCCCACATTCTGGAGGCAGGTGGAGCTCCCAGCAAAATGGAAGAGAAAAGTCACAGGGCCAGGGACTGAGGACTGGAGAGGAGAGCTGGGAAGCGTGTGAACTAGCAGTGACTCAACCTGAGATTGTGTGCACCTAGAACTGTGTGCGGATGCTCAAGGCATGTTAGGTATAACAGGATGGCTTTCTTCCTGACCACAAAGCAAGGCTTTATCCATCCGTCTACCCACCCACTCACTCCTCCCTTTCCCCACTGACCCATTCCCTTGTCCAGTCAACCAGTCGCTACAGGCAGGCTCATTTCTAGCCACGAAGCATACAGAGATGAATGAGGAGATACAGATGCATGAACAAGCCAATGAGGATACACTGTATCTACAGCAATAGAGACATGAGGGAGGTGCTGAGAAAATCCAGTAGCTAACAACTAACTAGCTCAGCAGAAATCATGGAAGGCTCCCCAGAGAAAGTGCCAACAGAGCTGAACCTGGAAGAATAGATCTGAGATTGCCAGAACAGGTAATGTGGGGAGTTGTACCAGGAGGTGTTAAGAGCAATCTCAAGGTCATGGAGGCAAGAAAAGTCTGGAATATTCTGGGGAGTGGGAGAAGCTGAACGTGTGGCTAGAACGCAAGTTTGTGGCATTTGCACCACATTTTGCAGGATTGCTGATTTTTAGTTTGCTGAGTTTTCAAGAGCTCACCTTAGATGGCATCAGCCTTGAAAACATATGAATGCATTTTAACATCAAACAAGATTAGGTTAAATATACTGGCTCTATTCTCTCATGTGTGTATCTCCTGTATGTTCCCAGTTGAAATGTCTATTGCACATCATTCATTCTTCTGTTCATTCATTTAAACACAAATGTTTATTGAGAAACTATTCTGGGCCAACAAAGGCACAGAGAGGTGAGATTTTCCACATTTACCCAGTTAAGTTCATCATAGCAACTGAGAGGAGAATTCAACTCTCAAAGCCCACACTACTTCTACTTATACCAGGCATTATACAACATGAATTTCTCTTTTGAGAATAAAGGAAGGAGCTAGCTGTTCATGGAAACTGAATTCTTTCAACTCTGAGTTTTGCTTGGCTTTGGTAATAAATATTACTAAGGAAGTGTCTCTTCCTGGGTCACTTCTGCCTGTTTATATCAGAAGGCTTGATCAATGAGCAAAACAGATGAAGACTCCTGTCCCTGGGAAGCTTACTGTACCAGTGTAATTACTCGGAATTACCTGTTCAAAATGACTTTACCTTCCAGACAGTAAGCACAATGAAGGTTGGGTTTATGTGTGTTATTTGATGATGGACTTACTACAGTGCCTAGCACATAGTAGAACCATATATATATATTTAAACCTTTCCAGTCTGCATCCATCATCCCAGAAGTAAATGACAGCTGGCAAGCTATTCCTTGCAGGCTAATCTCATGTCCTTTGAGAGGGCTCTTAATGCATTCCACACTCATATAGCAGCCACAGTCATAAATGTGCTTAAAAATAAACAAACAGAACTTTGTTCTGCTGGGCTTTATGAATGCCATGATTACATGGGCAGAAGTGACCCATGAGGAGAGACTCCCTTGGTAGCATTTACCACCAGGGCAAAGTGAGGCTCAGAGTTGGAGGAACTCAGGTTCCATGCATAGCTAGTACTTTACATTCTTTCCTTCATCTACCTAAGCAGAAATTCACGCTGTATGATGCTGAGCAATAAGTGGAAGAAACATGGGTTTGGGGGTTGGTGCTATCTTCTTTCATTTGCTATGATGAATGTAGCCAGATACACATGGAAAAACTAATCTCTTTGTGCCTTTGCTTTCTCATCTGTAAAATGCCTGACTTGAAGCTCAGGTGAGAGTATTGAATGAAATAATATATTGAAAGCATCTAGCCCAGTACACCCAGCGCAGCATCGGACTGTAACAGACTCAAAAAATGATCATTACCATTATTGTGGTTCACACTTTTGGGGAGATGTGTTAGGTTTTTTGGGTTTTGTAGAAAGAATCTAGGACCTAGAGACAGGGGATTTAAGTTCTCATTCCGGCTCTGTCACCTGTGAGCTGTGTGATATCAGCTTAGTTACTGAGCCTCTCTGGGCCTTGACTCCTCATCTGTTAAAAAAAGAGGTTGGTCCAATAATTTCGACTTAAATTTTTTTCTTAGCAAAGTGCCCTCCTCTCAATCCCTACTTGCTAATGGCATCATTCAGCCTGTCTTGGATAACAACTGCCAGGCCTCTATAGCTATCAAAGTAGAAAATGGTGATCTATCTGGGCAAATTGGAAGGAGCTGTGTTTCCCCTGGGTAGACCCAGCCCCATGCTGGAGCTGCCTGGGGAGCTGTTTGGAGGCTGTATTTTGGCCCCATTTTCTCCCAGCCAGGGTCTATAGTGCAGTGTACAACCTGACCCACCATGCACTGTGACTTTGGCCTCCTCACTGGTCTCCTGGCCTCCAGACACACCTGTCCTAATTCAGTCCTTCTTCCACAGTACTTCCAGGAAATCACTTCCCCACTGAACCCTAAGCAGGATTCACTCTCCTTCCTGCACAAACCCTTCACTGGCCCATCTTGGCTTCAGCATAAAACCAAGCCACTTTGTCAGGACTCATACAAGCTTTTCCTCTCTCAGTGGGGCACCGTAAGTGCACATGTGCACCGTAAGTCTGCAGTTCCCTGGACATACAATGCTTTTCCTCACTGCAGAACCTATGCACACAAGGCCCCCTCAGCTCAGAATGCCCTCTTTCAAGTTCCTCCTCTGTACTCTTCACCCATTCTAATGCCCAGACACCCATCAAGCCTCAGCTTTGTGTCAACTCTTCCAGCAATCTTTCTGTAACCCCAATCCTTAAGACAGACTGGGAGCCCCTCTACCGAGCCTTCGTTCTTAGCACAAAGCTACCTCTTCTAGTGAAGGGCCACATGTTATAACTGAGGAAACTGAGGCCTAGACAAGAATCACAAGACCAGCAGCTGGCACTTATTGATGGCTGTGTGCCAGGTGATGGCAGCCACCCTAGGATGTGGGTATTGGCATTTCTAGTTTACAGCTGGGGAAGCTGAGGTTCTGAGTGGCATCTAGTCTCTGCTGCAGTGGTTCTCAAAGTACAGTCCCAGTCCTGCAACAGAAGCATCGGCATCAGCATTAGTGGGGAACGTGGGAGAAATGCAGACTCTCCAGCTGACTCCAGACATATTCAATCAGAAATTCTTAGGGTGGGCCCAACCATATGTGTTCAAAAAGCCCTCCAGGTAATTCTGATGAATGCCAAAATTTGATTAAAGTTTGCAAACTACCGGCCTAATATTATCCAGCTGGTCATGGGTGAATCTGGGATTTAGAACCATATGACAGATAGTTAAAAAAATTAATAAGTTTATGCTTTTAACTTTTATGCTGTGACCACCTATGGGCTTTTCTCAGTGAGGCCTCCCCTGGTCACCCGATTTAAAATCATTTTTCCCCTCCTACCATCCACTGCTAAGCATTTCCTATCTCCTGCCCTTTCTTTTACTCAATAATACTTCCCAGTTGGCATACTACACTTTTTAAATATTAGTTTACCATTTATTTTTTGTCATAGTAAGATTGGGCTGCCGTAACAAAATAGCACAGACTGGGTGGCTTAAACAACAGAGATTTAGTTTTTCACGGTCCCGGAGCATGGAAGTCTGAGGTCAAGGTTC
This sequence comes from Piliocolobus tephrosceles, assembly GCF_002776525.5. Classification (NCBI taxonomy): domain Eukaryota; kingdom Metazoa; phylum Chordata; class Mammalia; order Primates; family Cercopithecidae; genus Piliocolobus; species Piliocolobus tephrosceles. The sequence continues at coordinate 69,846,158 of NC_045446.1, forward strand.
TAGCATGGCCAGGTTCTGGTGTGAGCCCTTTATCCAGTTCACAGACAGGTGGCTACCTTCTCCCTGAGTGTTTATATGGCTGAGTGACAGGGCAAACAAGCTCTCAGATGTCTTTACCTAGAAGGGCACAAATCCTATCATGAGGGCCCTGTCCTCATGACCTCATCTCATACTAATTACCTCCTAAAGACTCCATCTCCATATGCTGTCACAATGGGGTTTAGGGCTTCAGTGCATGTAGCGGGGACACAAACATTCAGTCCACAATGATCTCCTTCTATCTGAATGTAAGCCCCAGCTGGGCAGGCATTTGTCTCTGTAGTTCACTTGCTAACTGCTAAATCCTTAGTGCCTAGAACACTGCCTTACACATAGTAGGTACTCAATGTATACTTAGAAATAAATGGCTACATAGCTGGTTGGTGACACAGAAGGGAGACTCACTGAAGTCTACTTATTCACACTTCAATACATTCCCTATGCCTCCTCAAATCTTTGCCTCCTTTTTAGTGGTCTCCTGATAGCAGCTCTCTCCTTCCTAAAGAGGTCATTTTCCAGTATCATTCTTTTACCAATCATCACTTGCAGGAAGAGGGTTTTTTTTCCAACCAGCCTTGCAGAGCGGTTACCTTAGGCATGATTTAGCTAATTTACTCAGCGCTTTGTCTTAATGGTTCACCAAGTGGAATTTTTTTTTTCAGTAATGACAGTAAATGCATTTGAAATGTAGATATCGACCCAGGCGATGCTGTATATTCGGTTCATCACATTTTCATGTTAAAATTAAAATTCTTTTTTGTTTTTTTGGTGGGAAGGGAAAAGCCAAAGTGTTGATTCACTGTGGCATACACTTTTCCAAATGAAAAGAGAAGGCTTTAATCAAGCATCCTTCCATGGCTACTGCCACATAATGGGAGATGAGAGCAAGAGAGAGAAAGAAACTAGACTCCTTTTGGAACTATCATGTTCCACTCATGGCCCTCAGCTATACACAAAAATGTGCATGGGATACTTTGCCCTGCCACCCTCAGCCAAAAGAAATGTCGTCATCATTCCATTATTTCTCTCAAAATCTTTCCAGAGTTCCCAGCTGCCTCAGTCATCATCAGAGATTCTCCAACTTCCGCTACAAGATTAAAACAATCCCCACTGTTTTTCACTTGATTTATCACCTCCTCAGTAGTGCTTCCCTGACCACCCTATCCAAGTAGGCATCACATGTTCTTCTCTATTATCATCCTGGTTTTTCTTCCTAGTACTTATCATAATCCATAACTCTTTTGTTCATTCATTTTTTTTTTTTTTTACTAGTTTATTTTTTACGGGTTTGTTGTCCACCCTTAGGTAAGCCAAGACTTTAGAGCCATAGCTAGTTTTTCCTTCCTGGAGTAGAGATAGGGAAAGACATATCAATTTATTTCACATTAATTTACTTGCTACACACACTGACCTGATTTACTGTTCGCAACAACTCCATGATGTGGGGAACAGCACCACTACTTTGTCAATAAGGCTGTTGAGGTCAGAATAGTTAAAAGATTTGGCTTGCAAAACATCAGATAAGTGAAGGGGTCTTTAGTTAACAATCACTTCTGCCCATCTCCAAAGTAGAGCTAAGCAACAAAGCCCACAGTACTTGGAAGCTAGCTGACCTCTGTTCAAATTCCGGCTCTGATCCCTACCAGCTCTGTGACCTTGGATGAGTTACTCAACTTGTTTTTATTTCTCCACTTGTGAGATGGGAATAATAATAGGACTTACTTAATGGGGAGGTAAAATTTGGAGAATTAAAAATATAAAGGATGTTGAACAATATGTTTCAACTTCACCATACTGGCAATTCATAATTTCTCACATTTGAGTAGGTTTTATAAGACACTCTACTTTAAGACAATACTGGCAACAACCCCCAAGCCCACTCTTAATACACACACACACACCATTTCCCCTATTTTCCAGATGAGGAAACTAAGGACTGGAGATTTTCTACCACTTGCTCAAGGTCAGAGAGCTAAGAAACTGGCAGAGTGAGGATGAGGTCCAGGGCCCCTGGCTCCTTCTCCAGTGGTCTGCCTCCTCAGGCCAGAATTATATGGGCTCTATGCTTCGAGGTTGCATTTATGGCCTTAAGCTGCCAAGACTTTTCCAATTCCATGAAGGAACTGACCTAATAAACAAACAAAAAACTATTAAATGCAGTAAGTCATTTCTCTGCCAAAACAATGTGGTGAGAGATCCCATAAAAGAGGGGCTGATGAGCAGATCAGAGTGTAGAGATCTGAGCACCCTGTACACTCTCCCAAGTGGGCAAGTGAGGTTCTTTTGGGCCCTGCTGCTATCTCCCCATTGGCTTTCTGTTATCCTTCATTGCAGGACCTTTGTGTGTGAGCAGCAAGACTGGTGGCTTCCTGAACAGTGTGATTGGAAAAATTCTGCCTTTCTCTTTAACCCAGTATGTCCAAAATAATCTCTTCAATCAGACTGTCAGTTCCACCATTCAAGACACAGTCAGGATAAAGCACTGCCCCTCAATTATCCTGACCACAGGGCTAGAGAAAGTTTTCAGACTCACTTTTGAAAGATGGCCCTGCCTATTGGTGGCTTTCCTTCATTCTATGTGCCAAGCAATCCTACAAAGTGAAAGGGAAAGAGACTCATGTTTTACTTTGGGAAATTTCTGTGTTCCAGGAACAGGTAGAGTGTTTTGTGTATATTGCTGTATATCATTTAACCCTATGTCGACACTGAAATATTAGTAGTATTGTTTCTTTTTGATGCATAAAGAAACAAACGCAGAAAGCTTAAATAACTTGCTAGGGATTACATAGTTCATATTTATGGGTCTAAAATTCAAACCCAGGCATGCCCAGCTCTGAAGTCTGTGCTGCTTCCATGACAACAAAAATGACAGATCATGAGCTTAGCAGTTTGGCTTTCTGTTGACTATGCAGGTACACATGCAGTCTTTTCTTCCTTATTAGGCTACTCAAGATGGTACAAGATGGTCTCTGTTTAGACCTTGAGTCTGTTTGCTTGGAGGCTAGGCATTATACTTAGTTTCTGGAAATCTGCTCTCCTGACACCTAGAATTCAGGAGGGCTCAAGCTGGAAGTCCTGACCTGTTTTGACTCCATGTGACAGTTTGTTTCTATTAAAACTCATGTCATGTGTATATCAATGTCAATGATTTTGCACCATTCAGCCCTGAGGTGGAGCCCCAGGGGCAGTTTTCTGGGTCCTTCCTTTTGAGTGTAAAATGACCAAGAGGAAAACGTGTCTGTGGTCCTCCTAGCATCCCAGAGGCTACTGGGGGCTCTGCTATGGCTGGACCATGTGCCAGTTCTGGGTTCTATATCAGGGGATTCCTGTCCATGAGCAGGCGGCATGCTCAGCAGCTCATTCCTATATCACTATCATCTCTGAGTCTTTCTTTCTTTTATCCACAACCCAAATGCCTTACCTTGTACTTCTACTGACACTGTAGACAACCAGCTTTTTAATACCCTGAGTCCCTCCATCTCTTTCCTTAGCATTTTTTTCTTCCTCCTTTTAAAAAAACAGTATTTCTTTCCACTGTCATATTATAGTCATGCTTCTCAACCCACTAAAGCCTTGAAATGTTATTTGACTCCCAGATGTGACTCTTGACTTCTGTGCCCTATCTCTACTCTCAACAGCAAGCCACAGACATCCATAGCCATACGTAAAGCTCTGAGCGGTCTTCTCTTTTCTCCCATGCCATCCAACATAAAGCCTCACAATGTAAATCCTGTAAATCTGATCTCTCTGGAAGTCAAATGAAGTGTCCTGAACATCAATCATATGTCAAGCCCCTGCTTTCTCTTAGGCTATCTTAACCGTGCCTCAGTGCAACCCAGAGAGGTAGGAATTTTTGTACCCGTTACATAGAAAAGAAAATTGAGACTCAGAGAGGTTGAATAATATGGCTTCACTCCTACTCCTGAGGGTCAGAGTTAGGACTGTGACCTTTCTTTGTCTAATTTGAAGGTCAGGTCTTTCTATGACAAAGTACTGGCTAGCATTCAAGACCTTGATACTATCCTGACTTGTTCTGCTTTCTGGAAGAGCCAAGTATTACAATATGCTATTCTTTGTTGTGTTGTGACCAGGTTGAATATTAAAGCAAGGTATGTCAACTTTACGCCTCAGCAGTCACTCTGTAAAGCAGCATGAAACCACACATAGCCACAAATACAAATTTAAAATGAACCATAACTTTACAAGAGACGTTTTAGAACTTACAATCAAAAAGCCATTTATTAACAGTTCCATCCACACTCACCAGTTAGATGGCCCTGTCATTTATCTGCTTGAACATCAAGCAGTTCTACAACTATTATTTTAATTAACTAATTCAGCCCTTTTATCCCTAGGGTGGGCCCTGGGAGACACCTGGCTTATTTTCACAGCAGTCCCTGATGCTCAGCTGTCAAGCTGCATCATGACTGGCACTCCGAGCTTCATGCAAGGCCAAGCACTTAATCTCTTTAACAGAGACCTGTCACCACTTGCTTGCACTCCAGCACAGTCCCAGTCTATGTTGAGACACAATGTCTCATGCACCTGTCCCCGCCTTCCCATTGTAACAGCCACCGTGTGGGTTCAGACCCTTCTCAATTCTTCTCTGCATCATTGTTCCTGCAATTCACTGAGAGCCTGCTCTGTGCCAGGCACCATGCTATGCATTTCATATTCCTCTTCTCTCATCCACAAAACCATCAGGCAAAATAGGACTATCATCCCCATATCCCCCAAAAGGAAATGGAATCTTAGAAATGTAAAGTGACTTGTGCAAGATCCCTCAACGAGGAAGTTGTAAAGCCAGGACTGAAAGTGAGCTCTATATTGACTTCAGTGATTGTGATTCTTCCACTCTTCTGCATTGTCAGAATCTTGCTTTTAATATCTAAGATCTAGGAATGAAAGACATAAGCTAGCTAGGCTATATACTATGTAAAGAGGTAAAATAGAAAAGAGGCTTTTCAGAAAAAGCATGGCAGAGTGAGGGCCTGCTAAGGGGAGATAAGACATATCAAAAAAACAAAAAACCTGTTGAGCAGTCTTCTATGGATGTACTGTGTACATTCTCCTTACTCTCTCCTTTGTGGACTCTTCCGTAAATTCTGTTTTGTTCCTGATATTTATATACGGTGTATTTATTTGGTGGTGGTGGTACAGCAGGTGTTCAGGGCTAACAGGAGAAGGAAGAGACAGTGGACAGTTGGATTATACGTTGATTTAAAACAGTATATGATTATTGGCCATATGTATGTCTTCTTACATGTGGGCAACAATAATGAAAAAAATGTCAATATCACTGATGATTAGGGAAATGCAAATCAATACCATGATGAGATGCCATCTCACACCAGTCAGAATGGCTATTATTTAATCAAAAGGTAACAGATGCTGGTGAGGCTGTGGAGAAATAGGAACACTTACACACTGTTGGTGGGAGTGTAAATCAGTTCAGCCATTGTGGAAGACAGTGGGGCAACTCCTTAAAGACCTAGAGACTGAAACACCATTTGACCCAGCAATCCCATTACCGCATATATACCCAAAGGAGTGCAAATCATTCTAGTATAAAGACAAATGCACGCATGCTCATTGCAGCACTATTCACAATAGCAAAGACATGGGATCAACCTAAATGCTCATCAATGATAGACTGGATAAAGAGAATATGGTACCTATATACCATGGAATACTATGCAGCCATAAAAAGGAACAAGATCATGTCCTTTTCAAGGACATGGATGGAGCTGAAGGCCATTATCCTTAGGAAGCTAATGCAGAAAGAGTAAACCAAATACTGCATTTTCTCACTTATAGGTGGGAGCTAAATGATGAGAACATATGAACATATAGAAGGGGAGAAACATACACTGGGACCTATTGGAGGGTGGAGGTTGCAGGGTGGGAGAAGGGACAGGATCAGGGAAAATAACTAATGTGTACTAAGCTTAATACCTGGGTGATGAAATATCTGCACAACAATCCCCATGATACAAGTTTACCTATGTAATAAACCTGCACTTGTACCCTAAACTTAAAATGAAAGTTAAAAAAAAAATAGCAGGTGAAACAGGGTGATGGTTGCAGGGGGCAGGAGGGAGAGTTCCCACACCTGGATGAGGACGGAGGGCATTTCAAGTGAGGATACAGTTTTGCAAAAGTCCAGAGCTGTAATGAGGCCCACACTTCCCAGCCACATATGTTCCTGGGAATATGATGGTTTTGGTTTTCAGGAGAATCCTTTCTCCACAGAAGATACTGAACTTACCTGCTTTTGTTCAAAAGGCTATATAGACCTTTCACAGTGATTTCTGACCAGTTTTCAATCCCAAGCAGTAGCTTTACAAGTTCTGCCTTTTACATTTCCCCTATGCTGTTTAAGCATTAAAAAAAAAAAAAAAAAGTAGAAAAAAAAAAAAGGAAATCCAGCCATTTCAAGCCCATTGCCTCTTAGCCTCTTAGCTGCCCTAGGGGGTGCCACCTGTAAGCTGAAACCTTCTGTAATTGTTTGGGGTCACTGGGCCTCCCAATGACACCTTCATTTAATGCCATTACAGTCTGGCTCCAGGTTCTTAAAACTTGGTACCTGTGCTCTTGGCTTCTGTTGCCAGAAGGAATTGCTCTTAAAAGCTATACTTTATGCTACTAAATTAGTTCTTGCTACTGCTTTGTGTATATCCAGGTAAGATGGGAGAGTCGAATCCTTCATTCTCTGGGTTGTGGAGGCAGTTTAAAACATGTGTCAGAGTGTTTCCCAAAGCATGTCCTGTAGAACACTCAGCCCGTGATATCAGCTTCCAAATGTGAGTTTAGTAGTCAAATATTTTTGGGAGATGTGGTATAACGCATCCCAGCCTGAGCGATTCCTAACGCATATTGGCAGATTAAAGGCATGGAGAAAAGGCCTGCAGGAAAAAAATATTTTTAACCCAGTGTTTCCTAAACTTATCAACAAATAGGGAATCCTATTTTTGCATTATTCCTGCACCCTTTGGTGAGTGCTGCTCTAGGCAATAACAATCCCTTCCAGGTGTATGGTATCTAATATTTTACATTCAGTTAGAGCAATACTACGAGGAAAGCAGTGTGACTCGCATTTTATGAGTGATGACATTGAAGGGCAAAGATGTTAGTGACTTGTGCTAGGGAATACAGCTGGTAGGAGTAGTTGAAAATTAGAGTCTCTGTTTTGTAGGGTAGGGGGCCTTTTTGCATCAAGCAACAGGGCCTTTTTGCTGAGGCTATTTTCACCCTTCAAGGTTGGTCTAGACCATATACATACATATACACACATGCATGTGTACACACACACCCAAAATGTGCTTTATAAATAGTCAAGTTATTATGACTTCAAAAAATCCCACTATGGGGTAAGTGGGGAAAGCTAAAGAAATTCTTATTTAATGCAGAGGAAGCTGGGTGCTTCATATGCATTACCTCATAAATGTTTGAACTAATCGTGAGAGGTAAATATCTATATCCCCGTTTTATAGAGAAACACACCGAGGCTCAGAGAACTTAGGTAACTTTCTTGGTGTCACAGAATACCAAAATGCTCAGCCAAGCTTCACATTTATGTTTGATTCCAAAACCCATTCTCTGTCCTTTTATCCTACTACCTTTTGCTAGTGAATGTCACTATTCCTCTTAGCCTAGAACCTAACAGAGGAAGCTAGATTTACCCAGTTGCCTCTGCAGAGTAAAACGATCTGTGTTCCAACAGGTGGTTTAGATAAGGCTGGTTTTTCCTGGTGGTTTGAGAAAAATAAGAGTATAGAAAATGAGTAACTCTGCCCTAAAAGGAGATCAAAGGGAACTGATGCTTAAATGCTTTGACAGTGTTATGCCCCACCCTGGAAGGTGGATTTGGGACTTTATCCCTTAAACAAAAAGAATAGTTGGAGCCTTATTAGGGAACTGAGCAAAACTAACCAGTATAAGGGCTCGGACACTGCCCAGGCCAAGAAGTTGCCAAGTTGTATGGAAAAGCAGCTCATAGCTAGGAGAGGCCAAGGTCAAGTTGTATGGAAAAAGCCGAGTCAAGAGGTAGAAAGGCTGAGGTTTCCAGTCTGGGCTGTGCATCCATAGAGTATGGGATCTTGGCAAATCTCTTAACTCCTCTTGGCCTTAGTTTCTCATATTTAAAATAAAGGGGTGTGAAAAGATGCCCAGAGATGGTCATTACTATGGGGGAGGGGAATCAGGTTTCTGCCTGGAGGCCAGAGGAACCCAGTGTCTGCTCTGTATTGTCTCCTCTGGCCTCATTCTGGAAAGAGGCCTTATTTTAGGTCCCCCAGAGGGGAGAAGGTTTGGTGAACTCAGCCTCCCAAAATGAACACAGAGGGGAGTCCCATACCTCACCATACCTCATGTTCAGCACAGAGGGCACTGGGAACAACAGACCAGGGACCATAAGGAGGCTCAGCACATGGGAGGTTGGGGGCTTTTCCCCATTGGTTACTTGGATACCTGAGTTTGTGTCCCAGGTGGAAAACCTGCAGAGTTTGCTTGCTGTTTGTCTATTCAGGGGTATGGTTTGTGTGGAAGTGCAGGACGCACTGCTTTGGATCCTGCATCCTACTCTCCAGCTAAGTGGGTTGTGGTCATGCTAAAGAGGCAGGGAGGCAGGATGAGGCCCTGGGACTGTGAGGGGAAGGGAAGGCAGGGTTGCCAGCATGGGCCTGGGAAGGGTCTCTAGGCTTGAGCAATAGAAACTTCCAGAGGCCCCCACAATGAGTGACTGGATTAAATGATTTCTCAGCCCCATCCCAGCTCACACATGAAGTGTTGATTTCATTTCCCTACCTTCCACGAGCAATGCAGCAAACATCAAGCACCACAGATGTGCTCAGACTTGAGCCTGACTCACAGAAGAGAGTCTGGGGCTGCCAGGCTTCAGACACCAGATTATAATCAGCTTCTTCCCAGGCACTACACACATGAGGCCCATGCCATGGGCAAACAGTGCTCAGGCGTGGTTCAAACTCTGCAGAGACCGTGGAAAGTTCACCTGACAGAAAAGATCTGGAGGAATTCACCTCACAGATCTCTCAACAGAGCTAACAGTGTTCTTTGGGCCCCTGTTACTATTTAAGTGAGAGTTGCAAAGGCAGCCTCTCCGAGATTACAAAGTGTGGGTGGAAGTCATCAATACTTCAATAGTACCAGCTGTTGGGACCTACCCTCAGGCCTCTCCTACACCCTCCCTGCCAGGCTCCTAGCCATCCTACCAGGGAGAGTTGGCAAGTGCTTTTGCCTTGGGCCTGGAGGTTGGGAATACCGCCAGCAGTGGTGTCAGGGTGAAGCTAAAATACGGCATCTCCAGGGGACACCCAGGCTGTGGGCCACAGCAGAGGCTGCAGCGAGGAGCTCAGCATGCACAATCTGGGAGGGCAGGGATGGGCCCAGTGGAGTCTCCACCACCCAGTAGTTCCTCAAATTGTTGAATGTCTGATTAGTGTGGAGAGGTGGTGAAGGAGGGGCCGCTGAGTGGGTCTTAGAGTGCAATGGGAGAGATTTGGGAAGCAGAGGTCTTTGGAATTTGGTTTTAGAGAATTAAGGACGAATTAAGGAAGGAATAATTTCTGAGTGCCTACTCTAGGGGACACACGTGAGGTTGACACCTCACATGAGTTACTCTCCTTAAATCCTAAACAAGAATTATTATCATCCCTCTTTATGAGCTGAGATTGGAGAGGCTAAGTGAATTACCCAGAAACAAATCATTTCTAAGTGAAAAAGGCAGGATTCAAATCTAGGTCTTCTGATTTATCTGCCTTCATATAGTTAGGTCATTATTTTTCCCATTTTATAGAGAAGACTGAGGCCCAGAAAAGCAACTCATAGCTAGGGGAGAGGGCAAAATGGAGACTAAAATCCAGTAATCTGGCTTGATAGCTTTGCTCCATTCATGGACTGCTTGATGTTCTCCCAGGACATCCAGGTCTCCCTCACCCAGGTCGGCACTGAGTGTACCCAGCAGCTTGTCCTGTTCCCATGGGGGCTGGGACTCACCCCACCCTGCAGTTCTCATCTTCTCCCTCATCTGTTTAGGTAGCCTCTTTGGGGATGGCAGACATCTGGCTCACAGCTGGCCTGAGTGAGGCTCATGCAACTCTATACGGAAGAATGTGGGCTTCATGTGTGTTTTTCCTTTCTCTATTGTAACAAAATTGGATAATGAGCCTGGTGAATGAAGCTCCAGCCAGGGAGTGCACAGAAGCCCCAGCTCTGCCATGCTGTGCCATTGGGTTACCGTCTCTGGGTCCTGGTGTCCCCATTTGTAAGAATGTGGGGTTATGCAAAATGACACCCAAGATCTTCTCCTGGTACTGACTTTCTAGAACTCTATGTAAAACGGTTACCACACATATACCAGGAGAGTCAAGCATTCTTCCTTCCCCATGTAGTGAAATCTAAAATTAAATATGCATAAAATATTTTGATGTTTAAATCAAACCTTGGCATTTTCTATTCCCTTTATTGTTTACTCTTGTATAATTTTTTAATAATAGTCTTCATTTTTTGAGAAAAAGACATTTTCCCTTAAAAGTGCATAGAATTTCAAACTCTTTTTGTTGTTCTTATGCATTCTTTCTTAAAACCTTAACTAAAAACAAAGGAAAAAGGAGATAAAGTGGCCTAAATATAAAAAACTTTCTGGGGTTCCTGTTTATTTACATCTTAAGATAGTTAATATTTGTATCAACCTGGCTAGGCTATGATGTCCAGGTGTTTAGCCAAACACTAGTCTAGATGCTGCTGTGAATGTGCTTGTAGGTGTGAATAACACTTACCATCAGTTGCCTTGAAGTGAAACAGATTACACTCCATGATGCAGGTGAAACTCATCCAGTCAGTTGAAGGCTTTAAGAACAAAAGCAGGTTTCCCAGAAAAGGAGGAATTCTGCCTCAAGATTCAATGTGTAAATCCTGCTTGAGTTTGAGTTTCCAGCATGCCCTGTGAGTTTCCATACCTTCCCTATGAACGTTGGACTTGCTAGCCCCAACAATTCTGTTAGCCAATTTCTTAAAACAAATCTCTATTTCTGGTCCAGTTGTGGTAGCTCACACCTGTAATGCCACTGCTTTAGGAGGCTAAGGTGGGAGGACAGTGTCAGGCTAGGAGTTTCAGACCAGCCTGGGCAACATAGTGAGGCCCCCATCTCTACAAAAAATTTAAAAGTTAGCTAGGCATGGTGGCACACGCCTGTAGTGCTAGCTATTGGGGAGGCTGAAGCAGGAGTATCACTAGTGCCCAGGAGTTTGAGGTTACACTGAGCTATGACTGCGTCACTGCACTTCAGCCTGCGGGGCAGAGTGACCCTGTCTCAAAAAAAAAAAAAAGTCTTTATTTCATCTGTCTGTCTCTCTATCAATCATGTATGTATGTATCTATCCAGGTTTTTTTTTTTTTTTTTTTGAGATGGAGTCTCACTCTGTCGCCCAGGCTGGAGTGCAGTGGTGCGATCTTGGCTCACTGCAAGTTCCACCTCCTGGGTTCACGCCATTCTGCTGCCTCAGCCTCCCGAGTAGCTGGGACTACAGGCGCCCACCACCACGCCTGGCTAATTTTTGTATTTTTAGTAGAGACAGGGTTTCACCTTGTTAGCCAGGATGGTCTCGATCTCCTGACCTCCCGATCTGCCCCCTCTTGGCCTCCCAAAGTGCTGGGATTACAGACGTGAGCCACTGTACCTGGCCGTATGTATCTATCTATCTATATCCTATTGGTTCTGTTTATCTGGGAAGCTCTGACATACACATCTGCTAGATTGAAAGACTGTTTCCACTAGAAATGTCATAGGATCCATGGTTCTCAGAAACTTTCCAGGAGTGCTGTCTTCACTTTCTGGCGATATCATATCATGGCTAGTGAATCTGGGACTCAAGTCACCTGGGTGTGAAGCCAACCCCACTGATTACTAGCTATGAGGCCTGGTGTAGGCAGCATTCCCCCTGGGCCTCAGTTCCCTCATATCTGCAGCAGGGGGTGGGGAATGGGCTGTGTGACGATAACGCCTTGCTCGGGGTTGTTGGGAGGGTCAGGTGAGACAATGCATTAAATCACTTGACACAGAACGTGAACTCCACGAAGAGTAAACACTACCCATATTATTCCAGTGACTCCTTCTCCTCTGATTCCTCCTCCTCCTGTTTCTATTGTAATTATTAACTGGACTCAGACAACATTTACGGAGCACTACCTGGTTGCCAAGCCCTATGCTGGGGAGCTGGTGATGGGAGATGAAAGTCAACATCTTTACCCTTCAGGAGCTGAGTCAATTGAGAGAAGAAAGCTCTGCATGCTCTGTGAGCCACAAGACAAGATGATATAAATCAAAGCTCTCCCAAGCCTTCAAGGCCCAACCCAAATCCTATCTCCTTCACAAAACCTTTCCAGATCCCCCTATTGAAAATTAATCTCCTGACTCCCATGTCCCCAGGGCCTTTGGCTTGTACCTTTCCTATGGTCCTTACCACTATTTACCTTGTGTTAGAGTGATTTATGCACATGTCAGCCTCTTCCACTAGAATGTGAATTCCTGGGGACAGAAATATTTATGAAGGGCCTTTCTGTGACTTTGACTACTGTATGAAGGACCAACATAACAACATCAATAACCCACTTCACATTTTAAGATGATTTTATGACGAAATAATTAAAATTAAATGTAATTAAAACATTTTCACATATTCATTCTCATAGCCAACAGTGTTTTGTGTGTCCGTTTTATAGATGCTACGCAGGAGGCAGAGAGCTGGCTGTGACCTGTACAAGGTCACAGAACTAGTTAACAGCAGGGCTAAGCCCAGAACTTGGCCCATGTGTGCTCAGCAGTCTAAGTCTGGCACTTAACCGATGTGGCTGTGTTGCATATTCCTAGTCCCATTAAATCACCCTTAGTGAGCAATTCTGTATTCTGCTATGCATAAGCAGTTTGGCTTCCTTGTCATGAGTGTGGTTTAGTAAGTTCTCTCCCTGTTTAGACATAAAACCAAGCCAGTTGAAACAAATTGCATCGTTTAAGTGCCTTTCCAGACTGGTTGTGACTCTTGCCCTGACAATTTTTAGGTCTGCAGAGGCGCCTCTGTAGCAATTTTCCCCACAAAAACCATGTGGCTTCAGAGTGATTAGAGTTGGGTGTGCTTGAACACTGATCTTTCCACTCTTCCTCCCTCAAACTTCTCAAGGCTTTGTGACAACATTGAGAGATAGGCTCAGTTATCTGCCATTGACAAATGAGGTGATTGAGGCTCTGAGAGGTGGAGTGACTTATGTCCCTGAAGCTGCCACTGTTAGGATTCAAACCCACGTCTGTTTGTCTGTTTGGATGCTAAAGACTTTCCATTATGCCCACATTGAATTCTTTTCGCTAATGGGGAGGGACTGGGAAAGCAGGGCCTGACTCTGTTATCTCTAGTGACCAACTTCATTTGTAAGATGTCAAATATAGGAGTGATTTTTCTGGGAGACTTAGTCAGAATCATTGGATAATGACCGTGACTCAAAGATTCACTTTTGAGATTGGTACACACAGCTTGAAGGCTGGGTATGATGATATGATTTTTTTTTTCCTCTCCCAGTTTGAACATATTAATTGGCAGAAGTTTCCCCTGTGATCTTTCAGTACAACCTTCTTCCTGCAGCCACACCTGACCAGTGGGAGGACTGACTAAATCCTTCAACCTCTCCATCCCATGCCTTTACATCTGCTGTGTTTCCCACGTGGTGAGTCTTTTCTTTACACCTCTAACTAGGCTCCCATCTGTCAACATCCCACTGGACTGGGCATATGGACTGGCTGAACTGAGCTGATTTGTACTTTGGCAAGACCAGTCTTCATGCAATAAACATTAAGGGACAAGTCAAAAGCAGAAGATAACTAATAATGGAAGGAAAGGAAAGAGAGTTGGTGAGGGCCAGATTTGGCTCAGAAACTTGAATTTCTTTTGTTGGGCAGTACAGGGCCAAGGAGGTTTTTGAGCAGAGAAGTGGACCACATGATATAACTTATATTTTAGGAGGGTAGATCTGGTAGGAGAAAGCAAAAGTATGAAGGCTGCTTAGTAGATTCTTAGAATAGTCTAATTACAATGTGATGAGAGCCTGAGGCAGGGAAGTAGCCGTAGACTGGACAGCAGGGATAGATGGGAGGTATTTTGAATGGGGTAGACTGGAGTCATTTTCTAATGTGGTCTCACAAAAAATGTGGCACAACACAGAAGAAAGCATACAGGCTTTGGAATGAATCATTCTCGGTTATGAATCTCAGCTCAGTCACCTGCAGGTGTGTGACCTTTGGCAAGTCATGTAAACTTGCTGAGTTTCAGTTCTTCATCTGTCAGATAGTAATATTTGACAACTCAGACCTGTTGTGAAAATCAATAGAAGCGACAAACATGCAAAGATAGTCACATTGCAGAGGATCAGTCAGCGATCGCCATCAGAAAGGGAGGTGGCAATGTATCCTAGCTAAGGGCAGGCCTAGAAGTGTTAAACTTCTACTCCTTTGCAGCTGTTTGAAGTTGGAAAAATGACTGAACCTGGGTGAATCTTGGTAACACGGGAATAACAAGAGCTCTCCCACAGATCTTTTTTAATGAATACCATATTAAATTAGATAAATGTATGGGAAGTGATTAGCTTATGATGGGCACATAGGAAGCCCTCAGGTAAAGAATAGTTGCTAATATCATCATTATTAGGGCCCGATGGGCACTGCTGATTGGCTGAATCAGCTTCCATTTCTACCCCATTTTCTCTTTTCTGCTTATACTACAGAATTTCTAAATACTGTCTTTCCTAGCCTCCTTTGTGCTGGGAGTGGCCATGTGACACAGTTCCGGCCAATAAGACATGAGTACATGTCTGCTGGAGGGTGCAGGAAATGCTTTTAAACTCAAGATTAAAGGAAGAGCCCCAGTCAGTATTACCCAATTTCATTCTGCCCCTTATTCCTGCCTTAAGTTCACGGACCATGCCTGAGGCTGGGACAGACAACTCACAACCATGAAGAAGACAAAGAGAATCACAAAGATGCCAGCCCAACGCTAAGAAGCTATTAGCCTACACCAATGCCAACAGCCATCCATTTATCAGACTTCTTGTCATGTGAGAAGAATGAACCTTCTGCGTGTAAGTCACTATTTCATCTGTCAAATAGTAATATTTGACAACTCAGATCTGTTGTGAAAATCAATAGAAGCGACAAACATGCAAAGATAGTCACATTGCAGAGGATCAGTCAGCGATCGCCATCAGAAAGGGAGGTGGCAATGTATCCTAGCTAAGGGCAGGCCTAGAAGTGTTGCACTTCTGCTCCTTTGCAGCTGTTTGAAGTTGGAGTTTTCTGCATACTTGTAGCTGAATGCAGTCTTATCTGATAAAAGAGGTAAAGGAAGGAGAGCAGAGAAAGGTCACTAGGTGCTTCAGAGCATCAACATTCTAGCTTAAGGAAACTGCTCCATGTTTTCCATATAGTGTCACTGTTTTCCCTCTTACAGGGACCTCCCTGACTGGAACCCTCACTCTCCTCTCAGCCCTTCCAGCCCCCATCTCTGCCTGCATAAATCCTTTAAGGCTCAGTCTAGGGTCACCTTACCTATGAACTATCTTAATCTCTCCGTGTAGAATCAATCTTTCCTCTTTTAATTTCTGTTATAAAGACTTACAATAATCATATTCGCAAATGGCTATGTAGTGTGTTATTGGTGTTCATAGCTTACTTCTACTAGTAGAAACTAAGTTCCTTTAGAGACATTATTTCCAAATAAGATACACGCAATCTTACAAAAAATATTAGGTATTATTATTTTGTTCTTTAAGTATTTGGTCTATTCATTCAGTAAACATGTACTAAGAATCTACTATATATACCATTAGGGTTAATAACTTAATCTCTAATGACAAACAGTTTGGGCTCTATGGAACAATTTACTCAGTTTCTTTGTCTTTCAAATAGGGATAATGGTAAAAATAGAGATTTTATGAAGAATAACTGAGTTAACATCTGTAAAATATAGAGAACAGTATCTAGAATACAGAAAATACTCAGGAAATATCTATTGTTAATATTATTATTATTGTTGTTGTTTACCAAGCTATTAGTTTCTAAGAATATACTTGTTTTCTACCAAACAGTAGGACCTCAGCAAATGTTGACTGAGTAACTTGTGAATAACTTGCGTATGTGTACCTCTGAAATGTTTAAAAAACTGCAAATGAAACTAATTTAAATTCATATATACTTAAGTATATTAATGTTCATGAATAATTCACATGAACAAATATGTGTTTTTCTATTGATTTTCTTTGGAGATTGCATTGAGAATTTCACAACAGCTCTTAAAGTAATTGGAGAAGCAGTGGCAACTACCACAAAGCCAGAAACAGGAATGGCTTAAGTCAATTAGAAAATTCATTTGCTTTTAAATTCAACAGTTGTCTATTCTCTGCCTGCCCTGGTTTAGCACCTAGAGAGCCTTCCACCACATGAGCCTCCAGACTGAAAGATGACCCTTTCCTCTGACCCACAGGAACCCCTGATAGTTTGAGCCCAACATACTACGGTAGCAGCTTCATTTCCAACCCTTGCCGAGAGCCTGGGCACTGCAATCAGAAGGTCTTTGTGTAGATTCTTGTTCTGATGCTTGCTAGGTGTGTAGTCCCTCTGGGCCTTAGTTTACCATGTACAAAATAGAATAATAAGGCTATTCCTCATACTGAGTTATTGTGAATCTTGGTTGTGTAATAATCCAGGTGAAGTGCTTAGCACAGAGCTGAACACATGGTACATGATCAGTAAGTGTGATTCATCATGTCATGCCAGTTCACCTAACAGTCTAGGCACATTGTCTTCTTAACTGAACTCCTTCAACACTACACAATTTTGTACCTGCTCTTCATACCACACAGTCCTTTTTCATGTTTTCTATTTTATTTATTTATTTTTGAGACCGAGTCTCTGTCACTCTGGCTGGAGTGCAGTGGTGCAATTGTGGCTCACTGTAGTCTCAATCTCCTTGGCTCAAACAATCCTCCCACCTCAGCCTCCAGAGTAACTGGGACTACAGTCACATGCCACCACACCCAGCTAATTTGTGAAATTTTTTGTAGAGAGAGGGTCTTCCTATGTTGCTCAGGCTGGCCTGAAACTCCTGGGCTCAAGCGATCCTCCCGCCTTTGCCTACCAAAATGCTGGGATTACAGATGTTAGCCACCATGCCTGGCATGGATAAAATTCTATTTATTCATCAAGAGTCATCACAGATAACACCGTAATGAGATATATGACATGATGTGATCATGCATTCTGAGTTTATTATCTTTTTGGGGATACAAACAAGTAAACATAGTACTGACAACAACAGATAACATTTTGAGTGAATTGCTTAAAGGACCGTTTACCAAGCACCCATATATTTTACTAGCCTGGAATATTTGACATGTCTTTCCATCTACCATTCAATCTAAGTGAGCCTATTACTAACAAAGACCCTGAGAAGAGAATCCTATTCTCTTAAATTGAGGTGGAATGTCAGATCATTGCTGAGTCAAGGAGGGACTGATAGTTGTTAAGTATCTACTATCTGTTGGTACTTTAAGTATGAGGGCCTTATATATCCTCATCTTTAGTCCTTACTACAACCCTAGGAGGTAGATAGTAGTACTGATTTTACACAGGAGGAAACTGAGGGACAGAGATGCTGCGTTACTTGCTTGTGGTTATACAGTGGACATATAGTGGCTTTGGGATTTGAACTCAGGTCTCTCTGCTGACAGAGTCTGTGTATTTCTCTAGGTTTTGCTAGAGAGGAGCTAGAGCAGTATGGAGTTAGGGGGTGGATAGAAGATACAGTAAGGAGTTGGGGCAGGCAGGAAAGTCAAACTGTTTATCTTCGCCAATCTTATGAAGGGCTGATCCTGACTAAAACTCTGGCAGATATACATTAATAATAGAAAAACATTTCTGTGTAGACTCATTTTGTTTGCAGAATGGAAATCACTGCATCATGGTCACATACACAAACGTGTTTTATTTGGAAACCAAGAACTTTGATCATCTTGTGAATTCACATTGAATTACACCTGGCATGTTGGAAAGCCTGCTTTAGATCTAGTCATTCCTTAATTAGAATCCAGATTCTGACATATGAATTGTCAGGCTTCAGGCCAGTGACTTAATGGAGCCTTGATTGCCTCATCTAGAAATGAGATTATTGATTGTATCAACTCAGAGGACTATAAAATGAAGTGTGATTAGGAATGCATATATAATTTATCATTTAAACAGGAACATGTGAGAAGTAGGTTGGGGGTATTGGTCCTGTTAAGAATTTTACTGGGACAACAAGTGTAAACTGATCTTGAGCAAATTATATTGTATTGTCACACCAGGTATGCTCTATAAGAAGTGTCTAGCACGGTGCTTCCTATCTTGTAAGTGCCAGCAAATGCTCTTCCTTGAGAGTATTTTAAGCACAATCCCAAAATTAAGTGACTTTGCCCTGTTTAAAATTTTCTGAATGTATTAGACTCACAGGCCGGGTTCTATTAGTTATTCATATTCTCAAGTGTGACAGAGCAGTGAACATGCAGAGACTAATCAGAACAATGAAATAGGATTCTCAGTGCAGTTAGAAGAAGACAAGAGGATTCATTCAAAGGGAAGAAGAAAGAAGTATGTGCTGTAATCTTTTTAAAAACAAACAGAGAACATACCAGCTTCAGATCAGAAGATGGGAGCGGGGATGTAAATGAACAAAAGGCAGTAAGTTAGAGCAGTCCATTTATTAACCAACATCCACAAAGGAGTGAAGGTGGAGAGGCCAGACTACCCCAGCAAGCTGAGGCACCTTCAGCAACTGCTGAACAATACTCTGGCAGATCCAGCAGGGGATAAAGGTGGACTACATCTAGGATTTTGTTGTTTCTGACAGGGGATACTTAATAAATGTTAGTTTCCTTTCTGTCACTTCATTTGTGGTAAGGATTGATAAAATAATCTGATAAGTTGGTTTACAGTTTATACCCATAGCCTAATAGCTACTGAATGGAGTAGAAGTTGATGATCACTAATGCCTGCCTAATCATTAGATCTTCATTCTTTTCTCCCTTCCCTTCCCTTCTTCTCTATCCTCTTCTTCTTCCCCCCTCCCTTCCTCCCTTCCTGTCTTCCCTCCTTCCATCCTCAGCTATTTATTGAGCCAGGAACAGAAGATATGATGGTGAACAGACAGGCCTGCAATTTATCAGGAAGACAGACACCAAGGAGATAATTAACTACAATGGTGTTAGGTACCCTGAGATCTAGTTCCACTCCTCACCTTGGGCCCTTCATTTTTGATATGTGTTTGACATGTCCATGTGACTATTCACAAAGCATCTCAAACATAACATGTCCAACACTAAACTCGTGACCTTCCTCTCACATCCAGATCTCCCTGATTTACCTGTCAGAGTTGATGGTATCACTTGGTCAACCCAAGCCAGAAGAAGCCTCGGGGTTACTTTTGACTCTTTCCTCTCATGAATTCCTTCAATTCTATGTGTTATTTTTATTTATTTTAAATTATTATTATTATTATTATTGGCACACGGTCTCGCTCTGTCACCCAGGCTGGAGTGTAGTAGCGCAACCTCGGTTCACTGCAACCACTGCTTCCCAGGCTCCAGCAATTCTCCAGCTTTAGCCTCCTGAGTAGCTGGGACTGCAGGTGCCCACGACTACACCCAGCTAATTTTTGTATTTTTTGTAGAGGCAGGGCTTCACCACATTGCCCAGCCTGTTCTCGAACTCTTCAGCTCAAAGCAATGTGCCTGCCTCAGCCCCTCAAAGTGCTAGGATTACAGGCGTGAGCCACGGCACCTGGCCAGTCTATGTGTCGTTAAGACTCGGGTTCTCCTACTATATTTTGCCTTTTTGTTTTTGTTGATGATGAAGATGACAAGTCAGTGGGGAGGGTGGCTACAGAGGGGAAGGGGAGTTCTCTGTTCACCCTGCTTTATTGGAGTAAGAGTGACTTATTTGCTAAATTTTTTCAGTCAATGATGAGAAAATCAACAACATATCCACCAGGACACCCTCCACCCTTCATCCCGCCATATCTATCATCTATTTACCCATTTGAGTAATGACAGGAATAAGCTGCTTCATAATTAATCTCATTTTCCCTGAGTGGTTGGAGTTAAAAATCATTTGCATTTCCACAATGGTCCAGCAATCCCTTATCCCATCCATCAGTTGGAATGGTAAATTGGCTGCCCAGTTTCCATCTGATCTTTAATTGAATAACTGCATGTCATCAACACAAATTTGCAGTTTGGCCTAGAGCTTGTTTTGGAGGGGCTTTGCTTCTTTGCTAAAGTGTTTCCAATTTTTACTTTATGTTACATCCACGTACAGGATGTGACAGTGTGTGTGTGCACAGAAAGAGGGAGAGAAGTATCTGGGGGTGGCAGTGGGGAAGAGGTAGAAATGAAGGTGTTGGAACTGCAGAGGCACACACACCACTAATTAAAATGGGGGAATAGCATTCTTTCATTGGGGCCACAGGCAATGAACGTCCCCTGGGGAAAAAAAAGTGGAGCCTCTAATACTCAGACATTTGCAACTGGATAATAACTTTGCAAAATGTGACTGACAGTTACTAGATTATCTCCTTAATCACACCTTTGTTTCCATTAAGCAGAGCTTATGCTCTCAGCAGGTTTCAAACATGTGTTAATGTTGAACATCCCATGAAAAATCAAAGAGCTGTAGGGACTGGAGTTTTGTGGAGGGACTCCAGAAAGAAAGAAGGATTCTGGGGTGAGGGGCAGAAAAACCAGTGTGGAGTGAAAACAGCTTCAGCCTGCTCTGCATTGGCTTCCCCGGCCATGATGTCTCAGAAAGTCAGGAACATCATTGAAAGATGATAGAAATGTAGGGGAAAGCATGAAAATCAGCAAACCCTGCAGAAATTTTGTTGTCGTTTTGTCTTAATAAAATCTTGGGATTCCAAAAGTCAGTTGTTTTAATGGACTAATTCTCGGAGATTTAATATATCATTTTATTGAGTCTTCTTTGATTCACTCCAAATGTCTAACAACTCTGAATTTTTAACCTGGCTATAAACCCTCTGAAAGAGAGGAAAATGATCAGAGTACCAGTCTTTTTGGGTTAAAACAGAGCCCCCAGTAAGATCCAGGGTACCTTAGGAGTTACTAGAACCTCTTTGTAGAAGTTTGCAAGGTGAGGACACTGGGAAATTAACACTAGCTAAGAGTCTATACTAGGTGCAGTGTGTATACTAACTTGGCCAATCTGCACTCTGGTATCTATTATTATCCTGTGTTGGAGATGAGGAAACCACTGAGCCTCAGAGAGATCCATTAACTTGCTCAAGGAACCACATTGAGGAAATCATGGCGTCAGAATTTGCACCCAGATTCTCCTTGAGCAAAGTGCACAGGAGTTGTTGTTGGAACGTTTCTCTCTAGATCCCAATTTAAAAGATTCCCCTTTCCCCTTCCCCATACCTCCCCTTTCTCTTCCACTTTCTCCTTTTTCCTCTTGCTTTTAAAATTTTCTTCCAATTTCCAAATGTGTGGGTATTTTCCACTAGCTTCTCCATATCCATTTCCCACTCTTTTCAACCCTGATCTGTGCCTCATAGAACAGCCACCCTTGCTTTCTGGCTTTGAGTTGTGTTTGGCCAATAGGAGGCACTGACAGTGGACAGGAGGGAGGGAATTTATTTCTCCGACTCCCTCCCTACCCTGCCTGCTGTGGTGGTTGCCCATGTCCTGTCAACTGGTGTCTTCTACATCAGCTCAAAATTCCCAACATTTCCCAAATGTTCATGCTTTTAAAAGTAGTTGAGGACCCCCAAAGAGCTTTGGCTTAATTTTCTTGATGTTTACTATATTAGCAATCAAAACTTAAGAAATTCTCAAACACAAGAATACACAGATGTATATTCCATTAGCCATGACAGCAATGACATCATCGCAAGTCAGGTAGCATCTGAAAAACTTCACTGTGTATTCATGAGAGGAGGAGAGCAAAGAAGGCAAATGATGTCTTAGTATTATTATGAAATAGTTTTGGCCTTGTGAACACCTAGTAGAATCTCAGGAACACCCCACAGGTTAACCCTTCCCAAACTGCTTCTTCAGGGTTGCTATGGGATGCCTTTCCATTTTTTGCTGACTCTCCTTCCTCTGCCTAAAACTCTATCACTCTCTTTATGCAGTTCTCCTCAATTTCTCCATTTGAGTGCAGCATCTGTTTCTCCAGGAGACCTGACTCCTCATTGGCTGACATATGGCTGGGATTTTATCTTGGAGGAAGGGTCAGGTCAGAAGCAGCTCAGGAGTGCTGGGGGCAAAGAAAAACATTTCTTCCACTGGCAATTACCTTTATTCTGCAAACTTCAATTCACATTGTATTATATATTATAGGTAATCTAGAGGTGATTTAAAGTATACAGGAGGAGGTACATAGGTTATATGCAAATACTATGCCATTTTATATAAAGTGCTTGAATATCCATGGATTTTGGTATCTGCAGGGGAAAGGGGATTGGTAGCATTTTCTAGATCTAATCCCCTACAAGTACAAAGGGATGACTGTATTTATCATTTCCTCATAGATCAAAGGTAGTATCTAGAATCAGAGTGATAACCATTTCTTTGTGCCTGACCCTGGCCAGGACATAAGAGATCTGTTTGTTTTTGGAGCGGTAGACAAACGAGCATTTTCAGAGGACAGGTGGGAGTCCAGAAACAAAGTTCGTCAGGAAGAGTTGAAGGAACAGTTTCCTCTGAAGGAAAGAAGCCTCAGGGGAACTTGGATATTTTCACATACCTCTCCCTCAGCCTTTTTCTTCTTCTTCTTTTTTTTTTTTCCTTTTTTCTTTTTTGAGATGGAGTCTTGCTCTTGTTTCCCTGGTGCCCAGGCTGGAGTGCAATGACACAATCTCAGCTTAACTGCAACCTCCTCCTCCCCGGTTTAAGCAATTCTCCTGCCTCAGCCTCCTGAGTAGCTGGGATTACAGGTGCCCGCCATCATGCCCAGCAATTTTTCTGTATTTTTAGTAGAAACAGGGTTTCACCATTTTGGCAGGGCTGGTCTCAAACTCCCGAACTCAGGTGATCCACCCGCCTTGGCCTCCTAAAGTGCTGGGATTAGAGGCATGAGCCACCGCGCCCAGCCTTCAGCTAGCCTTTCTTGTCCCAGGGAAGAATGGTTCTTCACTTCTTTTTCTGGTCCTTCACTGAATTTGGGTCAGATTTCAATTGCACCATATCACTTTATATTGTCATTATTTTCCCACTTATTCCCTTCTAGACTGCTAGCTCCTCAAGACAGGTTTAGTTACAAAGGCAGTCCTATCTTTGAAGTATAATAAATTTGTTTGTTGAAGGAAGAAATAGAGATGACATTCTTTCTTAAGTGCCATTTTGTTTTCCATAGTCAACTAAAGATAGTTCCTGCTTACTTACAAAGACTTTATTTTTCTGAATCACCTAGGAAGACATTCAATGTGCCTACAAAAGAAAGGGAAGTACCAGAAACGTTTATACAGGTGTTGCGATATTTGGGGGATAAACTGGATTTGAATTTGAAAAGCCTGAATCTCAATCCTAGTCCCACCACTGGCCAACTAGCTGCCTTTTGCAAGTCACATTCTTTCTGTGAGCCTCAGATGCTCAGATCAAGTGGGTTGGACTAGAAGAGTGGATTCCAACTTGGGTGTGTGGTTCTCCATCTCAAGGTGTCATTGAAGGGGTCTGGTGATCCACACAGACACCAAGTATTGTCAGCCACCTAAAAAATTAGTATCCCTGGCTTATATCTGAGCTACGTTTTCATATATATGGAAATGTGGTTATAAGTGATAGAATACAAGATTAATGCAGTTTTGAATTTGTTGTATCTATCTTTCCTTTTCTTTTCTAACCAAGAGATAATAACATCATCTGATGTGGTATGTTATGACATTAAAAGAAGCCCTTATTCTTGGGAAAATTGGGTATCACCGAACCTCAAGTCTTGGTTTTGATTCTGAAGCCTGTGGCTCTGATGAAGAGAGAAGAGACAGGGAAGTTTATCTCAGCTGTAGATATGAAGGGCTTTACTAACCATGGTAGTAAACACTGAGGTAGGTAATACCAAGCAAAAGCCAATGAACACATTTTCTAATTTTGTAATTTTTTTTCCTTCTCCACAGATAGTATCCACGACATAAGTACAAGTTCCCATATTATAAGAACAGTACAAAAGTATTTAAACAGTATAGATGCAATGCTTTTTTCTCCTAAACATTGAGAAATCATTACTTGCTCTCATTTTGGATAAAAGATCTTTTTCTATTATAATCATTCAAAAATATTTTAGAAACCTATTTCCTTTAAAAGAAGAGACAGATTTGGGGGAAAATTCAAGCTACTGAACAACATGCCTTAGAAGCCACTAAACAGATTAAAATAAATTTGTCAATTTTTAGGGATATTTACAAAAGCCCAATTTGAGGAACTCAGTAGCAATTGAATGGAAATTTTCAATTCTTAGAACAAATGAATGAAAGCAATGCTTTAACATTTTTCAGTTTTATTTCTATATTTTTCTACTTACTAAAATCATATTCATCCATTGTAGAATTTGGATTCCCCTTCCTTTAACTTTCATTTCCAAAGAAAATATGTTACTGTTAATCTACATGCAGTATTTTATATGCTTGCATATAGCTCTATTTCCATATTTAGAAATTTAAAATTGTTTTATATCATTCACACTATTTGATGACTTGCTGATATGGTTTGGCTCTGTGTCCCCACCCAAATCTCATCTGGAATTGTAATACCCATATCAAGGGAGGGACCTGGTGGGGGGTGATTGGATCTTGGGGGCGTTTCCTCCAGGCTGTTCTCATGATAGTGAGTTCTCATGTGATCTGATGGTTTAAAGTGATGTAGCAGTCCTCCCAAGCCCTCCTGCTGCCATGTAAGACATTTCTTGTTTTCCCTTCACCACGACAGTAAGTTTCCTGAGGCCTCCCAAGCCAGGTGGAACTGTGAGTCAATTAAACCTCTTTTCTTTGTAAATTATCCAGTCTCAGGTAGTTCTTTATAGTAGGTGAGAACGGACTAATATACTTGCTTTCTCTTACATTTTTTTTATTAGCTAGTATGGACTTTCATAAAGCACTGTAGGTAAGTTATGTGTAAATTATACAATTTTGAGTCATATCATCTTATAATAATGCTTTCTTGCTCTAAGATTTTTGTGAGATTTTTGTTCAATTATAATTTTATTCATTTATAAGATTCATCCAAGTTATTATACATAGCTGTATTTAAAAATTTGCATTGCTGTATTGTATTCAATTGTGTGAGGTTACTGTACTTTATCTAGACTCCTGTTGATGGACATTTGAAATATTTAAATTGTTTTGTTTTTCTTTTCTATTTCAAAAAAATTCTACCAGGAAATTTTTATGTTTTCTGATGCAAGTGTGTAGGAATTGTCTGGTAGTCCACTAGTGGTAGATTAGGTCATAGGTATATACATAAAATACCAAATTGTTCTCCATATTAGTTGTACCCTATAATCAGCATATAAATAAGCCTCCATTTCCTTACATCTTTGGTAATATTAGATATTTCCCATTTGGTACTGCTTATATAGATCTCATTATGGTTTCAATTTGCATTTCCTTAATTACTTCAAAAATATTTGCCATTTGTTTTTCTTTCTCTGTGACATACCTATTCAAGTCTTTTGTTCATTAGTCTATTGTTTTGACTTTCTTTTATTGGCATTTAGCTAACATTATTGATTATTAGTAAAGGGAAATTCTTCTGCTTTTACAGCATTTATGGCTGACATCTTAATTGATGAAGCAGAAGCTATTTCTAACCTATTTTCCTGTTGCTTCCTCATACTGTTGAAGTTTCAAAGTCAAATAATAATTTTCCCAGAGTCCCTTGCAAGTAGGAGTAGCATGTGACTCATTTCTGGGGCCATGACATGCACGCATACATCTTCTGTGGATGTATCTGAGAGAGCTTTGGCTTTCCTGATAAAATGATACAGATGCGGCTGTCATACCTTGTGCCATCCCCTTACTTGATTGTCACTTGAATGTAGATGCAATGCTGGGAGCTACAACAGCCATATGATGAGCTTGAGGGAAAAGCTAAGAAATTTATAAAAATTCTGCCCTTGACAATTCTTATACTCATTCATCTCCAAATTTCTGGTTATGTGACTTTTTAAAAAATACGGTTTGCTTAGATAGTATAAATCCAATTTTCTTTTAATTAGAGTGGAATACATCTTGACTGATATGCCATCTTATCCATAAGTCCTCAGACTAGATTCTCATATCCAGCAGTGTCCAAAAAGGTAGTAAAGAAATTCCATAAGCAATTTTGTAAATTCAGAACATGAAATTTTTAACAGGGCTGGTATGATCTGGCCACTCCCTTTCTTTTTATCTTTAGGGGGCAGGTGCACTACTAGGCCTTTCACTCATTTGGCTTCACCCACTTGCCCCTTTATCACTTCCAAGAAAGTATGAAATTCTTCCCTACGTATGGCCTTCAGTCATCCCATTTCATTTGCCTGGATTTCCTTTCCTTTAACTTTCATTTCCTTTCTAAATTAATCTCACCTGTTATTATCTTATCATTAAAACAGATCACAATTTGTTTTCTTCACTAGGTTTTGAGTTCCAACAGAGAATACTCTATGTCAGTTTCCTTCTTAATTTTATACCCAGCATAGCCTAGCCCTGCAGGAGGCAGGAAGCACTCAAAAATATTTTAAGTGAACAGATGAATATCTTGTATGTTAACCAAGTGTCAAACAACACTTACTTAGTTTCTCTTTAACTTTATAAGCCTCGGGTTTTTCACATTTGGGATGAGATAATAATTCCTCCACCTCTCAGTGTGGTTTTAAAATTAAAAGTGATAACTCTGTGTATGTGCTTGGAATGGGGTTTGGAGCATTTGTCTCTGAGAAGGGGAATCATTATTTACCAATTAGCAAATTTTTCTTGCAACTTCCGTTCTTCAGACTTTAAAAGTACTACTTGATATGATTAATAATTATTTAATCTAACATTTATTGAGCATGTGTTTGTGTCCTTTATACACACCAAGCACTTTATATACATTATCTTATTCATTTTTATGAGGTAGCCTCTGCTATTATCCCCTTTTTATAGGTAAGAAAACTGAGGCTGAACAAGGATAACTACAAGCCCTGTGAGGTACTCCACCATTACTTGTAGACATATATGATGAAATTGTGGTTGATCAGTTACTATCTAATCAGAGTCTGCTATTTGTGGGAAATGTTCTCTGCATTTGCTTCATTTTGTTCTTTTCCTGAGACAAAGGAAAGCAGAATAAAACATGCTGATATCAGGTTTTAAGAAAAGCAGCTTCCAAACACTGCTCTGAGGTCAATATACACTTTCATTCCAATCTTCTCTCCTCCTAGATCCACAGACTCTGAAATGAAAATTGACACTCAATCTGGTGACCCTAGGAAAGATCCTGAGCCAGGAAACAATGGCTGAGTCCTGCTTGGGCAGCAAACTTTTGAGGTTCCAAAAAGTAAATTAATATACGTCACAGAAATTTTGGTACTCAGATTGAAACCAGAAGCACTTATTTTAACCAGAGCTCCTAGTTTAGTAGTTTACATGTAGGGGGTTCTTAATAAATGCTGGTTGAAATGCATTCCATGAGCATGATGATATAGTGAGATTTTATCATAATGTTCAGTGCTCAATGTAGTTTATCTTAATTGTCACTCAATACATAATTGATGTTCTTCAAAATTTGCCCCAACCTACCATTACAATTTTTTCTCTTAACTTTCTACCCCTGCCTATTGTTCTAACCACACCAGAGTACTGTTTTCTGCACACACCCTGATGTTTCTGTTCCTTTGCTTGTGCTGTGTGCTTCCTAGAATTCCTGCACCACCCTCCCCTTTAAAAAAACAGGCCGGCTCATTCTGTATTTCTTTGCCAGACTGACTTTTTCATTCAGCCTGTCCAAGCTAAGTCATATCTATACACATGTGCTTCCCAAGCTTTTACATATAACTATGGAAGCCTTTTTCATTTTGTGGCACAGCATGGCAGGTGGGTAAAGCATAGACTTTAGAGTTAGAAATATCTGGGCACAAATGCCAACTCTGCCACATAAAAATCACATACCCAGTGCAAATTTACCTAAACACGAGCTTCCATTTTTTTTTGAAGATAGAGATATTATTATCTGTTTATTAGGGCTGTTGTGAGGAACAAGTAAGGAAACATGCAAAATATTCAGCACAGAATCTGACACATGGTCAGCCCTGTGCCTTGTTCTGCTGATTCAGGTTCTCAGTCCAAATAGGATTTCTTGAGAAAGGCCCCTATTTAATATCCCACATGTCTTCTCTGGTCTCTTTTTAAAGCTCTGGACCTAGGCTGTTGTGTTCAATTCCAAATCTACCACTTATTAGCTTGGATAAGTTTGAACAAATTACTTAACTTTCTTGCCTTATTTTTCTCACAAGTAAACTGGAGCTAATAATAATTGCCTCATAGACATGTTATAGGGATCATTTAAACCTTAGAACAGTGCCAGACATAGAGAAAATTCTGGCTGTTGCTGTGTTGTTCATTCCTCTTTCCCCAGGGTCTACATTAGTATCTGACTCAAGAAGGTACTCATTTCATATCTGTGGAACCACTGAATGTGTATGCTTTGGTTCTCTTCTCCTTCTCTTGCATATGTGGCTCTCCATAGAGTGTGGGGTCCTCTAGGGGCAGGAAGGGACATCGTTATTATGTGCCCAGGATAGGGTCTGGCACCAGCTGATGCTCAGTAAGTTTTACAGGGTGGAAAGGAAATTTTTCAGTTTTGCAATCCTGCAGAGTGACCCCCTGGAAAGTTCATAAACATCAGAACAGTCAGTGCTCTGCCCACCACTCAGCAACTTCTTGCCACCACATACTCAAGCTCACTTAGCAGAAGATGACTCAAGTGTAAAAAGTCACTTCCTCTCTGGCACAACAAAGGACTAGACCATTGTCTTTCTTGACTGGGTACAAGATTTACTTTGTCCTGCTGGCAGATTTATTGGACAATGTACTATTTGGCTGGCAGTAAGATGACTCTTTTCTTTTTTGTGGGTCTAATCCCCTCAATCAATATTTGTTTCTACTTCCCTCTGTCTACAGGCAGAGATGACTAAGCTGATATGACATTTCTAAAGCAAGAGGACAGCATGGCCATGAGAAGGTGTTTGGGTAAAGACAAGGAAGGTCTCATCCTGATGGCATCTCAACAGGTCAGGTACTTTGCTTTTCAGTAAAACCAGTCACTTACGGGGTGAATTTGTTTAACCTCTTTGCAAGGCTCTAAAAAGAGGTGGCATGAAAAGCATGGGTGATGCAGTCAATTAAAATTCAGGCCCAACCAACAAGGAGAAGTAGGCCATGGCTGGCTAACAGAGAGGCATTGACAGAAAGAGACTCTGGCACTGGGAGCCCACATTACTTGAATGTTCTTTTCTTCCAAAACAAGAAACCTCCCAAAGCATAGAGTTACACTGTCCATGTCCAGGTTTATAAAGTGTGTTTCTCTCGCGTAGTGCCCACAGCACAATTCCTGTGGCTTGCTTTACGTTCTCCCCCTTCGTCGCTATAGGACACAGATGATTCTTGTCCATTTTTATCACAGAGTTTTCTTCCTATTGCCAGATGCAGTATCTGCATGTAGCCTGCAGGCAGGTTCTGAGTGTGCTACCAGACAGATGTCACCTCATAATACATTCACTCCTTGTGCCAACAGGAGAATCTTTCCCCAAGTCCTCTGCTGGCTGATCACTTTTTAGGTCAGATGAGAGGAGAGAGAGAGGAAGAGGGAAGGGGAGAGAGACTGAGGAAGCCAAGGGTATATGGAATTTGAAATTTTGGGCCTTTAAGCTAGATGTGATCAGAGGTCACCCAAGAAAACAATAGACCCTACATCTGTTTTAGGTCCTTGAAAATGGGTGTGAAATCTGAAGCATGAGGATGTTAATCAAAAAACTTACAAAATGAGAACGTTCTCTTAACAGCTAAAAGTCATTAAATTCACTAATTTATCTTACTTTTTAAACATAACTTTTGATATATAGTCCTTTTATTTTGTACATGATCTTGAAGTTGGCTCTTCTCTTGCACAACTGAACACACGGTTGGCAGGTTTAAGTCTAAAATTGTCCAAATGAGGTCAGACATGACTTTTACACAGGCTTAAAATTTGTCCTTCACTCAGTTGTATTAAAGTGACAAAGCCTGGTTTTACTTTCTATAGCTGTCACATGAACTATGATAACTATCACACTGTTATTCTCATCACAGAGGAGGAAGGGGGCACCACTATTGTTTGGGAGGCAGCATCTTCATGTTCACAGTGTGCATTTAATTAGTGGAATGAACATGCAGCATGAAGTAGAAAAGTTCTGGTTGCTAAAAAGTCACGTGTTATGCAGTCACGAGCTAGCTGTGGTAGGTAAAAACATGGGCTTTTTAAATAAGGGAGGACTTGAATCCTGTTTGCAGAGTATGAAACTCTATGATTTCTGGGGTCCAATCTTTCAAGGTCAGTGTTAAAAATATCAACATCATAATGAGCTAAAATCTGATAATGGAAGAAATAAAGAGTCAAATAAGTCATATTGTTAACTAACAGAAATTTACTTGCTCTTGAGGGACTGGACCAGTTCAGTTTTAGCACTTGGCAACTCTTTCATTCTAGCTAACCCAAAGCCGCCCAAGCTAACCTTTGCCTCTGTTACAGTAGGGAAAGAATGAGTCATGGGCTTTAGAATCTGAGAAACTCATCTTCTGTATGAATTTGGGTACCTTAATTACACCCTCTATAATTTCATTTCACTTATGAAATGGGGACAGTACTACTTAACACTAACTCATACGATTATTATGGGGCCCTTTGTCAATGTTCAAGACATTAGCACAGCTGTGGTAGGGGTTGGGGAGAATAGATGCTACCAGCTTCTAGTGAATGTCCATATGATACTAAATACACTACAATTCACAGGACAGTCTTCCACAGTAAAGAATTATCTGTCTCAAAATAGTGTCAAGGCTTAGAAACCCTGGCCAAATAAACAGTAGCCACTATGTGTCAGATATATTCCTGTACTTATCTGATCTCTTTCAATTGTACGCATTCCAAAGTGTTTATGCTGAACTTTCAGGCTGATAGTAATGACAACACTTTCTTATTTACAAAAATTCCACATCTTATCTCATTTAATTTTCAAATAAACTGTTTGTAAGAATGATTGATGCAATCTCCATTTTACAGTTGGAAAAATGAAGGCTCAGAGACCCTGGATTACCCAGTGAGTAAGCAGCACGCCCAGGTTTAGGATACCGCTCTTCTGTTTTCAGCTCTTGTATGCTATCCACATGCTTACAGCATGCTTGGACAATGCAGAAGCTCAGCTTTGGTACTTTGGGTAATCTGTTCATCTGTGAAATGGGATAACTCATGCTGATCTATGGACAACAATTACTGTAAGGATGACATGAAATGATGCAGACAGCAGGCATTCGAAAAACAGTTCTATCGACATTCCTGCTTCCTCTCAATGACTGGTACTGAACAGTCCTTAACACCCCATTTCTAACTCAAGAGATTCTTCAAGACCAAGCCAGGCCTGCTGTGCCACTATCCACCACAGAAGCCTCTGGCTTCATCAAGCCCACAGATCCACAGTTGCTTTGTTCGCTGAGTGACATGTCTATCAGGCACCACCCTGGGCTGGTCACCGAAACTTTGTAGGAGCCATCAGTCCTGGCGCTCAGTACCCCGGGGTTGACGCCTTGACAACTGTGTTACCACTCTCTTATTACCTATCTGGAGGGTCACCTTTCTGACAGACAGCTTTGAAAATTCTTTATTAAACTGTTTTTTTTTTTTTTTTTTTTAGTAGAAAAGACAGATTACTTTATAGTTCTGACATGCTCTACTTATTATGACATGAAACAATGTTCTTGTTTCTTTTGCTTGGGGACGTTTAACTGCTGACTTTGGCCCATGTGAGGTGTCACCATGATGTATTAGTTATTAGGTCAGACTTTCCATAACCTTTACATATTCATTTATTCACTCACTCACTTACTCACTCACTCACTCACCTATACATTTGAAAGTCTACTGTGAACCACGTCTAACAGAGGTTAGACATTTAGTGGATTGCACAAAAAACAAAACATTTACACTCAGTCTTTGATCTGAGGATGTCCCAGCTTAATAAGCAATGCAAAGGGGCAAAAAAGATAAAATTTTACCATGGTAAGTGAAATAAAAGACCTTTGTGTTGTACCTGGTAACATAACTTTGGCAGGATGGAAACCAGAATTGGTAGTGTATCTGTAGAGTGGGGTGCCTGGTTCACTCTGGATGATGACAGGTAGCAGCAGAGGCAGAAGACTAGATTTTATTGGAATACTCTATAATCTGTGTATAGGGGATGGAAGAGGAGGTGATCATCCACAGCTGAAATAAGCTGGTGATAGGTACTCCTCTCCAAAAGAAGGCCTGGGAGCCAGATTTTGGGCTGTGAGTGACTTAATAGTCCCGATATACATTTGATAAATAATATCACAAAGGCACTACTGAACATCTGAATATATGAACAGAGAGCTATGAAAAAGGTAGTGACTAATGCTGCCAGGGGAGGTGGAGGAAGTGCCCCAGGAGGTATGATATTTGAAGAGGGCATTAAGCATTCAGAGGGCATTAAGCATCCATGGGAAGGGGAAGTACGGCATCTGAGCAGAGCAAAGGTGAAGGTGACATGCTCTGAGAAGGATGAGGATTTCTTTAGACAAAGTGTGATTGGGGGCTGGGGTGGGAGGTGAAGCTCAGGGCACGTTGGGACCATTTAAACACCAGGCCATGGAGTCCAGGCTCTCTCTTCAGTAGGACTTGCTGGGGCTGGTGGCCGGTTTATGCAGAGGAGTGGTATGAGAGGCTGTGGAGTGCAGACATCTCTCTCGGGGCAGTATGGGTTTATGGGAGGGTAGACTGAAAGCTCAGAGACACAAGGCAAAGAAACAGGTCAGGTGGCTGCTACAGACACCCAGAAAGAGAAGCTGGGAGACCTTCCCTCAGGTTTCAGTTCAGCTAAGTCCAGTGAAACCTTCCCTCAGGTTTCAGTCCAGCTAAGGCCAGTGAAACACGTGTTTATTTAGGAGACTCCTTGCATATTTATTAAATAAATAAACAAAAGAGAAAAGGCCAAGGATCAATGAGTTTCTTAAACAAAAATTTAAAAGGCGAAACTAAGATGTGTTAAATAGCACCTAGTAGAATTTAAAGTGTACATACTTTACGAAATAAATGCACAAAGACATCAGAAACAATCAAGTATGGAATAAGGGTACAGGTCTAGTGATACAGGGCACTGAAACAGCTGTAAACTTCCCAGGCAGAAACCTCTGCTCTCATTCTGAGTTTGTTTTCATTCGTGTATCATGTGATCTCATGTATCATGTGCAATACATGTGATTAGTGATTTGTCTCATCTCCTCAGTAAAAGTCACAGTTCCTGTTTACTGAGTACCTGCTATGCTTAATCGCACACAATCCTCAGGATACCACCTATATTATCTTGGCCAATCTGAACAACAATGGCAAAGCAGGCCTTATCAGGCCTGAGGTTCAGAGAGTTTAGGGATTTGCCCACGGTTGCAGAGCAGTCAGTAGAACTGAGATTTGACCCTGATCTATCCAGCTGTGGACAGATCCTCTGTGACAGTATATCCTCTGTGATGGTACGTCCTAGTGAGTATAAAATTTCCACCATTGTAGAATGAGAAATGCTTGAAAGCTGTTAATATCACCTTCATTTCTGGACTCTGATTCTGATTCTGTGTATTTAAAACACTGGTGTGGACAGAAAAATCAGAAAATTTGGAGTGAGAAAGGAAATAATGAGGAAAAAGAGAAGAAAATCTCTGCCTCCAACTTTTGCTT
The DNA here is from genome assembly GCF_002776525.5 of Piliocolobus tephrosceles. Classification (NCBI taxonomy): domain Eukaryota; kingdom Metazoa; phylum Chordata; class Mammalia; order Primates; family Cercopithecidae; genus Piliocolobus; species Piliocolobus tephrosceles. The sequence goes on from NC_045446.1 coordinate 69,880,251, forward strand.
TCATCTTGTGTAAACTTGTTATCATCTTTGGATCTGAGATTTCTCTTCAATAAAATAAAATAGATGAACTAAATCAAATGTAAGATGCACTTTGCCTTAATACGCCTAGGATCGTATGTCCTGAGCTGAGTTTGTTATATAGTAGAAAGCAAGGCTGTAAAATGTAAAATGTGTTCAGTTTTTTAAACCAGTCTAAAGATAAAGCAAGAAATTACTGTGTTCAGTTTCAGAAGATAATGGAAATGTTATAAACCTTATAGCATTCCCAGATTTAGCAAATAAAAATGTAGGGTGTTCAGTTAAATTTGGATGTCAGATAAGGAACAAATATTTTCTTAGTATAAATATGTGCTGTGCAATATTTGGGACATAGTTATTCTAAAGATTATTCATTGTTTATGTGAACTTCAAATTTAACTGGGCATCCTGAATATCATTTGGCAACCCTAAAACCTTGACAAAGTAAAAGTAATAGCACAGCTGATTAAAGTCAGAAAGAAAGATTAAGGAAACCATAGAAGAACTGGTTTCCTTATTTCACAGACTGGTGAATCAACTGATTCTAGCTAAAATGAGAGTTAAAGAAACAGTTTTAGTTTAGTATTTGTAGTTATAAAGTTAACAGCTAGCAAAACGTAACTGGAAAATATAGTAACAACAATAAAAACCTCAGGATGTTGGGAGGATAGGAGGAAGGAAATACAGGTATACCAAATTCCTTTTTTAAAGGAAACAGCCCAAAGCACAGTCTACAGAGGATGAATCATCAAATAAAACCATAAAGAAAAAAATTATTTAGCATTATGGTTGTAATTATCAAAGAACTAAAAACAAAAAAATTAAAAATGTTTTTCCTTGGTAGTGGGGTTATAAAAGTGGGTAGAGAGTTACTTCTTATTTTATTCTACCCTTATTAGATTTTTACATTTATGCCACATGTGAAATGAGATTAAAAACAAAATAATTATATTAATCATTGTTGCCACCAACCATCATTCAGCAAACTGTTAAGCTTTTGCTGAGGTACACTCTTACTCTCATGTTCTCAATCTCAGGCTTATTTTATTTGTCTCTGCCAACTTCATTTGGGTGTAAAAATATTAGCAATCAGATTTACAAACCCAAAAGATGCACAAATATTTGCTATTGCCTTGCCACGTATGGCAAAAATATTTCCAGGTTCTCTAGGATGAAAAAAGATAAAAACCTTCAGATAAATAAACATGGTTCATTTAATTTAAAACAAATATTTGAGAGTCACTCTCCTAACATGCCTTCGATTGTGAGTAGCAACTCACATGGCAATGCATTACTCTTAGCACATACTTGCAAATGAATTACGCTTTCATAAGCAGAAATTAAAGTACTCTCCAGAGAAATGTTTGGTTGATTTTCTCAGGGTTTGATTGATCTAACTTAGAAATATATGAATTTTACCCGACACTTCTATTGTTTTGGAAGGGAGACTCAAGAGTTGAGTCTGGCATATCAAAAAAAAATCGCGAATTAAGAAGTCACTTGGCATGGAAACCTGATTCTATGAAGGGTGTGTGTGTGTGTGTGTGTGTGTGTGTGTGTGTGCATGCGTGTGCATGAGAGATAGCTTGAGTAAGACAGATGGTTTGGACTATAAAAAAGTCGCTGATTCTAAGGTGAAGTCCCATTAGGAGAATGCTTAAGTACTATAAAAACATAGAGCTATAGCTTGTGATTAATGGCGCTTCCACCCGAAACATTACTAATGCACCCTGTATCCCGCAAACCCCATCATTTTACTTCAGACCCATCTTTATAGTCATTGAACTCTGCTGCCATCACCAACTTGTTGTAGTTCTTTAATACAAGCTTTATAATGTGTTGAAGTACATCATATTTATAATGACATTAAAGGTTGTTGACAAGCTTGCTAGATCTTTCAGGATGGAGACCAATAGCCAAACCTTATACCTAGGCCTTTGTGTTTGTCCATTTTGCACTACTCTAATGGGATACCTGAGGCTGGGTAATTTATAAAGAAAAGAGGTTTAATTGGCTCACAGGTTTGCAGGGTGTACAGGAATGGCACTGGCATCTGCTTGGCTTCTGGTGAGGACCTCAGGAGGCTTCCACTCATGCAGAAGGCAAAGAGGAACAGGTGTGTCACATGGTGAGAGGGGGAACAACAGAGAGCATGGAGGTGCCAGACTCTTTAAACAAGCTCTTTCATGAACTCATTACCACAGGAAGGGCACCAAGCCAATCATGAGGGATCCACCCCCATAACAAAAATACCTCCTACTAGGCCCCACCTTCAACACTAAGGATTACATTTCAACATGAGATTTGGAGGCGACACACATCCAAACCATATCAGCTCTACTGCCTATGGACTTTGAAGGGAGATCTGCAGCAACCACCCTTTTGTCTAGCTCTCCTTCTCACTTTGTCCTGCCATAAAATCAGATTCCTTCTTCATGAGCTGGCACAAAGGCCACCTCTTCCAGGAGGAACTTCTGCCTGTCCCAACATAAAGAACTATTTCCCTTTCACAGTTATATTGAAGAATAAATAAGATAATAATGAAGTCTTATGACTGAACTAAGGAACTAATCATTGATCATATGTAAAAGGAGAAAGCCAAGGCCTATCTGGTACCAGTACAAAAGAAATAATTACATAACAACAAAAACAGCCACATTAACTATTGCCACCATTTCCACCATTTTTTGAGTGTCCATTATAGGTATATTAGGAATTATATTTAATTCTCACCACAGGTTGGGGCATTATGATTCCTCATTTTGAAGTGAGGCAAATAAGGCACAGAAAGGTTATGCAACTAGACTAGAATCACAAAGCAAAGAACCAGAAAAGCCATAGCTCAAATACAGGTTAGTTTCAGTGTGAATCATATGCTATAAATTAGTCCATGAAATGGCCTCTCTAGGCTTTAGTAAGAAGGCTAAAGGAGAAATTGGTACAAATAGTAGAAATATCTTCCAAATAAGCATGATAAATTTTGTGTGTAATCAATATCAGTTTTTTTTTTTTTTTTTTTTTTTTTTTTGAGATAGAGTCTCACTCTGTCACCCAGACTGGAGTGGAGTGGCGTGATCTCGGCTCACTGCAACCTCTGCCTCCTGGGTTCAAGGGATTCTCCTGCCTCAGCCTCATGAGCAGCTGGAACTACAGGCAGGCGCCACCATGCCCAGTTAATTTTTCTATTTTTAGTAGACACGGGGTTTCACTGTATTGGCCAGACTGGTCTTGAACTCCTGACCTTGTGATCCACCCACCTTGGCCTCGCAAAGTGCTGGGATTACTGGTGTGAGCCACTGAGCCTGGCTTCTGTCAGCTATTTTAAGTCACATGCCTAGTATCCCACCTGGAAGTTTTAAGAAATGCGTAAGCATGCACTGAATATGGTGTGCAAGCTATACATGATGGCATGTTGCTGGCATTGTAACTATGGGAATAAAACAGGGAAAAGGTATAGCTGTCCACAAATTAGGAGGCCATGGGGTTTTATAGCCCTGTGTAGCCCCTGAGCACCAGTTCACCTTTCCAGGTAACACAGCTTGCTCCCTTGACCATACTGAGCCAGGCAGCAAATGAAGCTGATCAGATACACCTTGAATGTCTGCTGCTATGGGGATCCCTGGGAGGTTGTGACCACCTGAGAAGGGGTTCTAATTACAATAAGGGATTTAAAAGCATTAAAGAGCTTCTGAAGAACTTGGCAGACATCATTTGTTCCACAGATAAGCTGTCTGTCTCAGAATGCAGCTCAGACTTGCCAGGCCCCATGGCTGGCCCCAGCAATAGTGGAAAGGTGGCCTCCGGGCTAGACGAGAGGATGGCTCAAGGTTAAGGTGTGCCCCTTGGTGTGGGGTAGCCCTGGGCTTCTGTCTTGCTCAACTCTCCATTTTTTTCATTCCTGTGGAATTCCTGGACCCTGTTGCAATGATCTTAGTTTAACAGCATTTTCCGACTCTGTCTTTGTCTTTCTTATTCGTACCTCCATTTCTTTATTTTTCCCTTAGCACAGAATTTTCTGTACTGCACCCAATGCAGGAAACAGAGAAGATGAAGGACTGTTTCTCAAGGGCCTGACGTCACCATATGGAAAAAAATCCATGTATATATAAAGCATTTTCAAACTTATCATCAAGTAGGCACTTGGTAGGTCCTGCTTTCTAAACTTCGATCTCCATTCTTTGAGTTAATATTTATGATGTGCCTACTATGCAGCAAGCACTGAACTGGACCTTGGGCATATAGACATTAATAAAATAGGCAAAATTCATGTACTTATGAAGCTTACATATATATAACTTATATAAGATAGAGTGTTTTTCTTAAGGTGTTTTTTTCATTCAGGGAATTAAAAAAATTTTTTTTTAAATTTTTTACCTAATTACCAAGCATTGTGCTAGACAGAGTTAAAATTCTATGAAAATGTAAAGAAGGGAGCAGTTACTTCTGCCTAGCCATTTGCAGCTAAGAGGGCAGTACAAGGGAGGCCAGGAGGTCAATGTTGGGGAAAAGAGAATATTTGTCAAACATCAACAGGTACATTTAATAACATGGAATTTCTTTTTGTATTAAGTGAAATAGTAGATATAAAAGCTTATACTATGATCTCAACTGCATAAAAATATGTTGTCAGAGAAACAGTATGAAAAGGAACGACTAATGTTTACTGTGCTTATCTGGGTGGTGGTATTTTCTGTTGATTTATCTACATTGATCTGAATTTCCCTAAAATTATGTTAGGCTGTTGTAAGAAAGCCATATTCCTTTATATGTAGTCCTATTTGGCCAAGGAGACAGAAACTTCTGCTGCTACTTTGGTCTTTCAGGAAAATACCTTCTCTCCATTCCCTCCTTTTGTTACTCATGGATGTAGGTACCATTGTATTATGTATCAAGCACACAGATGCACATCCTCTCCTCCCCTCTATTTTTCTTATCCCTTTATTCCTGCCCTTGTTTTTTTTCTGATGTCCTCTCTTCTTTCCCTTTTCTCCTCTGTTTAGCTCAAATATTTCTGGCAGCTTTAGTTTCTGTGAGTAGCACTGAGTATTTGAGTGGTGCCTTAGCTCAAAATGTTTGCTGACCTCAAAGTGCTCAGCAGTGATAAGAGTAAAATGTTGTGAGCAAGCTAAATGTTTAATGTCAGGTTCTTGGTTATGTGAATTATTGTTCATTAATTTCACAGTGTTATAAGCCTCACTTTCACCAGGCCTTTGCTAAAATCGTCACCTTCTCAGATATGCTTTCCTTCAAATAACACACCGGTCCCTTACTCACTGTGTGTCTCCTGCTCCACAGGGTAAGCTCCATGAGGACAGAGGTTTTGTCCTCACTGCTAGACATCTGCAGTGAGTGATGCATAGCAGGCCTTCAACCAAGATTTTTCTTGACTGAATAATTACAGGCATTATAATTATATACATGTATATTTAATAACATGGATTTTCTTTTTATATTAAGTGAAATAGTAGACACAAAACTCTTAAACCATGATCTCAACTGCATAAAAATACGTTGTCAGAGAAAAAGTATGGAAAGGAAGGATTAATGTTTGGTGTGCTTATCTGGGTGGTGGAATTTGCTGTTGATTTATCTATATTGATCTGAATTTTTCTAATCTCTTACAATGAGCAAATATTTTTTAAAATGTAGACTGCTTCAAAAAGGGGTTAATGCTACTGGCTCAGTGCAAAGATTTTGTGGCTGGGACAGCTTGAGGGGATGTGAGAGTGACAGAGAAATCAGTGCCGTGGTTGGGAAAATAACCCATATTGAGCTGACTCATCACCCTAACCAACAGTTGACAATTCCTTTGATTGCTAGTGATATGTTTAAAGTGAATGTTTTGATGACATAAGTGAAAATGAAGAAGTAGAATCAATAGGCTCAAGATTGTTTTTTAGGGTGTCAGGGCTGAAACATGAAAGAAAGTGAGGGTTTGGCAAAGCCCATATTTTTGTGGTGCCAAGCCACAAATGATCCAAAACTGCTTCAAGATGGGGATGAGACCTTGAACAGAGGCTGCACACTGGCCACTCATACAGCATCCATGCTTTCCAGCCCTGGGACAAACTGAGGTAGAAGATATGTCCTCTGGCTGAGCTGAGCTGATGGATGGAAGCTCTGTAGTGGAGCTGGTCTGCCCTTTCCAGCTTTTTCCATTGCTGCTATTGGTCACCTGTCCTACTTACAGACTCTGCTCTCCTTTTCTGAGGCAGAAAAGCATTTTCAAATTTATTATCAGGTAGGCACTTGGTGGATCCTGTTTTCTAAACTTTGATCTTCATTCTTTGAGTTAATACTTATGATGCGCCTACTATGTGTCAACCACTGGACTGGACCTTGGGGATATAGACATTAATCAAACAGGCAAAATTCATGCACTCAGGAAGCTTACTTTTATGTAGGGGGCCTGTAGTCTAGCCTTGAGTGCCTGAAGCCCCAGTTTCTTCTTTCTGTTCTTTGAAAAATTTCTAGACTAGTCTTATCTTTATAATTAGATGGCTACATTGGTTTCCCAAGTAGCACTAGTTGCTGGAAAGGGCTAGACAGCCCTGCAAACAAACTTAGCTATGATCCTGACTCCCTGCCTTGCTCCAGAGGGATGATCTCCTGAGGAATCTGGACTTGCCCCTCTCTGAACACCTGGAGTCATCTAGAGCTTGGCTATGAGACAAATAGTTAACCACAATAGTCACTCTGCCAACTACTCATATTCTACTAGTAGAAATAGTAGTAATGATAATAGCTGCTATTTCTTGATCATTTACTATGTGTTAGAAATACACCAAGCTTTTTTTTTTTCATTGTTTTATTTACTACCCATGATATACATAACATTTTGGTTTCCAGTATGCTAACCAAACTCCTACCAGATCTTATCCTTCCACAGATAGCAACTGTAAACTGTGGATAAATATAAAAACAAAAATGAAAATACAACAATGCACTAAGTTACTGAAAATGACAAAGAAATTACAAGTAGATTCTGGAGGGAAATAGCTTGGAAGAAGGTAGTAGCATGTGGTATTTTTTTTTTTCATTTTTACAGTTTTTAACCTAAAGATAGACCAAATAGGTTATGCAGAATTAGTAAACCTATGATACAAAACCCACAGTCTTTCCAGCGTAAAGAACCAAATGACAGAGTTCAGGCTAACCACAGCCACTGAAAAATGAAGAAGGAATCCTGGAAAAGACATGGAGCTGACTTCTGTTTATAAACTCTTTCCAAGTCTCTGGCTTACCCCTGCATGTATGGGGCAGACTGGAAGTAGTTTGTATCCAAGGCTTAAAGAACACACACCAACTGTCAGTGTAAGTGTTTGCAGTGGGTGAGTCTGACCAAGTGTGATGGTTAGTGTTATGTATCAACTTGGCTAACCTATAGTATGCAGTTGTTTGAACAAACACTAATGTAGAGATAATGTGAAGGTATTTTGTAGATATGGTTAACATGTAAAATAGGTTCACTTTAAGTAAAGGACATTACCTTTTATGATGTGGGTGGGCTTCATGCAACTACTTGAAGATCTTAAGAGCAAAAACTGGTGTTTCCTGAAGAAGAATGAATTCTGCCTCAAGAGTGCAATATCAAATCCTGCCTGCATTTCTAGCTTCCAGCCTATCCTACAGATTTCAGATTTGACAATTCCACAATGTGTGATCCTATTCCTTAAAGTAAAACTTTTATTATAATATGTGAGTATGTGAATCCTATGTATATATCTCATATATATCCTATTGGGTATCTGAGTTCTCTGGATAACTCTGACTGAAACACAAAGTTAATTGCCTGCTAAAATGAAAATGCCAATACTCTTGCAGACTATAACAGAATCTAGAAGCTCCACAATATAATATTCACACTGTCCAGGATAAAATTCAAAATTACTTTATGTACCAAAAATTAGGAGATTGTGACCCAGTTGCAAGAGAAAAGATAATCAACTGAGACTGACCCTGAAATTACTCCAGTGTTGGAATGAGAAAATAAGGATTTTAAAGCAATTATTTTAACTATGCTCAATGAAGTAAAGGAAAATATGCTGTGCTGAATAAAGAGACACAAAATCTCAACAAAGAAAGACAAACTACCAAAAATAACCAAACGGATATAGTCTTGTGCCCACCAGCACTCTGCCCCCATGCTAATACCACCACTAGTGTGAATTTGTGCACAGTCACTGGCAGGGGCCCACTGACCCCCTAAGCTGTGCCACCACAGCCACTGCTGCAAATGCTGGCATGGAGAATGGCACTCAGGCATCTGCTAGCATCCTGCTACAGCACTCAGGCACCTGGCACTCAAGTATCTGCTAGCATCCTGTCACAGCCAATAAGCATGCATGCCACTGTGCTTCCACTGCTGCTGATGCTGGCACATGAGGACAAGAATGGATCCCACTGCCACTGCCCTATGAAGTGCTTTAACTAGCACCACCAATCAGAGTGTTGTGACCAGTGGTCCAAGAGCACTTTGGCCATTTCAGCACAGCATGTTCCTAACACTGAAGAGCCACAGGACAAAGGTGGGGCCCAATATTAGTCCCTCAGAGTTAGAGCACACAGTCCAGGAGTTGGGAGCTGAGCCTTGGCCCCAGAAAATCATCCAGAAATGAAGCCAGTTGACTGAACCCACCTTATACCACAATCAAACCTCCAAGGTCATCAAATAGGATAAAAGAAAAAAATTAATATCCAAAGGACAGCAACTTCAAAGACTGAAGGAATGAAGATGAGAAAGAACCAGTACAACAACTCTGATAACTCAGAAAACCAGAGTGTCTTATTTCCTCCAAATGACCAAACACTAATTCTCTAGCAAGGGTTCTTAACCAGGCTGAGATGTCTGAAATGACAGAATTAGAATTCAGAATATGGGTAGAAATGAAGATAATCAAGATTCAGTAGAACATGGAAACCCAATCTAAAGAAGCTAAGAATCACAATAAAAGGATACGGGAGCTGACAGACAAAATAGACAGTATAGAAAACAATATAACCAATCTGATATAGCTGAAAGACACACTACAAGAATTTTGTAATGCAACCACAAGTATTAACAGTAGAACAGACCAAGCTGAAAAAAGGCTCAAGTCTTGAAGACTGGCTATCTGAAATAAGATAGACAAGAATAAAGACAAAAACATTAAAAGGAATGAACAAAAGCTCCAAGAAATATGGGATTATGTAAAGAGACCAAATCTATGACTCCTTGGCATCTCTGAAAGAGATGGAGAGAATGGAAGCAACTTGGAAAACGTATTTCAGGATATCATCAATGAGAAATTCCTCAACCTAGCTAGACGGGCTAGGTTCAAATTTAGGAAATGCAGATAACTCCCACAAATACTTCACAAGAAGATCATCCCGTGACACATAATCATCAGATTCTCCAAGGTTGAAATGAAAGAAAGAATGCTAAAGGCCACTAGAGAGAAAAGATAGCTCACTTACAAAAGGAAGCCCATCAGACTTAACAGCAGACCTCTTGGCAGAAACTCTAAAAGCCAGAAGAGATTGGGGGCCTGTATTCAACATTCTAATTTATTTTTATTTTGTTTATTTATTTATTTTGAGGCAGAGGCTCAGTCTGTCACCCAGGAGGATGGAGTGTAGTGGCACAATCTTGGCTCACCACAACCTTCACACCCCCAGGCTAAAGTGACTCTTGTGCCTCACTCTCCTTAGTAGCTAGGATTACTGGCATGTGCCACCATGCCTGTCTAATTTTTGTATTTTTTAGTAGAGATGAGGTTTTGCTATGTTTCCGAGGCTGGTATTGAACTCCTGGTCACAAGTGATTGCCTGCCTAAGCCTACCAAAATGCTGGAATTGCAGGCATGAGCCACTGTGCCCAGCCTTCAACATCCTTAAAGAAAAGAAATTCCAACCCAGAATTTCATATCCGGCTGAACTAAGCTTCACAAGCAAGGGAAAAATAAGAGCCTTTTCAGAGAAGCAAATACTGAGAGAATTCATTACCAACAGACCTGCCTTACAAGAGATCCTAAACAAGCACTAAACATGGAAAGGAAAGACCATTACCAGCCACTACAAAAACACATTTAAGTACCTAGACCGGTTACACTATATAGCAACTACCTAAATAAGTCAGCACAATAACCGGCTAGCAACACAATGGCAGGATCAAATCTACATATATCAATACTAACCTTTAAAGTAAATAGGTTAAATGTCCCAATTAAAAGGCACAGAGTAGCAAGCTGGATAAAGAAGCAAGAGCCAATGGTATGCTGTCTTCAAGAGACCAATCTCATATGCAGTGACACCCACAGGCTCAAAATAAAGGGATAGAGAAAAATCTACCAAGCAAATGGAAACCAGAAAAAAACAGGGGTTGCAATCCTAATTTCAGACAAAACAGACTTTAAATCAACAAAGATTAAAAAAAAAAAAACATGAAAAAGGACATTACATAATGTAAAGGACTCAATTCAACATGAAGACAGAACTATCCTAAATATATATGCACCTATCACAGAAGCACTCAAGTTTATAAAACAAGTTTCTAAAGACCTTCAAAAAGACTTAGACTCCCACACAGTAACAGTGGGAGACTTCAATACCATACTGACAGTATTAGACAGATCACTGATCACTGAAGCAGAAGATTAATGAAGATACTCAGGACCTGAACTCAATAGTAGACCAAATGGAACTGATACATATCTACAGAACCATTTACCCCCAAACAACTGGATATACATTCTTTGCATTGCCACATGCCAAATATTCTCTAAGACTGACCACACAATTAGACATAAAACAATCCTCAGCAAATGCAAAAGAACTAAAATCATGCCAACCACTCTTTGAATCACAGTGCAATAAAAACAGTATTCAAGACTAAGACTAAGAAAATTGCTCAAAACCATATGATTACATAAAAATTAAATGAATTGCTCCTGAATGACTTTTGGGTAAATAATGAAACAATGGTAGCAATTAAGAAGTTCTTTGAAGCGAATGAGGAAAAAGATACAACATGTAAGAATCGCTGCAATACAGCTAAGCCAGCGTGAAGAGGGAAACTTATAGCACTAAATGCCCACATCAGAAAGTTAGAAAGATCTCAAATAAAAAACCTAATATCACAACTAAAAGAAGTAGAGAAGCAAGAGCAAACCAAAGCTAATGGAAGAAAAAAAAAAAAAAAAAAACCAAAATCAGAGCTGAACTGAAGGAAACCGAGACACACACAAGAAATTCAAAATATCAATGAATCCAGGAGCTGGTCTTTTGATACAGTAAGAAGATACATAAAACTAGATAGACTAATAAGAGAATAGAGATGATCCAAATACACATGATTAAAAATGACAGAGTGAATAGTACAACTGACCCCACAGAAATACAAATAACCATCAGAGACTATTATGAACACCAGTATAGGCTCAAAGTAGAAAATCTAGAAGAAATAGATAAATTCTGGGACATATACACCCTCCCAAGACTGAACCAGGAAGAAACTGAATCCCTAAACAGACCAATGATGAATTCCAAAATTGAATTAGTAATTTAAAAAAAGCCAGAAAAAGCCCAGGACCAGAAGGATTCACAGCTGAATTCTACCAGATGTATAAAGAAAAGCTGGTACCATTCCTACTTAAACTATTCCAAAAAACCAAGGAGGTGGAACTCCTATTCAACTCATTCTATAAGGCCAGCACCATCCCAATATCAACACCTGGCAGAAACAACTCAACAATTACAAAACTTCAGGTCAATATACTTGATGAACATTGATGCAAAAATCTTTAACAAAATACTAGTAAACTGACTCCAGCACTCCATCAAAAAGCTAATCCATCATGATCAAGTAGGCTTTATCATTGGGATGCAAGGTTGGTTAAACCTACACAAATGAATAAATGTGATTCATCACATAAAGACAGCTAGAGACAAAAATTACATGATCGTTTCAATAGATACAGAAAAGGCTTTCAAAAAATACAACATCCCTTTATGTTGAAAGCTGTTAACAAGCCAGGTATTGAAAGAACCGACCTCAAACTAATATAAGTCACCTATGACAAACCCACAACCAACATCATACTAAATGAGCAAAAGCTGGAAACAGTCCCCTTGAACACTGGCACATGACAAGGATGCCCTCTTTCACCACTCCTATTCAACATAGGAGTTTTATTGGAAGTCCTGGCCAGAGCAATTTGGCAAGAGAAAGAGATAAAGGCATACAAATAGGAAGAGAGGAAGTCAAACTATCCCTGCTTGTAGATGACATGATCCTTCACCTAGAAAACCCCATAATCTTGGCCCCAAAGCTTCTTAAACTGATAAACAATTTCAGCAATGTTTCAGGATACAAAATCAATGTATGAAAATTACTAGCATTTTTATACACAAACAACAGTCAAGACAAGAGCCAAATCAGGAATGCAATCCCATTCACAATTGGCACAAAAAAGTAAAATACCTAGGTATATAGCTAACAAGGGAGGTGAGAGATCTCTACAATGAGAATTACAAAACACTGCTGAAAGAAATCCAAGATGACACAACAAATGGAAAAACATTCCATGCTCATAAATAGGAAGAAACAGTATCACTAAAATGGCCACACTGCCCAAAGCAATCTACAGATTAAATGTGATTCCTACCAAACTACCAACGACATTCTTCATAGAACTAGCAAAAAACCATTCTAGTTTCATATGGAGGCAAAGAAAGGACCCAAATAGCAAAGGCAATCCTAAGTAAAAAGAGCAGGAGGAAAAAAAAAAAAAATCAAAGCAGAGGCATCATGCTTCCTGACTTTATACTATAGGGCTACAGTAACCAGAACAGGATGGTACTGATACAGAAACAGACATATAGACCAATGGAACAGAATAGAGAGCCCAGACATAAGGCCACACATCTACAACCATCTGATCTTCTACGAAGCTGACAAAAGCAACGTGGAAAGGACTCCCTATTTAATAAATGGTGCTGGGATAATTGGCTAGCCACATGCACAAGACTGAAACCAGACCCCTTCCTTACACTGTATAGCAAAATCAATACAAGATGGATTAAGGATGTTAAACAAAAAACTACAAAAACCCTGAGGACTCTGTGTGCAATATCACTTTTGACATAGGACTTGGCAAATGTTTCATGATGAGATGTTAAACAAAAAACTACAAAAACCCTGGAGGACTCTGTATGCAATATCATTTTTGACGTAGGACTTGGCATATGTTTCATGATGAAGATGTTAAAAGCAGTCCAGGCTGGGCGCGGTGGCTCAAGCCTGTAATCCCAGCACTTTGGGGGGCCGAGGCGGGCAGATCACGAGGTCAGGAGATCGAGACCATCCTGGCTAACATGGTGAAACCCCGTCTCTACTAAAAAAATACAAAAAAAAAAAAAAAAAAAAAAAGCAGTCCAAACAAAAGCCAAAATTGACAAATGATATCTCATTAAAGTAAATGAGTTCTACACAGCAAGAGAAACTATCAACAGAGTAAATAGACAATCTACAAAATGGGAGAAAATGTTTGCAAACTATGCATCTGACAAAGATCTAATATCCAGCATCTATAAGAAGCTTAAACAAATTTACAAGAATAAAACAACCCCATTACAAAGTGGGCAAAGGACATGAACAGACACTTTTCAAAAGAAAACATACATATAGCCAACAAGCATATGAAAAAAACTCAACATCATTGATCATGAGAGAAATGCAAATAAAGACTGTCATGAGATACCATCTCACATCTTTTTAATAATAGCCATTCTGACCATGAGATGGTGATTATTAAACATTCATTTTTTAATTGACATTTTAAATATCAAATTAAAAATTTATTTCTATTAAAACTTTATTAAATTTATTAATTAAATATTTATTATTTTTAATAATAGCCATCTCAGAGACATAATGGCTATTATTAAAATGTCAAAAAATGACAGATGCTAGTGAGGTTGCAGTGAAAATGAAATGCTTACACACTGTTGATGGGAGTGTAGATTAGTTTAACCATTGTGGAAAGCAGTGTGGTGATTCCTCAAAGAGCTGAAACAAAACTACCATTTGACACAGGAATCCCATTACTGGGTATATACCCAAAAGAACATAAAGCATTCTATCATTAAAATAGATGCAAGCACTATCACACTTCAGCACTACTCACAATAGCATAGACATGGAATCAATGTAAATGCCTATCAATGGCAGACTGGATAAAGAAAATGTGGTACATATACATAGAATCCTATGCAGCCATAAAAAAGAATGAGATAATGTCCTTTACAGGGGTATGGATGGAGCTTGAGGCCATTGTCCTTAACAAACTAACATATGAACAGAAAACCAAATACCATATGTTCTCACTCATGAATGGGAGCTAAAGGATGAGAACAAATGGACACGAGGGGAACAGATGCTGGGGCCTACCTGAGGGTGAAGGGTGGAAGGAGGGACAGAAGCAGAAAAAATTACTATTGAGTACTAAGATTAGTACTGAGGAAATAATCTATGCAAAAAACCTCTGTGACATAAGTTTACCTATGTAACAAACCTGCACATGTACCCCTGAACCTAAAAGTTTATTTAAAAAGTGATGTGAAATTTGATGGTGGTAATGGTTGTACAACTCAGTGAATGTGCTAAAACACTATTGAATTGTGTGCTTAAAAGGGGAATCTTATGGTATGTGAATTATATGTCAGTATAACCGTAATTAAAAAAAATCATCAACTGTCTCAAAAAAATAAAAATAAAACCTAAAATATTCAAAAGAAATAATGTGGACCTCTAGGATGTGCCTGCAAAAAAGCAAAAAAAAAAAAAAAAAAAAAAAAAAAAAAAAAAAAAAAAAAAAAAATCAGAAAATCCTGTAAAAATGAAAAGAACAAAATGAAAATGATCAAATTGAAGAGCATAATATGTGCAATAACTATTCACTGGATGCACTTAACAGCAGAACGAAGATAATGGAGGAAACTATCTATAGATATTATGCAAACTAAAGAGGGGAGAGTAAAAATATTGTTGAAGAAGTGAGAGGAGACTCGAGGAACTGCATGTGACTAGCCAGTTACCCCAGCACCATTTATTAAATAAGGAGCCCTTTCCACATTGCTTTTGTCAGCTTCGTAGAAGATCAGATGGTTGTAGATGTGTGGCCTTATGTCTGGGCTCTCTATTCTGTTCCATTGGTCTATATGTCTGCTTTTGTATCAGTACCATGCTGTTCTGGTTACTGTAACCCTATAGTATAAAGTCAGGAAGTGTGATGCCTCTGCTCAAGTCCCGGAAAACAACAAAAGTTCTCCTGGACATTCAGAAGAAGGTGAAAGAAACACGGAATAAAAATTATTGAAAGGATTAGTGGTTAAAATTTCCCAAACTTTGGAGAAGACATAAATTTACAAATTCAAGAATTCAGAGAATGCCAAGCAGGATAGATATAAAGAAATTCACATCCAGGGAAATCATAGTCAAATTACTAAAAACCAAAAATAAAGAGAAACCTTTAAAACACTCAGAGAGAAATGATACATTACATAAAGGGGAATAATAACTCACAATCTTCTGATTTCTTATCAGTAAATATGGAGTGCAGAGAGTGGTGCAATTATCTTTAAAGTGTTAAAAAAAAAAGTACCCAGAATAAAAATAACCAATGATATTTTCATTCAAGAATGAAAAGTGAAAATAAAGATATCTTACAACAAAATAGGCCAGGCACAGTGGCTCATGTCTGTAATCCCAGCACTTTGGCAGACCAAGGCAGGAGGATTGCTTGAGCCTAGAACTTTGAGGCTACAGTGAGCTATGATTGCACCACTGCATTCCAGCCTGGGTGACAGAGCGAGACCCCATCTCAAATAAAAGAACCCCCCCCCACAACAATTAAACAAAAAAGATCAAATAAAACCAACATAATTTATTGTCAGAAGATCTACATGACATGAAATAATGAAGTGTTTCAGATTCAAGAAAAATGATACCAGATAGAAACATCTGTTCTTAGGAAGGAATAAAAGGCATTGGAAATTGTAAGAATCTGGATAAGCATAACATACTAGATTTTCTTAATTTAAAATAAAGCACAAATTGTAGCATTGTCTTAGGACTGCAATATTTTCAGTTATTATATTATGGCAGCTATAACATAAGGTAAGGGGTGATAAATGAGTATATGGGGTTACAAGGTTTCTACATTTTATGGTGTGTTACGCTATTAACTCTAAGTAGACAGAAAAGTTAAGGACATAAATTGTAATACCCAGAGCAATCACTAAAAGAAAGAAAGAAAAAGAAAATAACGCAAAGAGAAAGAACTAAAAAACCAAAAGATAAAATCAATAGAATTCTAAAAATTATTTTAAAAACTAGACAGTAAAGAACAAAGAAAGAAGCAAAAACAGAGGAGACAAACAGCAAACAAACTAAACTAGTAGACCTGAATTCAACCACGACAACAGTTACAATAAATATGAATGGACTAAATACTTTAATTAAAACCCAGAAATTAACAGAATTGATTTTTTTAAAAAAGCAAGAAGCAAAGCAACTATATCCTTTCTAAAAGAAATGTCTGAAAGTTATAAGTGGGTGGAGAAAGATAACCACATAAACAGTAAACATAAACAGTTGGATTTGCTGATTTTATAGCAAACAGATTGCTGCTTTTGCCAGTTATCAATTTTATTGTTTCCTAGCTCCAAATTCATCCTCCTTTGGCCTTCTTTATGGTGCTGGAGGTGCTTTAAATATTTCACCATTGCCACCTTTGTTACATTTTGTCAGTAGAGGGCGCTGCAGGGACACGGTAGGAGGAAAGGGCTTTCGGGTTTGGTGTGCTTTTCTTTCTCCCAGGCATGAGTGGCGGGCAGTGTGTGTGCAGGACATCCAGTGGTGCTCCCTTCCCATTGACTTTTAGTGGCACCTTTCTGGGCAGCTTTCTAGCCAGTTTGCACCAGGTGACATTCCAACGACTCTTTCGGGTGCCTCAGTAGGTGCCTTTCCAGTGAGTTCCAGCGACACCTCAGTGAGTAGTTTCCTAGTGAATTTTGTCAGGACCCTGCTGTGCTGCCACCTCCAGTTTGTGGCACCTCCATGAACTTCTCTGCCATCCAATGTGCCAAACTCACATTTCCAACCAGGTCTGAGTCTCATGCTTCTGGCCCTGTTCAAAATGTGTTTCTTCCTTAGGTACTGTTCCTCGGCCCCAGAGGTAGAAGCTGCTCCCTGTAGCTGCCATTCATCATTCATGGTAGAGCATGCTCTGCTCCTTAGTAATTAATCCCCTGTTACTATCGAACAATTCCTGATATTAAATTTGCCCTGTTCAACTTCTGTGTGATTTCTGGACCTTGATTGATATAGATCTCAAGACAAAGAGCTTAATTAAGGACAAAAAAAAAAAAAAAAAGCCCCTTTATGGATTGCCGGAGCTTAGGAGTTCCGGGCTTCAGTGAACTATGATAGCAAAACTGCACTCCAGCCTGGGCAACAGAATGAGACCCTGCCTCAGGAAAAAACAAAAAACAAAACAAAACAACAAAACAAAAACAAACAAAAAAAGCCCCTATGAAATGATAAAAGGTCTCATCAAGAAGACATTTAGAACTGACAAAATTAAAGGAACAAATAGATCGTTACAGTAGTAACTGGAGACTTTAACATCCTTCTCTCAGAAATTAGAAAAAATAAAAGACATAAATGTTCTGAACAAGACTATCAAACACCGTAACCTAATTAATATGTATAGGACACAACAACTAGAAGATACTCATTCTTTTCAAGTACATTTGTTCATCAGGGTGATTTATGTTTTGAGCTTCAAATTAAATTTAAGAAATTAAAACAATTAAAAAGGATTAAAAATATATAAAGTATGTTCCCTGATCTCAATGGAATGAAACTGAAATCAATAATAACAATAAGATACCTTGTAAATCACAATATTTGATAATAAATATACTTCTAAATAATACATGGATAAAAGAAATCATGCAGAAAATAAGAAAACACTTTGATCCAAATTCAAATAAAAATACCACATATCAAAATAGAAGGACAGCAATGTTTAGAGACTTATTGCTCTGAACAATGACCCCTGATATTACTGTAAGAAGCCACCAAAAGAACACCAAAGTAAATGCAAAATTAGTAGAAAAAAGAAAGTAATAAAAATAAGTTTAGAGATAAAGCATATAGAAAATGGCAAATAATTTTTAAAATTAATAAAGCCCAAAGGTGTGTTTTTTGAAGACTCAGAAACTTCGTAAAACTCTAGCTAGAATGATTAAGGAAAAGGGTGAGAAAATACAACTTATCAATATCAAACATAAAAAGGGAGACTATTATTTTGGATACTATAGACACTTAAATGACATTAAAGTAATATTATTAACTTATGTCACATATTCAACAACATATTCAACATATTATTTGAAAAACACTGTTTACCAGAACTGACATAAGAAAAAACAGAAAATCTGAATAGCCCTATTTCTAATAAGAAATTAAATCATTATCAAATCCTCTTACAAAGAAAACTTCAGGTCTAGAAGGCTTTACTGGTTCTATCAGACAACAAAAAAAGAAATAAAATTGGCTGGGCACAGCAGCTCACGCCTGTAATCCCAGCACTTTGGGAGGCGGAGGCAGGTGGATCATGAGGTCAGGAGGTTGAGACCACCCTGGCCAACGTGGTGAAACCCTGTATCTACTAAAATACAAAAAATTAGTTGCGCATGGTGTCATGCGCCTGTAGTCCCAGCTACTTGGGAGGCTGAGGCAGGGGAATTGCTTGTACCCGGGAGGCGAAGGTTGAAGTGAGCCAGAGGTTGCAGTGGCTTGAATGCAGCCAAGATCAAGCCACTGCATTCCAGCCTGGTGACAGAGCAAGACTCCATCTTAAATAAATAAATAAATAAAATTAAATCTTATCAAATCCTATCAGACATTAAAGAACTGAAACCAATCTTACATAATTTCAGAAAATAGAGAAAACTTCCCAACTTGTTTTATGAAGCCAGCATAACCATAATGCCAAAATCTGACAAAATATTAAAAGTAAATAAGGCTAATATCCCTTATGAACGTACATGCAAAAATACCTAAACAGATGAGCAAATTGAATCAATAATAGAAAAAAGGAATAATATACCATAATTATGTAAGTTTTAATCCCACCATGGTAAACTTAATTAATGCTATTTGCTGTATTAATATAGAAGAAAAATCAGATAATCATTTCAATAGATGCAGAAAAAGAAATTTACAAAATTCAAAATCCATTCATGTTAAAAAAAAAAAAGTCCCAGAAAACTAAAAATAGGTGAACATTTCTATAAACTAATAAAGGACTCCACCAGAAAGCCTGTAGCAATTATTATACTTAATGGTGAAATACTGAATACTTTTCCTAGGTTGAAAATACTGAATACTCTTTCTAGGTTGTGTTTCCTAGATTGGAAATGAGGAAAAGATTCAACAAATAAAAATATTGGAAAGTTAATAAAGTGGATGGAGTAAAACTTTTTCTATCTGTAGCTAATATAATCATTTACATAGAAAATCCATAGGAAACTGCAATACATATATTAGACCTAATAAGTAAATTTAGTAAAATAGTAGGGTACAATGTTAACATGCAAAAATCACTAAACATTTATAGCAGTAAATATGTAAAAAGTTTCATTTACATGTTATAAAACATAAAATATTTTGGAATAAATTTAACAAAGATGTAGAGAAACTTTACACTGAAAGCTATAAAGTGTTATTGAGAGAAACTAAAATAGATCTGAATAAATGGAGAGATATACCATGTTCAATTTCTTAAGATACCAACTCATCTTAAATTGATCTATAGATTCAATACAATCCAAGTAAATTCAATATGATAAATCCAAGAAAACATTTTTCCCCTAGTATCTCTGACCTGGCCAAACTTCCTTTGCCTGACCTATTGTCTACTACTAGCAGGTATGAAGTGGGAACTTTCAGTAACTTTATAATCTGGGCCCTGACTAACTTTGCAGCATCATCTCCTGCGACCCCACCCCTACTGTGTACTTCAGGCATGCCAAACTACAAACAACTCTCTCAAAGTGTCATTATATTTCTTTTTGTTTTTCCCTTTTATTTTACATCCAGGGGTATGCAAGTTTGTTACACAGGTAAATTTTGTGTCATGGGGGTTTTGTGTACACAGATTATTTCATCACTGAGGTAATCAGCATGGTACCTGTAGGCAGTTTTTGATCCTTCCCTTTCCCTCCTCTGACCCTCCAACTTAAATAGGTGTTGGTGTCTGTTGTTCTTTTCTTTGTGTCCATGTATACTCAATGTTTAGCTCTTATTTTATATGAGAGAACATACGGTATTTAGTTTACTGTATGTGTTAGTTTGCTTAGGATAATGGCTTCCAGCTCCATCCATGTTGCTACAAAGGACATCATCTCATTCATTTTTATGGCTGCATAGTATTCCATGATGTATATGTACCACATTTTCTTTATCCAGTCTACCATTGATGGGCATTTAGGTTAATTTCATGTCTTTGCTATTGTGAATAGTGCTGTGATGCACAAACGCATGCATGTCTTTATGGTAGAATGATTTAAATTCTTTTGTGTGTATACCAAGAATGCGATCGCTGAGTTGAATGGTAATTCAGTTTTTTTTTCTTGTTATACTTTAAGTTCTAGGGTACATGTGCACAACGTGCAGGTTTGTTACATATGTATACATGTGCCATGTTGGTGTGCTGCACCCATTAACTCATCATTCACATTAGGTATATCTCCTAATGCTATCCCTCCCCCCACACCCTCCCCACAATAGGACCCAGTGTGTGATGATCCCCTTCCTGTGTCCAAGTGATCTCATTGTTCAATTCCCACCTATGAGTGAGAACATGCGGTATTTGGTTTTCTGTTCTTGTGATAGTTTGCTGAGAATGATGGTTTCCAGTTGCATCCATGTCCCTACAAAGGACACAAACTCATCTTTTTTTATGGCTGCATAGTATTCCATGGTGTATATGTGCCACATTTTCTTAATCCAGTCTGTCACTGATGGACATTTGGGTTGATTCCAAGTCTTTGCTATTGTGAATAGTGCCGCAACAAACATACGTGTGCATGTATCTTCAGAGCAGAATGACTTATAATCCTTTGGGTATATCCCCAGTAGTGTGATGGCTGAGTCAAATGGTATTTCTAGTTCTAGATCCCTGAGGAATCACTACACTGTTTTCCACAATGATTGAACTAGTTTACAGTCCCACCAACAGTGTAAAAGTGTTCTTATTTCTCCACATCCTCTCCAGCACCTGTTGTTTCCTGATTTTTTAATGACTGCTATTCTAACTGGTATGAGATGGTATCTCATTGTGGTTTTGATTTGCATTTCTCTGATGACAAGTGATGATGAGCATTTTTTCATGTGTCTGTTGGCTGTATGAATGTCTTATTTTGAGAAGTGTCTGTTCATATGCTTTGCCCACTTTTTGATGGGGTTGTTTGTGTTTTTCTTGTAAATTTGATTGAGTTCTTTATAGGTTCTGGATATTAGCCCTTTGTCAGATGAGTAGATTGCAAAAATGTTCTCCCATTCTGTAGGTTGCCTGTTCACTCTGATGGTAGTTTCTTTTGCTGTGCAGAAGCTTTTTAGTTTAATTAGATCCCATTCATCAATTTTGGCTTTTGTTGCTGTTGCTTTTGGTGATTTAGACATGAAGTCCTTGCCCATACCTATGTCCTGAATGGTATTACCTAGGTTTTCTTCTAGGGTTTTTATGGTGTTAGGTCTAACATTTAAGTCTCTAATCCATCTTGAATTAATTTTTGTATAAGGAGTAAGGAAAGGATCCAGTTTCAGCTTTCCACTTATGGCTAGCCAATTTTCCCAGCACCATTCATTAAATAGGGAATCCTTTCCCCATTTCTTGTTTGTGTCAGGTTTGTCAAAGATCAGATGGCTGTAGATGTGTGTTATTATTTCTGAGGGCTCTGTTCTATTCCATTGGTCTATATCTCTGTTTTGGTACCAGTACCATGCTGTTTTCGCTACTGTAGCCTTGTAGTATAGTTTGAAGTCAGGTAGCATGATGCTTCCAGCTTTGTTCTTTTGGCTTAGGATTGTCTTGGCAATGCGGGGTCTTTTTTGGTTCCATATGAACTTTAAAGCAGTTTTTTCCAATTCTGTGAAGAGAGTCATTGGTAGTTTAATGGAGATGGCATTGAATCTATAAATTACCTTAGGCAGTATGGCCATTTTCACGATATTGATTCTTCCTATCCATGAGCATGGTATGTTCTTCCATTTGTTTGTGTCCTCTTTTATTTCACTGAGCAGTGGTTTGTAGTTCTCCTTGAAGAGGTCCTTTACATCCCTTGTAAGTTGGATTCCTAGGTATTTTATTCTCTTTGAAGCTATTGTGAATGGGAACTCATTCATGATTTGGCTCTCTGTTTGTCTGTTACTGATATATAAGAATGCTTGTGATTTTTGCACATTGATTTTGTATCCTGAGACTTTGCTGAAGTTGCTTATCAGCTTAAGGAGATTTTGGGCTGAGATGATGGGGTTTTCTAAATATACAATCACATCATCTGCAAACAGAGACAATTTGACTTCCTCTCTTCCTGCTTGAATATGCTTTATTTCTTTCTCTTGCCTGATTGCCCTGGCTAGAACTTCAACACTATGTTGAATAGGACTGGTGAGAGAGGGCTTCCCTGTCTTGTGCCAGTTTTCAAAGGGAATGCTTCCAGTTTTTTGCCCATTCAGTATGATATTGGTTGTGGGTTTGTCGTAAACAGCTCTTATTATTTTGAGCTACGTCCCATCAATACCTAGTTTATTGAGAGTTTTTAGCATGAAGGGCTGTTGAATTTTTTCAAAGGCCTTTTCTGCATTCACTGAGATAATCATGTGGTTTTGTCATTGGTTCTATTTATATGATGGATTGCATTTATTGATTTGTGTATGTTGAACCAACCTTGCATCCCAGGGATGAAGCCCACTTGATCATAGTTGATGAGCTTTGTGATGTGCTGCTGGATTCGTTTTGCCAGTATTTTATTGAGGATTTTTGCATCGATGTTCATCAGGGATATTGGTCTAAAATTCTCTTTTTTGTTGTATCTCTGTCAGGCTTTGGTATCAAGATGATGTTGGCCTCGTAAAATGAGTTAGGGAGGATTCCCTCTTTTTCTATTGATTGGAATAGCTTCGGAAGGAATGGTACCAACTCCTCCTTGTGCCTCTGGTAGAATTCAGCTGTGAATCCATCTGGTCTTGGACTTGTTTTGGTTGGTAGGCTATTAATTATTGCCTCAATTTCAGAGCCTGCTATTGGTCTATTCAGGGATTCAACTTCTTCCTGGTTTAGTCTTGGGAGAGTGTAAGTGTCCAGGAAATTATCCATTTCTTCTAGGTTTTCTAGTTGACTTCCGTAGAGGTGTTTATAGTATTCTCTGATGGTAGTTTGTATTTCTGTGGGGTTGGTGGTGATATCCCCTTTATCATTTTTTTATTTCATCTATTTGATTCTTCCCTCTTTTCTTCTTTATTAGTCTTGCTAGCAGTCTGTCAATTTTGTTGATCTTTTCAAAAAACCAGCTCCTGGATTCACTGATTTTTTGGAGGGTTTTTTTGTATCTCTATCTCCTTCAGTTCTGCTCTGATCTTAGTTATTACTTGCCTTCTGCTAGCTTTTGAATGTGTTTGCTCTTGCTTCTCTAGTTCTTTTAATTGTGATGTTAGGGTGTCAATTTTAGATCTTTCCTGTTTTCTCTTGTGGGCATTTAGTGCTATAAATTTCCCTCTACACACTGTTTTAAATAAGTCCCAGAGATTCTGGTATGTTGTATCTTTGTTCTCATTGGTTTCAAAGAACATCTTTATTTCTGCCTTCATTTTGTTATGTACCCAGTAGTCATTCAGGAGCAGGTTGTTCAGTTTCCATGTAGTTGAGCGGTTTTGAGTGAGTTTCTGAATCCTGAGTTCTAGTTTGATTGCACTGTGGTCTGTTCTTTTCCATTTGCTGAGGAGTGATTAACTTCCAACTATGTGGTCAATTTTGGAATAAGTGCGATGTGATGCTGAGAAGAATGTATATTCTGTTGATTTGGGGTGGAGAGTTTTGTAGATGTCTATTAGGTCCACTTGGTGCAGAGTTGAGTTTAATTCCTCAATATCCTTGTTAACTTTCTGTCTTGTTGATCTGTCTAATGTTGACAGTGGGGTGTTAAAGTCTCCCATTATTATTGTATGGGAATGTAAGTCTCTTTATAAGTCTCTAAGGATTTGCTTTATGAATCTGGGTGCTCCTGTATTGGGTGTATATATATTTAGGATAGTTAGCTCTTCCTGATGAATTGATCCCTTTACCATTATGTAATGCCCTTCTTTGTCTGTTTTGATCTTTGTTGGTTTAAAGTCTGTTTTATCAGTGACTAGGATTGCAACCCCTGCTTTTTGTTTTCCATTTGCTTGGTAGATCTTCCTCCATCCCTTTTTTTTTGAGCCTATGTGTTTCTCTGCATGTGAGATGGGTCTGCTGAATACAGCAAACTGATGGGTCTTGACTCTTTATCCAATTTGCCAGTCTGTGTCTTTTAATTGGACCATTTAGTCCATTTATATTTAAGGTTAATATTGTTATGTGTGAACTTGATCCTGTCATTATGATATTAGATGGTTATTTTGCTCATTAGTTGATGCAGTTCTTCCTAGCATTGATGGACTTTACATTTTGACATGTTTTTGCAATGACTGGTACCTGTTGTTCCTTTCCATGTTTTGTGCTTGCTTCGGGAACTCTTGTAGAGCAGGCCTGGTGGTGACAAAATCTCTCAGCATTTGCTTGTCTGTAAAGGATTTTATTTCTCTTTCACTTATGAAACTTAGTTTGGCTGGATATGAAATTCTCGGTTGAAAATTCTTTTCTTTAAGAATGTTGAATATTGGCCCCCACTGTCTTCTGGCTTGGAGAGTTTCTGTGGAGAGATCTGCTATTAGTCTGATGGACTTCCCTTTGTGTGTAACCTGACCTTTCTCTCTGGCTGCCCTTAACAGTTTTTCCTTCATTTCACCTTTGGTGATTCTGACAATTATGTGTCTTGGAGTTGCTCTTCTCGAGGAGTATCTTGTGGCGTTCTCTGTATTTCCTGAATTTAAATGTTGGCCCGCCTTACTAGGTTGGGGAAGTTCTCCTGGATGATATCCTACAGAGTGTTTTTCAACTTGGTTCCACTGTCCCCGTCACTTTCAGGCACACCCATCAGACATAGATTTGGTCTTATCACATAATCCTATATTTTTTGGAGGCTTTGTTCATTTCTTTTTACTCTTTTTTCTCTACACTTCCCTTCTCGCTTCATTTCATTCATTTGATCTTCAATCGCTGATATTCTTTCCTCCAGTTGATCAAGTCGGTTACTGAAGCTTGTGCATTTGTCACATAGCTCTTGTGGTATGGTTTTCATCTCTGTCAGTTCTTTTAAGGTCTTCTCTGCATTGATTATTCTAGTTATCCATTCATCCATTCTTTTTTCAAGGTTTTTAGTTTTTTTTGCGCTGGTTACGTAGTTCCTCCTTTAGCTCTGAGACGTTTGATCCACTGAAGTCTTCTTCTCTCAACTTGTTAAAGTTGTTCTCCATCCAGCTTTGTTCCATTGCTCATGATGGGCTTCATTCCTCTTCCTCTGGAGGAGGAGATGTGCTCTGATTTTTTGAATTTCCAGCTTTTCTGCACTACTTTTTCCCCATCTTTGTGGTTTTATCTGCCTCTGGTCTTTGATGATGGTGATGTACTCATGGGGCTTTGGTGTGGGTGTCCTTTCTGTTTGTTAGTTTTCCTTCTAACAGTCAGGACCCTCAGCTGTAGGTCTGTTGGAGTGTGCTTGAGGTCCACTCAAGACCCTGTTTGCCTGGGTATCAGCAGCAGAGGCTGCAAAAGATAGAGTATTGCTGAATAGCGAGTGTTGCTGTCTGATTGTTGCTCTGAAACCTTCATCTCAGGGGTGTACCCCACTGTGTGAGGTGTGAGGTGTGAGGTGTGATGTGTCTGTCTGCACCTAGTGGGGAATGTCTCCCAGTCAAGATACTCAGGGGTCAGGGACCCACTTGAGCAGGCAGTCTGTGTGTTCTCAGATCTCAACCTCCATGCTGGGTGATCCACTTCTCTCTTCAAAGCTGTCAGACAGGGGCATTTACCTGTGCCAAGGTTTCTGCTGCTTTTTGTTTAGCTGTGCCCTGTCCCCAGAGGAGGAGTCTACAGAGGCAGGCCGGCCTCCTTGAGCTGCAATCTCCACCCATTTGGAGCTTTCCAGCGGCTTTGTTTACCTTCTTAAGCCTCAGCAATGTCAGGCGCTCCTCCCCCAGCCTGGCTGCTGCTTTGCAGTTAGATCTCAGACTGCTGTGCTAGCAATGAGGGAGGCTCTCTGGGCACGGGACCCTCTGGGCCAGGTGTGGGATAAAATCTCCTGGTGTGCCATTTGCTAAGACCCTTGGTAAAGTGCAGTATTAGTGTGGGAGTTACCCAATTTTCCAGGTGTTGTGTGTCTCAATTTCCATTGGCTAGGAAAAGGAATTCCCTTCCCCCTTGCACTTCCCAGGTGAGGTGATGCCTTATCCTGTTTTAGCTCAAGTTGGTCGGGGCTGCACCCGCACACCAGCGCCAACTATCCGACACGCCCCAGTGAGATGAACCCAGTACCTCAGTTGAAAATGCAGAAATCACCCGTCTTCTATGTCGCTCACGCTGGAGGCTGGAGCTGTTCCTATTTGGCCATCTTGGGCGCGCCCCCCAGTAATTCAATTTTAAGTTCTTTGACCAATAACCACACTACTTTCCACAATGACTGAACTAATTTACATTCCCAGCAGTAGTATATAAGTGTTCTCTTTGCTCCACAATGTTGCCAGCATCTGTTTTTTTTTTTTTAATATTTTAATAATGGCCATTCTAACTGGTGTGAGATGGTATCTCTTGACGGTGAGAACCCCTGCAAGATTATACTATGTAAACAGCAAAATCAGGCTTTGAAGCCAGATTTCTCCATCTTCTATACCAGTGCTGTTTGTTGACTTTTGCTTCATCCTTGAGTTCTATCTCATCATCTTTTTCAAAATTGAACCACCAGGAGCCAGCAGCATCTCCAACTCTGTAAATACTGGTTGAACAGAGCATTGAATGGCTTCTAAAACTCCCTGCTGCCTGAACGCAATCCTCTCCACAAAATGCCGCACACCCCTGGTAATCAATCTGTGGCCTCCTTCTCTGTATGGAGCTTGGTTTTAAAATCTCATGTTTAGAAGGCATAACCAAATTATGAGAGAGAGAAAAAAAAGAAGATCATTAAAAGCCTATGCACTGGAATAAGGGCTATTTATACCTAAAGAGCTAGTGACATATGAATTAAGGGTAAAAAAAAAAAAAAAATTGGTTGAAAATCAACATAGTATTTCTTCTGATTCCATTTAGAGACAATTTAAAATATTCAGTTTGCTTATCTTTAAAATTAAGAGGCAAAGAGAGGGGTGATCAACTTCTATCTAAAATGCAGTACAATTATTGATGAGAGAGGGCCTGAAGGAGGCTGGGCAGTACTGGAAGACACAATGGGGGAAAAATGTGGAAGGAAAATTGGGGAAAGAGGAAGCAAATGCAGAGGGCAAGACAGTAAGGGAACATTCTTATTGTTAGACAACGCACAGAACCTGCCACAGTTTTAAAGTATCTAGATAGAAGGACTCTATCCTGGAAAGTCTTGCCTTCCCCTTGGGTTGGGATTTCTAATGCTCCCAAGGTGAACCAGTTCCCAGGACTATGATGTTCTGCTTTTAAAGTCTAGCCTTAGGGTAGAGAAAGGCCTTTGTTGCATAGTGGAGAGCCTCTGAACTCTCAAAATAATGTTGCCAAGCACTGAGAAAAACACCAAAGGAAGAGAATGAGAAAAATAGAGGCACCCAAGTCACTGTGATATTCATTAAAAACAGATTTCTGACCCTACTAGAGTTAAACTTGAGCCCCACAGGGCTGGTGCACAACCGAGGACTCCCTGCCTGGCCTTCTGCCTTCTCCGTTTAAGGCCTGCGTCCTTACTGCTTCTATTTACCTGATTTCTTGCCAGTAGGTCTGTCTGCAAGAGTCCTCGTCACCTTTCAACTGAGGTCCCCTAACCACTTCTTCAGTTTCCTTGGGTAACTTATACTCAGTTTGTTTCCTCATTTTCCAACATGAGGAAAATGATACTTTCACAGTCTTCAGCTGCTTGTGTTGATGGATGCAAGGACTTCATAGTCACTTGCTCAGCTGGAAGCATTTTATGATTTGGTTTGTGACTCTTACCCATTCATGTAATTTATCAACCAAATCAAGATACTTTTAGAGCTGAACAGAGCCCTGCTGATAATTACATGGAAACAAGAGCCATATATGGACTGTCCTGGGCTAAATGTATGGTCATCCCAGTGATAGACTCACAGTAAAGAGATACTACCATCCTAAGCAATCACATTATACCTTGTAATGAGTATTATCACACAAACAGTAACAATTCTATTTTCTTTCAGAAAGATAAACAAGAAGTGAGGCATACATTCAGGAAAGTGAGAGGGATAAAGGAAAATAAAGAGGATGAGGATGAGAACAAAAGAGAGGAAGAGACTTAGGTGATATCTCTGAAGGTACTAGAGTGAATGTTGATAGCTTAGGTCCATTTTTATGTTTATACAGGAGATACTGGTCCTTTGAAATGTTAGCTGTTCTATTTCCTTAATTCTAAGAGAAACACCTTTTCACATTTGAATTATTCTGAAATCAGAATGTGTATTACAAGGGATGTCAGAAAGAACTCTTTAGCTCCTAGGAAGAAGAATAATTTGTGACAGAGTTGTTATTGTCTACATGTGTATGAATTTGGCAATGCACAGAAGGTAGATCTGTTCAGACTAACAGCTGAATTGATATATTTGCATTGGTAGCACCATATGTGGTTAAATTTTACTAGATTTATAATAATTGTTCAAAATGGCCTCAGCAAGACTGTATTGTGATGTCACACTATAGCAAAAGTTAATGCCTGCAGAGGACAACTGGCACATTCCAAGCAGTGCAATTAAAGGCATTGGAATGTACCAAGTACCTTCGAGTGGTTCATAGAATTTTCAAGTCTAATAAAGGATGTGGACAAGCGATGTTTCGAAAACTACAACTTAGGTGCCTATGATATCTGGTAGAAGGTTAGGCTGACTTTCAACAGAAATTTTTTAATCTCTAGAGATAACTAGTTTAATTAAGGGAATAACAAAAAAGAGCCATGAGTTTCACCATATTAGTTTCAGCTAATCTAGATCAAATTGTGTTCTTCCTCCATTTGCCTTGAAATTGCACTGTCAATTGAAAAGGTGTTAAAGAAGACAAGAGATGTAAATGAGGCTCACTCCCTGATGCAATGCATAGCTGCAGATGGCCAGAAGGAATTCCGAAGAATTCTAAGTGTTAAGAAGGATTAGATTCAAATTTTGATCACGACACTTAAAATAAATGGTGGGTATATGGGTAAATTAATGTTGTAGAGCAGGAGTTTGTTTAGCTAATTTTCACATTTATTTCACCCTCTTACCTGCCAATGATTACTGCCCCAGCATTATTGAATTAATGATCTGTTTCATAATTGACATTGTTTAAAGTTAAGGAAGTAGAATACTTGTCAGCCCACAACTGCCTTAATGTTCATCTTTGGAGGCTCCACCATCAAATGAATAACCCAATTTTCCTACCCTGATGGGCAAAGGTAGTAACTAGAACACTATAATTTCCAGAACTGAACCAGAAAACCAGATTTCTGGTTTAAATTGGTTAAACTGACAAAGAATCAGGTTTAGCACTAAGGAGAGATTTGTACTTCTGATATTATTATACATTGTAATACAGATACTAGTAGCTCAATTCCTGAATTAAGAAAAATGTAGACTGTGATACTGATACCACTAAAGGATAATATAAAATTATTTAATTTTGATAGCATTCATGTCACATCAATGCAGAAATTTTAAAAATTAACCAGATATGAATTATGAAGTGGCTATTAGAATATTTAACATTAAAGGTGAATACCAGATGAAAAAATGTATTTTTTTTTTAAATCCAGAATTAGAAACTTTACCCTCAATGTAAAATGAAACATTCATTGACTGTGCTTCTTACATTACTTCTTTTAGATTTTAAGTGTCTCACTTTGGAAAACTGGCATTTACTAGACCCCTCAAAAAGCTGAGGAATAAAAGAGCAAAACACATCAGCTAAAAGGGTAATCACTTGTGTGATGAGAACACTATTTTCTTTCTATTTTTAATAGAGTATTGGCAGAAATATTTTTGTTCAGATTACAGACAAATCATTCTATCTCACTTACCAAAAAGTAAAAACTGATTTCAAATGAGGAAATAAAATATTATTTCCCTGTTACGTACATAATTTTACTGACCATGTATTTGCTGTGCTATTCTATATTAATGTTTGCAATTGAACCAGATTAAACAATGTGGTAAGGGTATAAATCATTTCCTGCAGGTGTGCTGAGGAATGCAACTAAAATATTCCTTGCAACTTACTTCAGGTGGCATTTTGGGATTTTAAGATGTGCACAATATGTTTTTCAAAGGTAACTGAAATTCTGATTTTGTTTTTCACGCTGTTAAAAAATGGAAAGAATTTGAGTATGCCAATATTTTCAACAATGTGCCAACAATCCAAAAGTGATTACATTGTACTTGGATGGGATAAATAGAAATGGAATTGGCTTAGAACCAAAAATAAAAATAGTAAAGAATTCACGATATGTGCTGATAGGAATGTGGGAAGGGATGGAGTAATATGTGGAGAGGTTGCTGGAGGACATATACAGACTTTATGTTCTCAACCAAAATCACAAGGTTTGTTACTGTAAATGTAACAGTGGGAACAATAGAATAGAAAATCATGGCTGCCTCAGAAAAATCCAAAATTGCCCGTCCAAGAGTGTATAAAGAGGTAGTAAAATATTGACAAAGGTGTTAGTATGGGGAAAACTATAAATAAGAAACCAATTACTGTAAAGTGAATTATATTTTTTGGACTTGTTTCTGTTTTCCCCAAATTATTGCTAGTGGTACAAGGCAAAATGTGTGGGTATGAAAAAAAATGTGTTATGTTAACTGTGCCTTCTGAGTACATTTATTATTTCCAATCTGCATTTATGCATCCAGAAATATGTTGTGCTACAAACAAGAAACAACTCAGTCTCCAGAATCAACTCTTCTTTTTTTTATAGAAACAAAAAACAAGCTTCTTATCACACAACTACTCTAGGTATTGTGCCTCCCAATAAACAAAACTCCAAATCAACCTTCCCTCACACAAAAAAGAACAATATCCCATACAAAAACAACAAAACATGCTCTGAAGAAGAGACTAGAATAGATAACATGTCTGGAAATATATTCCATTCTTCCATTAGAATGCAGCTTATGTGAAGGTCAGAAATCTTTTCAGAAAGTTTTAAAATACCTTGTTTTAATGTTTGCCCTTTGATTTATTTTCCAATCTGGGGTAAATTTTTCATCTTGTCAGCAACATTTCAATAACATATCAAACCAGAGAAGTTACAGAAGCAAAACTTCATGATTGAACATCAGGTATATTTGCAATGTGAATAACTTTTTGAACAAGACAAAAAAGTGATTATTTTTTTCAGACATATTTGTCACTTTGTAACAGGATCCCTTCAAACACAAAAGCTTTCTAGGGGATTTAAATGTTATATATACTTTATGTATGGTTTTTAATAAATTTTATATATGGTTTATACACAACTCTTCCACAATGCAACTGTGGCCCAAGGGAAGTATACCTCTAAAGGTGTATCTTATAACTATATATCCAGAGTAATATACTAGGTACAGGTGTGGGCAGAACTCTGAAGACTTTGGGACAGATTTGAGAATTATGAATAAAAATGACCCAAGAATAGAGGAAATTAAACAAATCAAGCTTTCATCATAACTTGGCTCATGACAAAAGGTGACAAATGAGAAGTGAAGAACCACGTAACTCACCAATATAACCAATGTTTGTCACCAGAGACCCATGACAAATCCAAGCTTCATTGAACATTGATCTATAAAGAGAAGGAAGAAAAGAGTTATCACTTTTGTGGAAATGAAAATATTTGTGTGCAAGGAGTGCAGTTTGGACACATTCTGTTAGAACCGTATTTCAAGGCAGGCTTAAGTATAGGGTAAAGAGAGAAAGAGCGTCTATTACAATTTCCTTGCTTTTACTTCTTCAGCTACAACTTCATACATATATTATACAGGTATCCTTTCTGGTGAGTTGAGACCAATACTAGCCCTCAGCAAAAAGTAACTAACAAAAGTTTAATGAAAACCCTCTATTGGAATATTAAATACCATTTTTTTTTCTGTTCTTTCTAAAGAGCACATCTCATCAAATTACTTCTTCGCTTGAAGAGGCTTCCCACTTTGAGGGTCAAGGCAAGACATCTTAACAGGATTTATAATGCTCTTCAGGACCTGATCCCAGCTTCCTTTCCTTCCCAACTTGGTGTCTCTACCCAGACATACTAATTCATTTGCATCACTAGAAATTCACACATTTGCCATTGCCCATAGGCCTTTGAGTATGAGGATCCCTCTGCCTAGAAAAACATGCCTCCCCTGTTCTCACAAAAATCTCTTGCCTGCTTGACTTTGTTCTCAGGATTCTGAGACTTTGTGCTCAGGATTCAGGCAATTATTATCTCCTCTAGAAAGCTCCTTTGGCAACCAAAGGCTCACTCAGGTGCACACCCACCAGACTCTTGCAGCATCTAATTTCTAATTTTACCTAGCATTTAGAAGTTTAGGTTGTGACAGTTTACTAAATGGTGTCAGGTTACTGTTTGATATTTTTATATATCTTATTTATTGTTTTAATTTTCAGTAACTAGTAGAGTTTCTGACTTATAGTAAGTGCTCAATAAATGTCTGATGCATAACTATACGGACTGAGTGAATCGGCATATGACAGAACAAGTGAATAATTTAGTCATGATCAAGCATTTTTATGCCAGGGACTTAGCTAAATTCATTACAAATATTTGCTCTGCATTTTTTGGCCCAGAGTCTGTCTTCTTGTGATGTAATTGGTTGTCTTAATTCTCTAAACCCATTCCATTCTCAAAATTGTTTATTCTTCAGTCTTCTAGCTTGAGTTTCTGGTGTTTAATTGTCAAAAATTAGTTTGCTAGATAAGACCTGTTTGAGCTGACTTTCTTGAACTTGACTCTTAACTCATGTTAGGAGTCTGCCATAAACAACTGGAAAAGAAAACATGAAAGTAATTCCATTTACGATAGCTAGAAATAAAATAAAATACGTAGAAATAAACTTTTAAAAAGTGAAATATTTCAATAAAAATACTATAAAACATTGATAAAAGAAATTGAAGAAGATACAAAACATGAAAAGATATTCCATGTTCATGGATTTGGAGAATCAATATTGTAAAAATGCTCATACTACTCAAAGCAATCTATAGATTCAGTGCAATCCCTATAAAAATACTAATTACATTCTTCACAGAAATAGGAAAAAAAAATCCTAAGATTTATATAAAACCAAAAAAGGGCCAGAATGGCCAAAGAAATGCTGAGCAAAAAGAATGCTAGAGACATCACACTACCTGACTTCAAAATATATTCCAAGGTATGTAAT
The DNA here is from genome assembly GCF_002776525.5 of Piliocolobus tephrosceles. NCBI lineage: Eukaryota > Metazoa > Chordata > Mammalia > Primates > Cercopithecidae > Piliocolobus > Piliocolobus tephrosceles. The sequence goes on from NC_045446.1 coordinate 69,914,035, forward strand.
CAAACCAGCATGGTATTAGCATAAAAACTAATACATATATAACAATGAAACAGAAGAAGAACCCAGAAATAAATCTACTTACTTAAAGTCAAATATTTTTGACAAAGGTGTAAAGAATGTGCATTGAAGAAAGGACAGTCTCTTCAATAAATGGTGCTAGGAAAACTGAATATCTATACACAGAAGAGTAAAACTAGGCCTCTATCAGAAAACAGCCTAAAAAGGCAAATCTAAGAGTTATTGGTCTTAAACAGGAAGTAGAAAAACAGACAGGGGTAGACAGTTTACTGAAAGGAATAATAACAGAGAACTTCCCACACCTAGAGAAAGGTATCAGTATACAAGTACAAGAAGGTTATAGAATATCAAGTGGATTTAACCCAAAGAAGACTATCTCAAGGTATTTAACAATCAAATTTCCAAAGGTCAATGATCAAGAAAGAATTCTAAAAGACACAAGAAAAAAGAAACAAGTAACATACAATGGAGCTCCAATATGTTAGCAGCAGACTTTTCAGTGGACACCTTACAGACCAGGAGAGACTGACATGGCATATTTAAAGTGCTGAAGGAAAATAAAACCTTTTATTCCAGAAAAGTATATGCAGAATAGATATCATTTAAACATGAAGGAGATACAAAGACTTTCCCAGACAAACAAAAGCTGAGGAATTTCATTAATACCAGACCTGCCCTACAAGAAATACTAAAGGGAGTTCTTCAATTTGAAAGAAAAGAATGTTGATGAATAACAAGAAATCATCTGAAAGTGCAAAAATCACTGGCAATAGTAAGTACACAGAAAAACAGAGACTATTTGATATGGTTTGGCTCTGTGTCCCCACCCAAATATCATCTTGAATTGTACTCCCATAATTCCCACATGTTGTGGGAGGGACTCAGTGGGAAATCATTTGAATCACGGGAGAGGTTTCCCTGATACCACTCTCGTGATAGTGAATAAGTCTCATGAGATCTGATGGGTTTATCAAGGGTTTCTGCTTTTGCATCTCACTCATTTTCTCTTGCTGCTGCCATGTAAGAAGTGCCTTTCTCTGTCTCTACTAAAAACAAAATAATACAAAATTAGCTGGGTGCGGTGGCACATGCCTGTAATCTCAGCTACTAGGGAGGCTGAGGCAGGAGAATCACTTGAACCCGGGTGGTGGAGGTTGTGGTGAGCCGAGATTGTGCCACTGCACTCCAGCCTGGGCAACAAGAGCAAAGCTCCATCTCAAAAAAAAAAAAAAAAAAAAAGAAGTGCCTTTCACTTCCTGCCATGATTCTGAGGCCTCCCCAGCCATGTGAAACTGTTAAGTCCAGTTAAACCTCTTTTCCTTCCCAGTCTTGGGTAAGTCTTTATCAGCAGCATGAAAACAGCCTAATCCAATATTATAACACTATAATTATGGCATGTAAATTACTCATATCTTGAGGAGAAAGGCTAAAAGATAAACCAATCAAAAATAATAACTATGACTTTTCAAGATATGCACAGTACAATAAAATATAAATAGAAACAACAAAAAGCTAAAAATCAGGAAGACAAAGTTTTTAGTTTTCTCTTTGCTTTCTTTGTTTATTGGTTTGTTTATGCGATCAGTGTTAAGTTGTCAGAGTTTAAAATAATGGGTTTTAAGATAGTATTTACAAGCCTCATGGTAACCTCAAATCAAAAAGCATACAATAGATATACAAAATTTAAAAAACAGGAAACTAAATCATTTCACCAGAGAAAATCACCTTCACTAAGTGGAAGACAGGAATAAAAGAAAGAAGAAAGAGAAGACCACAAAACGACCAAAAACAAATAACAAAATGGCAGGAGAAAGTCCTAACTTATCAATAATAACACTGAATATAAATGGACTAAACTCTCCAATCAAAAGGCACAGAGTCCAAAAACAACAAAAGTCACAGAGTGGTGAATGGATAAGAAAACAAACCCAAAGATCCGTTGCCTATTGGAAACATACTTCACCTATAAAGACAGAGACTGCAAACAAAGGGATGGAAAAAGAAAAAAATATTCCATGCAAATAGAAAAAAGGAAAGAACTGCAGAAGCTATACTTCTTTTTTTTCTTTTTGAAATGGAGTCTTGCTCTGCTGCCCAGGCTGTAGTGTAGTGGTGCAATCTTGGTTCACTGCAACCTCTGCCTCCCGGGTTCCAACTATTCTCCTGCCTCAGCCTCCTGAGTAGCTGGGATTACAGGCGCATGCCTCCATGCCCATGTAATTTTTGTATTTTTAGTAGAGAAGAGGTTTCACCATGTTGGCCAGGCTGGTCTCAAACTCCTGACCTTGTGATCTGCCTGGCTCGGCCTCCCAAAGTGTTGTGATTACAGGTGTGAGCCACCACTCCCGGCCAGAAGCTCTACTTATAGAAGACAAAATAGATTTCAAGACAAAAACTACAAAAAGAGACAGAGAAGGTCAAAAGTGTCAAATCAGCAAGAAGATGTAACAACTATAAATACATATGTACCCAACACTGGTGAACCAAGATACATAAGGCAAATATTATTAGAGCCAAAGAGAGAGAGAGAGAGAGAGATCTCAATACAATAACAGCTAGAGATATCAATGCCCCACTTTTAGAGCTGGACAGATCATCCAGACAAAATCAACAAACAAACATCAGACTTAATCTGCACTATAGACTAAAAGGACCTAGTAGATATATTTACAGAACATTTCATCTGATGACTGCAGATTTCCTCTTGTTACTGATTTCTAGTTCTATAACTATACAAACACATGGAAATTAAACAGTATGCTCCTGAATGATAGTTAGTTATTGAAAATATTAAGAAGGAAATTTAAAAATTTCTTGAAGCAAATGATAATGAAAACACAACATACCAAAAACTATGGGATACAGTGAAAGCAGTATTGAAAGGAAAGTTTATAGCTATACGCACCTACATCAAAGAAGTAGAAAAACTTCAAATAAACAAGCTAATAACACATCTTAAGGAAGTAGAGAATCAAGAGCAAACCAACCAAAAATTAGTAGAAGAAAAGAAATAATACTGTACAGAAATAAATGAAATTGAAATAAAAAGTACAAAAGATCAACAAAATAAAAAGTTGCTTTTTTGAAAACATATGGAAATGAACAAACCTTTAGCCAGACTAAGAAAACCAGAGGGAAAACCAATAAATAAGATCAGAGATGAAAAGAGACATTACAATTGATACCACACAAAGGAGGAAGGAATACTTCCAGACTCATTCTCTGATTTCATTACCCTGGTAACAAAACCAGACAAAGACACATCAAAAAACAAACAAAACTGCAGGCCAGTATCACTGATGAACAGTGATACAAAAATCCTCAACAAAATATTAGCAAATGGAATTCAACAACATATTTATTAGGTCAGTGTAAAAGTCATTGCCATTTTAATGGCAAAACTGCAATTACTTTTGCACTGACCTAATAAAAATCATTCATTATGATCAAGTGGGATTTATCCCAGGGATGTAGGGATGCAAGTAGGGTTCAACATAAGCAAATCAATCAGTGTGATGGATCAATCAGTGTGATATGTCATATCAACAGAATGAAGAACAAAAACCATACGAACACTTCAATTGATGCTGAAAAGGGATTTGATAAAATTCAACATCCCTTCATGATAAAAATCCTAAAAATAAAATAAGTGTAGAAAGAACATATCTAAACACAATAAGAGCCATATATGACAGACCTACAGCTAGTATCATACTAAATGGGAAAAAACTGAAGGCCTTTCCTTTAAGATCTGGAACATGACAATGATGCTCACTGTTACTAAAGACAAAAACCGTATTTTTAGTACTACAGTACTGGAAATCCTAGCTAGAGAAATCAGACAAAATAAATAAATAAAGGGCATTGAAATTGGCAAGGAAGAAGTCAAATTATCTTTGTTTGTAGCTGATATGATCTGATACTTGAAAAAATCAAAAGACTCCACAAAAAACTATTAGAACTGATAAATAAATTCAGTAAAATTGCCAGACACAAAATCAACACACAAAACTTAGTATCATTTCTACATACCAACAGTGAACAATCTGAAAAAGAAATCAAGACAGAAACTTGATTTGCAAATTAAATACCTAGGAATAAACTTAACCAAATTATTGAGGTATCGCTACAATGAAAACTATAAAACACTGATGTAAGAAATGAAGAGGACACAAAAAAGGAAAGATATTCCATGTTCATAAATTGGAATAATGAATAATATTAAAAATATCCATTCTACCTAAAGCAATCTGCAGAGTCAGTGCAATTTCTATCAAAACACCAATGACACTCTTCACTGGAGTAGAAAAAACAATCCACAAATTTCCATGGAACCACAAAAGACTCAGAATAGCCAAAACTATCCAAAGCAAAAAGAACAAAACTGGAGTAATCACATTACCTGACTTCAAATTATACTACAAATCTATAATAACCCAAACAGCATAGTACTGGCATAAAACAGACATGCAGACCAATGGGACAGAATAGAGAACACAGAAACAAATACATACATGTACAATGAACTCACTTTTAACAAAGGTGCCAAGAATATATACTGTGAAAAGGACAGTCCTTAAATAATAGGTGCTGGGAAAACTAGATATCCATACGCAGAAGAAAGTAACTAGACCCCTATCTCTGGCCACATACAAAAACCAAAACAAAATGGATGACAGACTTAAATCTAAGACCTTAAACTATGAAACTAGAGAAAGAAAACATTGGGGAAACTCTCCAGGACATTGGACTAGGCAAAATTTTTTTCAGTAGTACCCAAAAAGCATAGTCAACCAAAGCACAAATTGACTAATGGGATCATCTCAAGCTAAAAAGCTTCTGCATAGCAAAGGAAACAATCAACAAAGTGAAGAGACAACCCACAGAATGGGAGAAAATACTTGCAAAATAACCATCTGACAAAAGATTATAATCAGAATATATAAAAAGCTCACAAACAACTCAATAGGAAAACATCTAATAATCTGATTAAAAATGGGCAAAAGATCTAAAGAGACATTTCTTAAAAGAAGACATTCAAATGGCCAACAGGTATATGAAAAGGTTCTGAACATTATTGATCATCAGAGAAATGCAAATCAAAGCTACAGTGAGGTATCATTTCACCCCAGTTAAAATGGCCTTTATCCAAATGACAGGCAGTAATAAATGCTAGAGAGGATTTGGAGAAACAGTAGGTTTTCATTCCTACTGTAGGTAGGAATGTAAATTAGTACAGTCACTATGGAGAACAGTACGGAAGTTCCTCAAAAAACTAAAAATAAAGCTATTTTTAGTTTTATAACCCAGGAATCCCACTGCTAGGTATATACCATATACCTAGGATATGGTATAACCCAGGAATCCCACTGCTAGGTATATACCAAAAGAAAGGAAATCAGTATATCAAAGATAAAACCGCACTCCCGTGTTTATTGTGGCACTATTCATAACAGCCAAAATTTGGAAGCAATCTAATGGTCCAGCAGATGAACAGATTTAAAAAAATGTGGTACACACAATATAATACTATTCAGCCACAAAAATGAAATCCTGTCGTTTACAGTAACATGAATGGAACTGGAAGAAATTATGCTAAGTGACATAAGCCAGGCACAGAAAGACAAACATAGCACGTTATTACTAATATGTGGGTGCTAAAAAAAAGTTGAACTCATGGAGATAGAGAGTAGAATGATGGTCACTATTGGCTGAGAAGGGTAGTGGTAGGTGGGATAAAAAGGAGATGATTAACTGATACAAAAATTCAGTTAGATTGAAGGAACAAGGTCTATTGTTCAGCAGGACTACAGGGCAGCTATAGTTAACAATCTATTGTGTATTTCAAAATAATGTAAGAAGTGGAATTGGAATGCTCCTAACAAAGAAATGATAAATGCTTGAGGAGGCGGATATCCCAATTACCCTGATTTTATCATTACAAATTGCATGTTTATGTCAAAATATCACAGGCCCTGTAAATATGAACAATTATTATGTATTCATTCATAATAGTTAAAAATATTTTTTTAAAAAAAGAAAAACAAAAAATGTTTTTAAAAAGAATCTATCAGAACTCTTCTTGCATAGTTCTGAATGAGGCTTTTGGCTCTTTCTTAAATGATAAGTAAGGCCTTGGAAGCTCTCAAAAATCCCAATAGGCTATCCAAATAGCCTAAATCAATTAGTTAAGCTCTTTGGTTGTTTTAAGAGGTTGGCAAACTATAGCCCATGGGCTAAATCTGGTCCACTTCCTGTTTTAATAAATAAAGTTTTATTAGAACACAGCCATGTCCATTTGTTTATATATTGTATCTGATTGCTTTTAGGCTACAATAGCAGAGATGAGTAGTTGGAACAGAGACTATATGACTTGCAGAGCCTAAAATATTTACTATCTTATCCTTTACAGAAAAGGTTTACCAACTATTGGTCTAGATCATCTTCTCACCTAAAGACAGCACCACTATACAATATCCATTACAGATGGTTATTCAGTTTTTCACTGGAGAGAAGTTTTTTAACTCTTGAGAGAGTCATTTAATTACTGGAAGACTGAATACAGAAAGATCTCCCTTCTGTTAAAATTAAATCTATATGCTAGAAAGAAAAGAATAAGATGTAAAAGACTCCAAAATCTTTTATTTATTTTTATTATACTTTAAGTTCTAGGGTACATGTGCACAACGTGCAGGTTTGTTACATATGTATACCTGTGCCATGTTGGTGTGCTGCACCCATCAACTCGTCATTTACATTAGGTATATCTCCTAATGCTATCCCTCACCATCCCTCCTCCCCACAATAGGCCCCAGTGTGTGATGTTCCCCTTCCTGTATCCAAGTCATCTCATTGTTCAATTCCCACCTCTGAGTGAGAACAAGTGGTGTTTGGCTTTCTGTTCTTGCCATAGTTTGCTGAGAATGATGGTTTCCAGCTGCATCCATGTCCCTACAAAGGACGCAAACTCATCCTTTATTATGGCTGCATAGTATTCCATGGTGTATGTGTGCCACATTTTCTTAATCCAGTCTGTCACTGGTGGACATTTGGGTTGATTCCAAGTCTTTGCTATTGTGAATAGTGCCGCAATAAACATATGTGTGCATGTGTCTTTATAGCAGCATGACTTATAATCCTTTGGGTATATCCCCAGTAATGGGATGGCTGGGTCAAATGGTATTTTAGTTCTTGATCCTTGAGGAATCACCACACTGTTTTCCACCATGGATGAACTAGTTTACAGTCCCACCAACAGTGTAAAAGTGTTCCTATTTCTCCACATCCTCTCCAGCACCTGTTGTTTCCTGAATTTTTAATGATTGCCATTCTAACTGGTGTGAGATGGTATCTCATTGTGGTTTTGATTTGCATTTCTCTGATGACAAGTGATGATGAGCATTTTTTCATGTGTCTGTTGGCTGTATGAATGTCTTCTTTTGAGAAATGCTTGTTCATATGCTTTGCCCACTTTTTGATGGGGTTGTTTGTTTTTTTCTTGTAAATTCGTTTGAGTTCTTTGTAAGTTCTGGATATTAGCCCTTTGTCAGATGAGTAGATTGCAAAAGTGTTCTCCCATTCTGTAGGTTGCCTGTTCACTCTGATGGTAGTTTCTTTTGCTGTGCAGAAGCTCTTTAGTTTAATTAGATCCCATGCATCAATTTTGGCTTTTGTTGCTGTTGCTTTTGGTGATTTAGACATGAAGTCCTTGCCCATACCTATGTCCTGAATGGTATTACCTAGGTTTTCTTCTAGGGTTTTTATGGTGTTAGGTCTAACATTTAAGTCTCTAATCCATCTTGAATTAATTTTCATATAAGGAGTAAGGGAAGGATCCAGTTTCAGCTTTCCACTTATGGCTAGCTGATTTTCCCAGCACCATTCATTAAATAGGGAATCCTTTCCCCATTTCTTGTTTTTGTCAGGTTTGTCAAAGATCAGATGGCTGAAGATGTGTGTTATTATTTCTGAGGGCTCTGTTCTATTCCATTGGTCTATATCTCTGTTTTGGTACCAGTACCATGCTGTTTTCGCTACTGTAGCCTTGTAGTATAGTTTGAAGTCAGGTAGCATGATGCTTCCAGCTTTGTTCTTTTGGCTTAGGACTGTCTTGGCAATGCGGGCTCTTTCTTGGTTCCATATGAACTTTAAAGCAGTTTTTTTCCAATTCTGTGAAGAAAGTCATTGGTAGCTTGATGGGGATGGCATTGAATCTATAAATTACCTTGGGCAGTATGGCCATTTTCACGATATTGATTCTTCCTATCCATGAACATGGTATGTTCTTCCATTTGTTTTGTGTCCTCTTTTATTTCACTGAGCAGTGGTTTGTAGTTCTCCTTGAAGAGGTCCTTTACATCTCTTGTAAGTTGGATTCCTAGGTATTTTATTCTCTTTGAAGCAATTGTGAATGGGAGCTCATCCATGATTTAGCTTTCTGTCTGTTACTGGTGTATAAGAATGCTTGTGATTTTTGCACATTGATTTTGTATCCTGAGACTTTGCTGAAGTTGCTTATCAGCTTAAGGAGATTTTGGGCTGATATGATGAGGTTTTCTGAATATACAATCATGTCATCTGCAAACAGGACAATTTGACTTCTTCTTTTCCTAACTCAATACCCTTTATTTCTTTCTCTTGCCTGATTGCCCTAGCCAGAACTTCCAACACTATGTTGAATAGGAGTGGTGACAGAAAACATCCCTGTCTTGTGCCAGTTTTCAAAGGGAATGCTTCAAGTTTTTGCCCATTCAGTATGATATTGGCTGTGGGTTTGTCATAAATAGCTCTTATTATTTTGAGATATGTTCCATCAATACCTAGTTTATTGAGAGTTTTTAGCATGAAGGGCTGTTGAATTCTTTCAAAGGCCTTTTCTATATCTATTGAGATAATCATGTGGTTTTTGTCCTTGCTTCTGTTTATATGCTGGATTATGTTTACTGATTTGCATATGTTGAACCAGCCTTGCATCCCAGGGATGAAGCCCACTTGATCGTGGTGGATAAGTTTTTTGATGTGCTGCTGGATTCAGTTTGCCAGTATTTTATTGAGGATTTTTGCATTGATGTTCATCAGGGATATTGGTCTAAAACTCTCTTTTTGTTGTGTCTCTGCCAGCCTTTGGTATCAGGATGATGTTGGCCTCATAAAATGAGTTAGGGAGGATTCCCTCTTTTTCTATTCATTGGAATAGTTTCAGAAGGAATGGTACCAGCTCCTCCTTGTACCAATTGTACCTTGTAGAATTCAGCTGTGAATCCATCTGGTCCTGGACTATTTTTGGTCGGTAGGCTATTAATTATTGCCTCAATTTCAGAGCCTGCTATTGGTCTATTCAAGGATTCAACTTCTTCCTGGTTTAGTCTTGGGAGATTGTAAGTGTCCAGGAAATTATCCATTTCTTCTAGGTTTTCTAGTTTATTTGCGTAGAGGTGTCTATAGTATTCTCTGATGGTAGTTTGCATTTCTGTGGTGTCGGTGGTGATATCCCCTTTATCATTTTTTATTTCGTCTATTTCATTCTTCTCTCTTTATTAGTCTTGCTAGCGGTCTATCAATTTTGTTGATCTTTTCAAAAAACCAGCTCCTGGATTCATTGATGTTTTGAAGGGTTTTTTTGTGTCTCTATCTCCTTCAGTTCTGCTCTCATCTTAGTTATTTCTTGCCTTCTGCTAGCTTTTGAATGTGTTTGCTCTTGCTTCTCTAGTTCTTTTAATTGTGATGTTAGGGTGTCAATTTTAGATCTTTTGTGATTTCTCTTGTGGACATTTAGTGCTATAAATTTCCCTCTACACACTGCTTTAAATGTGTCCCAGAGATTCTGGTATGTTGTGTCTTTGTTCTCACTGGTTTCAAGGAACATCTTTATTTCTGCCTTCATTTTGTTATGTACCCAGTAGTCATTTAGGAACAGATTGTTCAGTTTCCATGTAGTTGAGCAGTTTTGATTGAGTTTCTTAATCCTGAGTTCTAGTTTGATTTGCACTGTGGTCTGAGAGACAGTTTGTTATAATTTCTGTTCTTTTACATTTGCTGAGGAGTGCTTTACTTCCAACTATGTAGTCAATTTTGGAATAAGTGCAATGTGGTGCTGAGAAGAATGTATATTCTGTTGATTTGGGGTGGAGAGCTCTGTAGATGACTATTAGGTCCACTTGGTGCAGAGTTCAATTCCTGGATATCCTTGTTAACTTTCTGTCTTGTTAATGTGTCTAATGTTGACAGTGGGGTGTTAAAGTCTCCCATTATTATTGTATAGGAGTGTAAGTCTCTGTGTAAGTCTCTAAGGACTTGCTTTATGAATCTGGGTGCTCCTGTATTGAGTGCCTATATATTTAGGACAGTTAGCTCTTCTTGTTGAATTGATCCCTTTACCATTATGTAATGGCCTTCTTTGTCTCTTTTGATCTTTGTTGGTGTAAAGTCTATTTTATCAGAGACTAGGATTGCAACCCCTGCCTTTTTTTGTTTTCCATTTGCTTGGTAGATCTTCCTCCATCCCTTTATTTTGAGCCTATGTGTTTCTCTGCATGTGAATTGGGTCTCCTGAATACAGCAAACTGATGGGTCTTGACTCTTTATCCAATCCGCCAGTCTGTCTCTTTTAATTGAACCATTTAGTCCATTTACATTTAAGGTTAATACTGTTACATGTGAACTTGATCCTGTCATTATGATATTAGCTGGTTATTTTGCTCGTTAGTTGATGCAGTTTCTTCCTAGCATCAATGGTCTTTATATTTTGGCATGTTTTTGCAATGGCTGGTACCGGTTGTTCCTTTCCATGTTTAGTGCTTTCTTCAGGATCTCTAATAGGGTAGGCCTGGTGGTGACAAAATCTCTCAGCATTTGCTTGTCTGTAAAGGATTTTATTTCTCCTTCACTTATGAAACTTAGTTTGGCTAGGTATGAAATTCTTGGTTGAAAATTCTTTTCTTTAAGAATGTTGAATATTGGCCCCCACTCTTCTGGCTGGGAGAGTTTCTGACAAGAGATCTGCTGTTAGTCCAATTGGCTTCCCTTTGTGGGTAACCCGACCTTTCTCTCTGGCTGCCCTTTACATTTTTTCCTTCATTTCAACTTTGGTGAATCTGACAATTATGTGTCTTGGAGTTGTTGTTCTCGAGGAGTATCTTTGTGGTGTTCTCTGTATTTCCTGAATTTGAATGTTGGCCTGCCTTAATTGGTTGGGGAAATTCTCCTTGATAATATCCTGAAGAGTGTTTTCCAACTTGGTTCCATTTTCCCCGTCACTTTCAGGCACACCAATCAGATGTAGATTTGGTCTATTCACATAATCCCATGTTTCTTGGAGGCTTTGTTCATTTCTTTTTACTCTTTTTTCTCTAAACTTCTCTTCTCGCTTCATTTCATTCATTTCATCTTCAATCACTGATACTCTTTCTTCCAGTTGATCGAGTCGGTTACTGAAGCTTGTGCATTTGTCACGTAGTTCTTGTGTCATGGTTTTCATCTCTATCAGTTCGTTTATGGACATCTCTGCATTGGTTATTCTAGTTATCCATTCTTCCATTCTTTTTTCAAGGTTTTTAGCTTCTTTGCGCTGGGTACGTAGTTCCTCCTTTAGCTCTGAGACGTTTGATCCACTGAAATATTTTTCTCTCAACTCGTTAAAGTCGTTCTCTGTCCAGCTTTGTTCTGTTGCTGGTGATGGGCTTCATTCCTCCTCCTTTGGAGGAGGAGATGTGCTCTGATTTTTTGAATTTCCAGATTTTCTGCACTACTTTTTCCCCATCTTTGTGGTTTTATCTGCCTTTGGTCTTTGATGATGGTGACGTACTGATGGGGTTTTGGTGTGGGTGTCCTTTCTATTTGCTAGCTCTCCTTCTAACAGTCAGGACCCTCTGCTGCAGGTCTGTTAGAGTTTGCTTGAGGTATCAGCAGCGGAGGCTGCTGAAGACAGAATATTGCTGAACAGCAAGTGTTGCTGTCTGATTCCTCCTCTGGAAGCTTCATCTCAGAGGTGTACCCCACTGTGTGAGGTGGGAGGTGTGAGGTGTCTGTCTGCACCTAGTGGGGCATGTCTACCAGTTAGGCTACTCTGGGGTCAGGGACCCACTTGAGCAGGCAGTCTGTCTGTTCTCAGATCTCAACCTCCATGCTGGGGGAACCACTGCTCTCTCTAAAGCTGTCAGACAGGGACATTTACATCTGCAGAGGTTTCTGTTGCTTTTTGGTTAGCTATGTCCTGTCCCCAGAGGTGGAGTGTACAGAGGCAGGCAGGCCTGCTTGAGCTGTGGTGGGCTCCACCTAGTTCGAGCTTCCCTGAGGCTTTGTTTACCTACTAAGCCTCAGCAATGGTGGACACCCCTCCCCCAGCCTGGCTGCCTCCTTGCAGTTAGATCTCAGACTGCTGTGCTAGCAATGAGGGAGGCTCTGTGGGTGTGGGACCCTCTGGGCAGGCATGGGATATAATCTCCTTGTGTGCCATTTGCTAAGACCTTTGGTAAAACGCAGTATTAGGGTGGGAGTTACCCGATTTTCCATGTGTCTCGGTTTCCCTTGGCTAGGAAAAGGAATTCTCTTCCCCCTTGCACTTCCCAGGTGAGGTGATGCCTCGCCCTGCTTCAGCTCTCACTGGTTGGGCTGCACCCACTGACCAGCACTGACTGTCCAACACACCGCAAGTGAGATGAACCCAGTACCTCAGTTGAAAATGCAGAAACCACCTGTCTTCTGTGTTGCTCACGCTGGGGAGCTGGAGGCTGGAGTTGTTCCTATTCGGCCATCTTGGGTGCCCCTGCCTTAAGTTGCTTATAGATAGTAGTTTGATCTTTTAAGTTGCTGACCTTGGGATAGTTTTTTTTTTTTCTCCTTTTATCCTATTTGGTGACCTTAAGGGTTTGATTGTGGTAAAGGGTGGATTCAGACGACTGGCTTCATTTCTGGAAGATTTTAGGGGGCCAATGCTTAGCTCCTAATTGCTGGACTGTGTGGTCTGAGAAACTTGTTTTGTGCCCCAGCTTTGTCTTCTTGGCCAAAGTGCTCCCTCACCAGTGGTCACTATTCTGATGTGTGGTTCAGCCAAAGCATTTCATAGTGTGGTTGCAGTGGGATCCATCTTCACTTGCATGTGTGAGAAGCAGCAGTGGCAGTGTGGTGAGGTGCATGCTCCTCAGCCACTGCAGGGTACTAGCAGGTGCTGGTGTGCCTGCTTCCGTGTAGGTTCACCATGGTGGCAGAGGCAGCTTGCGGGGTTGGGAGTCCCCTGCTGGCAACTGTATATGTGGTCACACTGGTGGTGGTGTCAGCACAGGGGCGGAGCACTGTTAGGCACAGGTCTGGGTGCACTCTCTTTGTGCCACAGGCTGGGGTGGTCTCTCAGGATGGGGAGGACTGGCTGTTCTCTGGGCCTTGTTTTACTCCCATGGCAGTGTTGACACAAGGGCAGAGTGCTAATGTGGCTGTGGCTGGTTGCGGCTCGCTGGCTCCTCACCCACGAAAGCTCTGACTGCAGTTGTGGTCCAGTGGGGAGTGGGGACAAAGTGCACTCCCACAACAGCTGTGTCAGGGCAGGGCATATGCACACTGGTTGGGAGAAAGCTAAAACCTGTCTATGCACATATATACTGGAAAAGTGATGTGTATGGGTGCTGTGGGCCCCAGGGATGCTGCAGTGTGGGAGGGAGCAGGCGCGCTGGTGTTTGACCATGGGGGCTGCCCTGCTAGATCCTTCTGCCTATCAGGGACAATCCTCCCATGTAGGAGCTATGATGTAGCCCCTAGGAGACCCAAAGCTGCCCTGCAAGCAGGTGTGGTAAGGCTGGCCCCTAGAAGAGGCCGGTTGACCAAAGGGTGCTCAAGTCGGACTGACCCCATCTGGTGGGCAAGACTGCCCTACAGAGTTCAGGTCCATCAGTGTCCCTAGGGCTAATGTCTCCTATGGCTAATGTCTCCTATGGCTAATGTCTCCAAGTTGAGCCTAAGGAGATGGACCTTCCTGCCAGTGCTGTGCTACAGATGCTCTTGCACCAAACCCTCTGGGCTCCACATCAGCTATGTGCTGCCTCTACGAGTTCTCTAAGCAGCTCTCTGCATCAGTGAGTGGCCATAGTGGTCAAGCGGTCTCCTCTTGCTGGGAATCCAGAGGCAGGTGGTGAGAGCAGGTTGCTCTTGGCCGGTTCAACTCACCCATTCCCTGGGAGTTGTTTGGGGCCAGGAATGAGTCCTGGTGCATGGTAGCCTCCTTCAGGTTCCCAGCTTCCTCCTCTTTGAGCCCAGCTCCTGTGTTCCCTCCATCTGCTCTCGGTGCCTTCCCTCTGAAGATCTGTTAGGAGTGAGCCAGTCATCTTGGTGCCTCAGTGGCAGCTGTTCCACTTGGCTGCATCTAGTCAGCCATCTTGCCCTCTCCCTCTAGGGCAATTTAAATCCCTGAGTTTTCTCCTTTTTCAGCTGAATATCCCCAGTTCCTCCCATTTATTATCTGATTCCCAGACCATCTTTTATGCCTTCTTTGAATAAACTCCAGTTGATTCATGTTTCAAGTGTCGTTTGTTTCAAGGCAGAGTGGCACCATCATCTTCCTATTTTAGATGGTGTGCTTCTATGGAAGCACATGAGATGAAAGTTAAATTAGGGTTAACTGTCCTCCCGTTGATCACAGCTCTTTAACATCTCCTCAGTCTGACCACATGTCACAGCTCTAACCTGTGATTGCATGTTATCTTATTCTCTTTGTCACACACACTTAAATCCTTTATCTTTAAAAGCAAATAAAGTGCTTGACATTGGGCACTAGCTCTTTATTCTTCCTTCCAGTTGAACTTCTGCTGGCATTATTTATCTAATATTTTGTTTTTAGTTATGCTAAATGACATTACCAGACCAGAAATATAGAAAATAGAATAAAGAAAGAAAACAGGTGTGTTAGTCCTGATGCAATTAGTATTAACATTTTGATATGTTTCTTTCAGCCTTAGTTCATGTGTAAGTGTATGGGAGTGTGGAGTGAGCACGGTACTGTGTAAGATCCATGTTTTTTCATAGTTTTCAAAATTACAATTTTATATCACCTTATATTCTCTCTGGAAAAGACATTGAATTCATGTAACCTTTGGTTTGATGTTGAATGTTTTGGTTCTTTTCTTAATTCTCTTGTTTGTAAATAATTGTTTATAAACAATGACACAATAATATATTTTTTTTTCCTCTCAAGTCATTCTCACACTTAGGATTACTTCTTAGATTTGCTTCCCAGAAGTCTATTTCTCCTAAATAGTTTAGGAGAAAACGTTCTCAACTTTTTGGTTAAAAAATTGTAATATAATACAGTATAAGCATATTTTAGAGATCACTGACTTTAGTCTCTCATTTGTAGGAATGTCACTTGACTAAGAACAAATAACAACAAAAGAACTCACCTACCTTCCTTCTAAGTAAAGGATGTGTTTGTTACTTCCCCTTTCTAACACCACACTCCACAGAACTACTTATCTACATCTATTTAACAAGGCACATCACTTCCAGGTGAGTACAGTGTATATCTTACAAATAGACACAGTAATTAATAAAAATAAAAAGTAAAACAATTCAAGGACCTGTAAGAAAACAACAAATTATCCACTCAAGTGTGTGTTTATATATTGAAAATATTTCCATCTCAATGATCTAGATTGCTATAGCAAATAATGCGATGGGTGTAAATTTTTAGAACATGAAGGTTTCTGTATTGAAGATAGTCTTTACTTATAGTTCATGGAATTGTTTATTATTTTCCAGCCTTCCCATATGAGACAGGATTTTCCATTGAAAACCTACAGTCTGTAATACACAGAGTTTCCTGTATTATGTACAGGATTTGTCTTAACAGCCATAAAAAGGCTCCTCCAAACTGATGCCACTTTCAAACTACCAGACACTAAAAATGCTTATCCAGGCCCCTCTTGGAGCAGGGCAGGTGCTACATGTCACTCTGGCAGAGAGTATCAATGCAATGCCATCTCCAAAATGTTAACATGGGAAATACTTCTTTCTCACATTTTTCTTCATTCTTACTCTTGTTTCTCACCAGTTAGGAGGTATGATGAACACTACTTTTCCCTTGAAGTTTACATATCATTTAACAAACAGTTCTCTCATTTTCACTGGGTGCCAGCTACCATGTTGGACATAAGAACACAGCTGCCCTCACTCTACAACATTCTCACCCCGCCAAGTCCCCATGGTAGCAGCTGCAAATTGTCATTTTGGTCTTCAAGTCTCTGATTCTGGATTCACCTTTCTCATTGTCAGGAGACTTCTCAGAAAATTGATAAGTTAAATTGAAGAAAGTAGTGGACCTATTTCAGACTCTACTCAGTTTACAATGATCTCTCCTGCCTGCTGCTTTCATAGTATAGATCTATGGCAGCCACTTTCAGCAAGAATACTTTATTCCTGGCCACAGCTGCTTAGACCAAATATTGCCATCATGTCCACTCAGAGTTCTTTCCTCATACATTTGGAAGTTAAACCAACAAACTTAGTATTTATTTATTTATTTTTAGATGGTTGGATTGTCATAGATACATTTGGGACCTGGAAATAATCATGACTTCTACCATGTGGATCGGACACCAAAGCAAGCCAGCTCTCAGAGGGAGAAGAATAAAGTGGCCCCGTAGAAAGAGGCAGAGATAAGAGTTGGAGGATGGGGAAGAGTCCAGATAGTTTTCTCATCCTCATCTGCATTTCTGACCTTGTATTTCAGGAGTTTTTTTTTCTTTCTTATAATAAGTCCCACTTTTTTTTGCTTAACCTACCTCAGGCTGGTTCCTATAACTTAAAATCAAGTGGCCTAACTAATATGCTGGGGGTGTGGAGGTGGGCAAAAAGGCTAAGATGTGCCACCTCAGGAACACCAGGCATAATGGCCCCATAGAGACGGTGGTGGGGCTCTTATGGGAAAAACTGCTACACAGCAGTCATCAGGTGAAGAGGGTGTTCTTGACACCAGTCAAAAGAAAAAAATGAAAGATAATCAAAATTCAGTGCTCTCGGAATTCAGAAGTTAGCACAAATGGTCTTTCTAATCAGAGAGCAAGAGAAAGGGCCTTGGAGATATAATTTAAAGAAAAAACACAAGTAAACATTAGGTATATGATAGAAGATTGAACACTGGCTTTGCATCTGAAGTAATGAGACCAATTATTTTAGCAGAAAGAACAGAATTTGAACATAAAAATAATTTCTGTCTTATTAAAATGACAATCTAAAAAGCCGGGGTTCCTATTCCCACAATGCTGTGTAAGCCAATCCCAAAATGATAGAGCACATGTTGAACAGCTAAAGACAACATCACACAGACTTGTCTGTGAGACATTAGGAAAGTCAACAAATTTCTACAGGCCTTAGTTCATCTGAAACATGGGGCAGTGTATATACAATTCAGAAGACTGCAGTGAGAATAAATGAGACAGTGTAAGTGGCACAGGAGCTGGTATAAAATCTGACAACACAGTAGTTCTCTTTATTTTTGACTTCTGATGATATACTTAACGTTTTTAGTCAAGCCAAAAGGCATTTGGAAAAAAGTTTAGTAAATATGGTCAAGATGAGAAACAGTGTTTAAAACATGGTAGGACTGTCTAACAAGTGTTTATTTAGCATCTACTGTTTTCTGAGTATAATGACAAACTGTAGAGTAATAAGGCAGATTCTCAAGCATGATTCAGGTCGTGATCCTGGATCCTTGGTACTCAAGCCCTAGTCCAGATGACTCTTAGACTCTGGCACACTGAGATTGATAGAGTTCGACGCTGGGATAGGGACTCAAGTCTGTGGGGTTAAAAAGTCACCCATATTAACTTCATACCTGCTATTGAGTATAAGTTCTTATTTCTTAATCTTAATTGACACTGTGTATGAACACATGATATGGAGTAGAGCACAACTATTCTATACCAACTGGAAATGAGAAATTCTTATTCCTTTGCCATATGTCTTGAAATGGCTAAACAAATGAACAAACAAACAAGCTCTCTTTTTTTTTTCTCTCTCTTTTTTGAGACAGGGTCTGGCTCTGTCACCCAGGCTGGAATGCAGTGGTGTAATCTCAGCTCACTGCAACCTCCGCCTTTTGCATTCAAGCGATTCTCCTGCCTCAGCCTCTTGAGTAGCTGAGATTACAGGCACCCATCACCACGCCTGGCTAATTTTTGTATTTTAGTAGAGACAGGGTTTCCATGTTGGCCAGGCAGGTTTCAAGCTCCTGACCTCAGGTGATTCACCTGCCTTGGCCTCCCAAAGTGCTGGGATTACAGGTGTGAGCCACCGCGCCTGGCCCAAACAAGCCCTCTTTCAGCACACAGTGTTGTAATTGTCTGGATACTTGTCTGAGGGCCTAGCTAGGCTGACTATAAACTTTGTAAGCTAAAGAACTTTGTGTCTAATCTATTCCTGTCTGATTAAACTCCCAATTCTGAGCACACTGCTTGATATACAATAGGTGCTGTAGGAAAGAAGGAAAATGAAACAAGGAAGGAATGAAGACAGGAAAGCAGGAAGGCAGGCAGGAAGAAAAACATCTAAAAATCAGAGTATGGATTGACTAATCTGAGGATTTTCTATCACCAACACTCTAAGATTCTGTAAATCTGTTTCTAGAAGATGTATAGTGGCAAAGGACCTCCTAGACTTTTACCCTGGCATACCTGCTGGGACAGTGACACACAGAGGCCAGTGCTTTTCTAACCCACCAGCTAAGAAACTAAACATTTTCCCCAGGGAGGTAAATTCACGGAGAAGCCCTAGTTGTGAATTGAAGCAGAAAAGACGAGGACTCAACTGCAGAGGTTCAAGTCCACTATGGCAAGTGAACAGATACAACTCCAGGGTGGGTGTCAAGGCCTGCGAGGAAAAAGTTCATGGGCAACAAAATGCCCAGGGCAAAGGCACCATCCTCCATCCCCATATCTACCCACAAGGGTAGGTGAGCACACTTAACTTGTTGGGCTGATTTAATTTTGTGGTGGATAGAAAAGAGAGATTGGTGATCGAAGTTCTAAGATGTAACTTTGATACTGATTCTCCGCAAAATATGATTCTCTGATTCATTTATTTACATATATTCAGCTCCTTATTCAACCAGTGTTTACTGATTGGGAAAGCCAAGTTTTATGAGAGAACATAGAGGGAACCACCAATCCAGTGTCAGAGAATTTAAGGAAGCAACATAAAATGTTAGGAGGCAGCAGAGAGGATGAAAGAACTGATGAATGTGAGCTGGCCACCTGAAGAGTAGGAGAAAGGAAATTCCAGTTGCAAACGTCTAGCCATTAGAGGGAACATGGTATATTTGGAGAAACTACAAGGAATTCAGTGTAACTGTGGCATAAGTAAAGAAGGGAAAGGCTAGAGGTGAGGCTGGTATCTGGAAGGGG
This sequence comes from Piliocolobus tephrosceles, assembly GCF_002776525.5. Lineage (NCBI taxonomy): Eukaryota > Metazoa > Chordata > Mammalia > Primates > Cercopithecidae > Piliocolobus > Piliocolobus tephrosceles. Next base: position 69,933,435 of record NC_045446.1, read on the forward strand.
CCAGACTTGAAGTGTTTTGCAAACCATGCTAATCACTGTGTATTTTTTCTGTAGGTCAGTAGAATGCACAGAAGAAAGCCAGAAAACCAGTCAGATGGATGGCTGCTGAAACAATTCAAGAGAGACATGATGGTAAGCTGATCTACTATAATAGCTGTAGGGAACAGACAGAAGTGAGCAAATTAAGAGATAATTAGGCAGCAGGAATTTTCAATGTATATGTTTTAAAGATGCAGACAATAAGGTTCTGTGCAGTTTGGATCCCTCCTTACGGGACTGGGTGTAAAGTAAGTACTTAACAAAAGAGCCGGCATACATGGGTGCTAACATATTGTCATCGCTTTTGAATGTTGGTCAGGGTCTGGTCTTTATGGTGTGATATGAGTCAAATACCACATGTAGCTTGGGGGATATTTTTTATTTTTTAGTTTGTCGGCACCCAAGGTCAGAGATTCCATCTGCTTCACTTCCATGAAGCTGTAAAACCACAATGCAGCTAATGTAACACAATAGAGCAAAGAATGACCCCAATTTCCTCACTGGTCTGAAGGCCCTGAGGTCAGCTCTTCTCAGGGCTCCCAGGGATCAAGCTTTAACAGAGAGAGGGACCTCTGCACTTCGGTACCACCTCTGCCAAATGCATGCCACAGTTAAATGTGCAATTTCAAGAGAAACAAAATTGAGTTCAGAAAACGGTTGCTGAGGCTGCAGGTACTTGATCATGCTACTTGAGAATCTGTGGGTGGGTTAAAGGGTCACGGTAGACATGTGTAATCTTGTAGCCCCAGGGATTCTGATTCCTGTCTTTGCCCCAGCTTCTCCAAGTATATATATTATTTGTTTTGTTTATTGTGTATCTCCTTATCACTCCCAATAGAATGTAAGCACCATGTGGGGAGAGGTTTTTATTTTATTACTGTAGCCCCAATAACTGGAACAGAGCAGGTGCTTAATTAATGTTTTTTGAATAATTAAATTAGCTGAGTGAACTTGGGATAAATTATTTCAGGTCAGACTTTGGGTTTATCCAGATTTCAAGTGGGATTCATTGTATATGTTTTACTCTACCTTCAGGACTCTTTCAAAGCTATAATGAAAAAAATAAAAGATCCCCAGTAGGATGTTCAGCTATCATCTTTTATATTTTAGCTAATTTATAGTGGCTTTCTGTCTAGCTGGTCATTCATCCAGCCATCAATTCATCCATTCACTCATCATCTCTTTAGTTTAGCATCTGCTATGTACCTTTGTAGAGCCTTTAACACCATTCCATACTGAGGATTATGCTAGATACCATATTCACCATCTCTAGTGTTTGTGTCAATTTTACAAAGTGATTGCTATATTTTCTTTTTTATAAATGAGAGAACTGAGGCTCAGTAACTTTACACAGATGTAAAGTAGCAGGGCATGAATTCACATTACAGGTGTGTCCACTTTCTTTTTTTTCTTTCTTAGATGGAATCTCACTCTGTCCCCCAAGCTGGAGTGCAGTAGCATGATCTTGGCTCACTGCAACCTCCACCTCCCGGGTTCAAGAAGTTCTCCTGCCTCAGCCTCCCAAGTAGCTGAGACTACAGGCACCTGCCACCACCCAGCTAATTTTTGTATTTTCAGTAGAGACGAGGTGTCACCATGTTGGCTGGCTAGTCTCGAACTCCTGACCTCTGGTGATCTGCCCGCGTCAGCCTCCCAAAGTGCTGGGATTACAGGCATGTGCCACTGCGCCAAGCTCAGGTGTATCCAATTTGCTTTTGACTCCCAGATCTTCCGGTTCCTAATTGTAGTTTTCTCACCTGTGAAGTAGGCACTAAAATGCCTACCTCACAGGCTCCTCTACTTGAGCCTGGCATAGATGCAGTAAATTTGGTGAAGCACTTAGATAACCCCTTACCCTTGCTGCTGTCACAGGTATTTCCATGGGGGTGCCCCACTGACGATCCTCATGGCAAATCACACTCACTACCCTTTTTTGATTACCCTCATGTCATTCATTATTCATGGTCATTTTAGCAGAAAACCACATATGATATTGCCCACTCCTGCTCATTGCTGGCATACAGTGGCATGTAGGTGTCCTGTCTCTGCACTTCTATTGTCTTCCCAGCTCTTTCAGTGTCCTCTCCTGGGGAAACTCTCGCTTCTGAATGCAGACACAAGCCTTCTCTGGGGAAGCTCCAGATGTCTCTTTATGGTTCCTCACTAGTCCCCTCCTATTCAATTCCCTCAGAAAGTCTCTCCTAAAGAGTCATTTCAGTGAACAAACTAAAATTTGATGGTAGCAGTAAAAGTATTTCTCCATGTATTATTTTGTACAAAGCTCAGGAAACAATATTAAATACTAAGAAGAATACAAATATTTCATTTCCCCTTACTAAATGTGGCATTTTGGGGTGGTTTCTTGCAATCTTGGGCATCAGGGCCTTGTCGAATTATGTAAAGTGGTGTTGTGATAGAGTGAGAAGATACACACAGGCCCCAATCCAAACCCTAGCTCCTTGGATTTTTATTTATGTGTGTTTGTTTGTTTGCCTGTTGTGTCGCTATGTCTTGACCACAAGGTAATGCAACCTTGGCCACTGACATTGTCTTTATTTGCTTCTGTTTAATCATTGCAAAGAGAATGATATTTGAGCATTATAGTGACTACTTCCTTACTCAGCTCACAGAGGAGTAGAGGGCTAAGAAATGAGTTTCCAAATGCCTGCAGTGAGCCAGGCAATGGACTAGGTGCTGTACATATATTGCATATCATTAATTGTTCACAGTTCTTCAAGGCATGTGTTCCCATGTTGTGGATGTATAGCCTGGTGCTCAGAAATATAAAAAAATTCGTCCAAGTCATACGGGTTTGAAACTGGAAATTGAACCCAAGTCTCTCTGACTCCAAAGCCACTACTTTTTCCACCCCACTCTCACACTTAGCACAGCCCAGTTTTACTTCTTCTCTACCGTGTATTATTTGTATATATGTATGGCTCTTAGTTTTCTTTGAAAGTGGAAGTAATGTCTTCTATCTTTTTCTCCTTATTTTTTCATCAAGACTTTTAGTGCTTAGTGCAATATAAATGCTTATTATGTGCTTCTTTAAAAACAACATAGGTGAACATATTTTGTTTTAATGATTAGCTATTAACTCCACGCACCAGACATGAGCATGAGAACCAGACTTTTTCATCTCACATCTTTTCTGATGGTTTTTCTTGTGGCCATCCATGCTTAGAACTGTCTGCAGATTTTGCCCTTGAAAAACGAAACTTTTTATTCCTTTAGTTAAAAGAGTATAATAAAAATCCCCAAACTAATAATGCTTTGATTTTTTTTTGTTACTTGCCTTTTTAAAAACTCCTATTGCTTATATAAAAATGGAAAACTGCCTTTTTTATTGCTTCAGATTACTTTTGTTAAAATACTTCTGGGCTGCCAAATTTCAACCTGAAGCCAATGTTCATATCCAAGTCACAAATAGGAATGAGAAATATGTTCGGGTTCTTTCCCTCCACTCTCCTTTATACTTCCTCAATCTAAACTTTCCTTTATGTTAACTGTTAACAGAAGTGTTACTTCTGTTAATGCTTGAAGACATTGAGATAAAAGTATTTCTTTCTTATTATTGCATCTGGAAAGAGTTTGACTCTGCTTTTATGTATATGAAGTTCAATGGAAGCCAAAGGAAAAGAAATAAAGACAAGCAACACTGCAGAGTACTCATATGGAACAAGAGGTCTGCATGGTACCAGCAAGATCAATGATACTGGTCACAAAGCAATGCTTTGGTGACTCAAAGCTCCCTTCTCAAATCAGAAATAATCCTCTAGAAAGAGAAATACAGATTAGAGATAAAATGGCAACCACAAGGAGAAAATCAAACTATCATATTAATGGGCAGAAGTTTTTGACAGTAGAAACAAAAACAGTATTATCTCATCATGGTTTTCTTTGTATTCCATGCTGGAAGGGAACATATGTGGGGAGTACCCATTTCTTGAAGGGGCTACTCCTTCCAGCTTTGAAAGATAATGGGAGAACTGTGGTGGGGTTCAAAGGAGGAAAATGGAGAAATTGGTTGTTTCTACTTTAGTCTGTAAACTGAAGAGATATTACATGTCCTTAGTATTTCCTCCCCCTTGAGATCTTACTCAGACTTCCAGGATGGTATATGAGATAGGGCCTGGGTCTGAAACATTTTTTTTTAAATGAGGGGTCTTTAGGCATATACAGGAACCAAGCATGGCTGCAGTAAGTGCCTGGAAAGGGTCGCATCTTGGGTAACCCTTCTTTGGAGACTGTAGCAAATAACTTGATTTATTTGGCTCTTGATTTCTTTCATTATAATAAATACATAGGTATTACTATCTTGTGATACATTAATTGAGTCAGATGATGGATGTGAGATTGCTTTACTAAGGCCGTATTGCTCTGAAGTTATTGTTGGAGTTTAAAATCCAGTTCCACCATTTATTAGCTATGTGGCCTTGGGCAAAATACTTAACCTCTCTGTGCTTTGGTTTCCTCATCTACTAAATGGTTATAAAGTTGTGAGAATTAAATGAGTTAGTAAACACAAAGCACTTAGAAGTCTGTTTGACATTCAGTAAACAGGCAGTAAACATGCAGTAATGTAGCTTTATCATTGTTTAAGTTTAGGTTACTTTAATAGCATATCCTAATCTAGTATTGCCAATGACCCAGGGATATGCAAGACTCATGTTGGGTAAGAGAGCAATTTCTATACTTATTAGAAACAAGAGTCCTGGATTCATTTATTCTTTCAACAGACATTTTATGAACATCAAATATGCCAAGCACTGAGCTCGATACTGAAGATTCAAAGACATATCAGTCACAGCCATTGTTGGCAAAGAATTTGGAGCCTACGGGAGAGAGAGAGAGAGACAAACAGGAATTATGACAGCAATTATGACAGAGTGAGCATTCCTGGCTGGCTGGTTGGCTGGCTATAGGAACGTGGTGGAGAAAGTACCTAACTCAGAGTGTTTGTGATCTGGAAGGGTTTCGGATAAGGCATAATGCTTGAGCAATAAGTTGAAGGAATTCCTGGGGAGACTGTGTTTCAGGCAAAGGGAAGAGTAGGTGCAATGGCCAAAAGGTGAGAGAAAGCATGGTGTATGTGGGTGGCAAGAGGGAAGGACGGAGAGAGAGGTGGAGGAACAGAAGGAAGAAGAGGAGGAGAACAAATAGGGAAGGAGAAGCAGAAGGCCTGTGGTCCTTAATCTCCAACTCCATCTCCAGATAGTCTGGTCCCTTTGAGGATCCCAGAAAGTGAGGTGGGGTCATAGAAACATATGGTAGGGTGGGGGAAATGGAGGTGATCTTTTCTTCATTCTGCTTCTCCTGCCTTTCCTGAAAGCCTTCTGTATCCTCATTTTTCATCTCTTCCCTTCCCACTCTGCATTTTCCACACTGAGCTTCACCCAGGAACTGGAGCACTCACTGAACTTCTTGCCCAGAGTCTTTCCTTGTCTACATCTTATATTCTCTGTCTGCAACACTCTCCCTCTCATTTCATCTAGTTCATTTCAACTCATCCTTTAGGTGTCTCTTAGACACCACTTCCTCTCTGCTTGCATGACCCTTTCTCTCCCTATCCTGGCATTTGTCTTTGAGCTTTACTGCTCTGTCCTCAGCCCCCAGCATAGGGCCTGGCACATAGTAATACTTGTTGAACGACACATTGAAGGGCAAGGAGTGGTCTTTATATACATCCCTGACTAGCTCCCCTTCCTTGCTGGCCAAATGCAGTGGTCACCAAGCTCTATTCTGCTGGATGTTCCACCCCTTGTCTCTGCACTTGCCTCTCTTGTCCTGGATAAAGACAAGAATCTTCTCATGCCTCCTTGCAATTGTATCCTACCAGTCCTCACTTAAAATTATGCTGGGTCTCCCTATTGCCCCCAGTTAACATCCAGAGTCCTTGGTTAGCAGTTGAGGCCTTTCCCATTGTAATAAATAGGACTCCATCTCTGTTCTTCTATGAGGCTCTGAGGTCTTTAAGAGCTTGTCCTGCATCTCTCAATGTCCAACATCCAGCAAAGCACGTGGAACATAGTATGTGTCCAGTAAATGTGAAAAAATACATCAGGGTCACATGAATCTCAAGTAGAAATATACTGTTTTATGTATTTGAAAAATATGGACTAAAAAACTGTTTAGCAGGGCACTTAGTTTTAAGGGAAGTGTCCCAACCAGGAAACGGAGTTAAATTCAGCACAGCTGATTGCTTCATGATGCCATTCAAGGGTATAAATGAAGTTAACTTCTCTTGTCACATTTACAAACAGGGCTGGTGTGCAGGTGCTCAGGGAGTCTGTCTTTTATGGTTATAGAGAATGCTCCTGCAATGGTCCTGGAAACCACCCACAGCTAAACCCAGGTGTGCTGTACTTCTAAAGTGTATTCCTTGCTGACCAGCTGGCATTGTGTGACTTTCTTTGGGAGCATAACTTTCCTTTCCTCTATTTCTTTCTCCTGCACCTATGGCCCACCCCTCAGTTCGTTTGTAGAGAACACATAATCATGGCAAGGGACTTAAATTTTCTGAAAATCAATTTCTTTCTTTGAAAATCGTCACCTTCTTCAGACTCTTCTTGTGAAGTATAACAGTGCCATTGTCATTATCATCAGCAGTGATAATATGAATGTCTAACACTTGTCCTACTGCATACTATACGCCAGGCACTAGGCTCAGTACATTTGCTCGGTACTTTTATGTGGATATTCTCATCTAAATTAAAGAGATAACTAACCTCATGTCCCTTAATTCTTAGCACAGTACCTTGCACAGAAGAAATTCTTAATAAATGTTAGTCATTATTATAATTATGTTAATCCTAATAACATATTCTGAGGTCAGTATTACTATGAATTTTTGTGTGTGCGTTTTAACAGATGAGGAGTCTGAGGACTTCAGAGTGTAATAATATTTAAGAGTGGAGCTGGCATTCAAGCCTGAGCTGCCTGTCTATCAAGGCTGCATAATGTAAGAGATGTGAGAGCACTTTGTGAGACATAGGGCTCATGTGTTAGTTATTATACTCACACATAGGCGTTAAATAGGTGAGGGATCAGCACCAATACATAGGTAGGTGAGGCAGTTAAATACAACTGATGCAAAATCCTCATCAAATGAGAAATTGTCCTAGGTCAGAAGGAAGTGTGCATGTGTATGTCTGTGTGTCTATGTGTATCTAGAAGCAATTTTGGGGGGAAAGATGGTTTTAAGGACCCAAAAGTCTAAGTTTACAGGCTTTCCTTTGAGCTCATGAGGCTTGCTATAGAGAAAGGTCATGAGTGGACACAAGCAAGGATGAGCTCCTCTTTATGACCCTCAGCAGTCCTTGCAGTGTTTGGTGAGGTACATACAGCAGAGATTCTCTCCATTTTACAAATGCACAAATGGACAAGCAGGAGACTTGCCTGACCCTTCTGATATGGTTTGGCTCTGTTTCCCCACCTAAATCTCATGTTGAATTATTATCTTTATTGTTGGAGGAGGAACCTGGTGGGAGGTGATTGGATCATGGAGTTGGATTTCCCCCTTGCTGTTCTCATGACAGTGAGTGCGATCTCAAAAGATCTGGTTGTTTAAAAGTCTGTAGCCCTTCCCCCTTCATGCTCTCTCTCCTGCCACCATCAGAAGACATGGTGCCTTCACCCTTCTCCCATGATTGTAAGTTTCCTGAGGCCTCCCAGCCATGCTTCCTGTACATCCTGTGGAATTGTGAGTCAATTAAACCTCTTTTCTTTATTAATTACCCAGCCTCAGGTAGTTCTTTACAGCAGTATGCGAACAAACTAATACACCTTCCTATTTACTATTCTAGTGTTTCTGGCTCAGTTTTGTGATTTCATGTAGCATGGACTTTCTTCTATAAAGTACTTAAAAATTCTCTCAACAAACCAAAGGTCAAATCAATTGCATCAGGCTCCTCTCCCCAAATGTTTTGAGGATGTAGGAGCACTGAATAGGTACCCAGGAAGTTCAGGTCTCAGTATCAGCTCTCCCATAACCTTCTCCATGACTTTAGTCAAGCCCCTTTCTGGCTCTTAGTTTCCTCATCTGTGGAATGGACAGTTTGAGCCCAGTGACTGTGATTTCCAGCTGGAAAAGAGTAAGATCCTACTGCATTCAAAACATGCTTTTAGGCACATGTTGTTAGACACTAACATCCATATCTTATCCAGAATAAAGTTCAAATGGATTTCTTTTTCTTTAATGTTGCTGTTGCTACTTCTCTTCTTTCTCTTTGTCTTCATCCTTCTTTTTAAATAAGTCACATTCCCTTGTAGTTGCCTTTCTCCCAAAAGGCATTAAGATGCTGACCCAGGCAATTTGACTCTGGAGGATTCCTCCTGGCTCGACGGCTGGTTAACTAAGGGCCTCCTTAATAAGCAGCAGCCACAGCATTTGCTCTGTTATGGAGCTGCATGTGCCTGAAACGTGGAGTGCAGGTGGGAGCTGTTGCACCATCCAGGCCCCCGGCAATGAAGGAGTACCAACACACTCAATGACCATCTGTCTTATGCTACTAACTTAGCAGAGTACTCAACTTCATAATCACTCCCTTAGAGCCCTATGCATGCTTTCCCTACCAAGCTGAAAAGATACAAAAATCTTGGCAATAGTCCAAAGCAGCATTTATCACTTGCTGCATCACCCCCAATGGAATCCCCTTCCCCTCTGTGAAGCCAGACTGGTTTCTACACGAGGGAGCTTACTCTAGCTCAGGGCACACATTTCCTGGAGTCGTTTCTATGTAGGAATGAAAATGTACACTCACAGCCCCCATCCTATGTTCATGTATATCTTCCTGAAAAAGAGGCAAAACCAGTCTTGAAGATGAGCAAACATTTCAGGTCTCTGTGTGTTGGATCTGCATTTCTATGAATCAACTGATGAGGTCTCAGATGCATCAATGGAGGCATAGTGACCTGAATGAGAGGTGCAAAATGCAAACAGCCCTTCTATCTGTTGCACTGACCAGACCACACCAGGAATAGTGTGCATAGCCCTTTGTAGCATGCTCTACATACAATGAGATCCATAATCTTCATTTTTTAGAAATCATGCATTCCAGGGGATAGATTTTATATTTATATGCATGCAAATTTACAAAGACATACACGTCTGGCTGACGTATAGTTGCACACATTGGTATGATACACCAGTTGTTCCACTCAGTGCTTCAAGGTGTTCTTATATCCTCTTCTCCTCACCACTGTATCTACTCCAATCCCTCCCGTGGGACTTCAGACCTCCCCATGTGGTAGCAACTAAAGCGTTAACACTGGATCATCAGGGTTTCCCTGCTGTAGCCCCCAAACACACTGCCTGTTCTGATCAGTCAGTGCTTGTGTCATCTGAGTTCCTATGATTCTAATATTGATTGTTCTAATGAATTAGGTGCATTATAAACAAACACAAAAAATAGTAATAAAAAGATTAGACAAAAGGAGTAAAGAGAAGTTCTTATATTTTCTTATGGCATTGCAGTGGATCAGATCAGTGTATTGTAAAGATCACTGATTTAGACATTATTACTTTTTAAGTCCAGCCTCTCTCTTCTTTATTCCTCTTACAGCCTTAGTTCAATTATCAACACTTCTCACATGTAATAAACATCTAGTTGAGTCTCCTGCATCCAGTCTTTCTATCCTTAAACCTAATCTTCACTAAAAATCAAGGGAGATATTTTCTGTGACCATAACCCTGACTTGAGGCTTCTCTGCTAAAGCCTTTCATGCCACCCCAGCACACACTGAGGGCTTTCCAAGTACAGTGTCTAGCAAAACACCATTTTTGGGGAAGTAAAAAGACACGTAATGAAAGCAGCTTTACTTGCTCAAGTCAGTAGGGAAAACATCAGGTTGTAGAGATTTAATTTTTCTTTCTTCTTTTGAGACAGGGTCTCCTTCTGTTGCCCAGGCTAGAGTACAGACATTGAATAATCATGGCCTACTGCAGCCTCTATCTCTTGGGCTCAGACGATTTTTCCACCTCAGCCCCTGAGTAGCTGGGACTACAAGTATGTCCCACCATGCCCAACTATTTAAATTTTTTTTTTTTTTGTAGAGACGGGATTTCACTATGTTGCCTGGGCTGGTCTCGAACTCCTGGGCTTAAGAGATCCTCTGGCCTTGACTTCTGAAAGTGCTGAGATTATAGGCATAAGTCCTTGTGTTCATGCCAGTTTTTCATTTTTTAAATTTTATAATTTATTTTGCTTATTCTATATTTTCCTTTCCCCCTTTACTCTCTTTTCTTTCTCTGCTTTGTGCATGAAGTTATTTTTTTAATTTTTAATTGTAGGATTCCTAGAAGCCTTTAATGTGGTCTGTGAACTGTGCATCTTACAAAGGGACTCAATGTATACCATTTTGCAAACTTTTTGGTTATGAAACATCTTTTTCAGCACATTACTACTAATATCATTCAGAACAATGTTTTTTTGAACACTAGTGTGGGAAACATTGGTCTTCAGGATCAAGTCTCAACATCTCAGTATGCCAACAATGTCCTTCCTCATCTACCCGTAAACACCAATCCAGCTTCCTTTCTTTGGTATTCTCTTTTCTTATGGTCCTCCCACTCCTACCCCTTGGTTTAGCACAGTGGTTCTCAAAGTGTGTTCCAGGGATTTCTGCAGGTCACCAAGATTCTTTTAGGAGGTCCACGAGGTCAAACCTGTTATTTTCTTAATATTAGGATGCTACTTTCCTTTTCACTCCCACAGTCCCATGGATTTACAGAGTTTTGCAGAGGCTATGTGATGTGTACTTTTTGCAACAGACTCAGTGCAAGTAGCTGCTATGATAACCCAGCTGTCTCTTACTAAGTGATATTAAAGGGACTTGAAAAATTATAAAACAACTAACTTTTGTTTTGAAAAATATAATTTCTTTTTATGAAGCATGTTATTTATGTGAACATGTAAGAGGCTTACTGTTATTTTAAATGGCTGATAAATAGTTTTTTTAAGTTTCTTAGTTTTAATTTCTTACATTGTAATTGTTGCTGGATACAACCCACTTAAACAATTCATAATAAATTTTAAGAGTATAAAAGGATCTTGAGGCCAAAAATTTGAGGACCACTGTACTGGTCAGCCTGAACTATTGACAGCTAGGAGTCTATGCAAATCTGTCTTTCTTTCTTTCCTATAGCTGACTTTCTTCTGACTCAGTTAAGTCTTCTTTCTGCTGACCCATGTAATCTTTGATTCTGCCATTATTATAAAAGCCCATTCTTGTTGCTCATAAATTCTGGAATATTCACCTTGACTTCTAAAAATCATCACATCAGAGTTGCCTTCCTAATTCTCTAGTGGTGAAGCCATTGTCTTCAGGCTCCTTGGGTTTTGTTCCTGCCATCCTACTTCAAAGGAGAATAAGCTTTCTTTCTTCCTCCCGGAACACCAGATCAAAAGCTGGCATGCTGCACAAGGGTGTGTTTAATAGATGGGTTCTGAATATGGATTGCTGTGTCTACATGTCAGCTGCTTTGCTTCTAGTCCATTTCTGTATTGCCTTATGCACTGTCTGTACCTGAATCAAGCTCATCACACCTGGTTTCCGAATCTCACTTCCAGTCATACTCTTATCTCTAGCTCTTTTACTTCTCTGAAGTGGAGGGGTGGCTATTGCTTTTATCTACTCAGAATTTTCCTTCCCCTGCTAACAACTCTCCAGTTCTCAGATGGGAACTGCCCTTTTTCCAGTGTTGGAGCCCTGGGTGGTCTCTTGGTTCAAGAAAGTCAGTTGTAGCAAGCCCAGCCCTGGACTTAGATCAAGGTAAGCCCAGATGCCATGTCAAGATACTTTACTTTGCTGAGGTGCCCAGTTTTCTCCTGGACAGAGTATGCCCAAGACGGGCTTTATGCAAACTAGATACTCTTTCCTGGGAATTTTAATTTAAGCAGAGTGATTCAAAGGCTGAAAAGCAGTAGTTGTTCATTCAACCCAGCTGTGGCATCCTGAAGAGACCATCCATTGCTTCCTGATATGTAGCTCTCCGGAGTATCTCAGGTTCTTCTACTTTCTAAGACCTGGTTCTTCAAAGTAAGAAACATCATTTTCCTTCTCCATGCCTACCCTCCCCACTAAACAATATATATTGTTTAATAAAGGAAACTTTTAATTAAGAAATATTTCCTACATTTAATAATACACATCTTTGTGTATATCCTTCTGATGCTCTGAAGTCATTTGTTCACCATTGCCCACATGATAAAGTCTAAAAGTTTACTTGGCTTCATGGTCCTGGTGTCTATTAATCAATCTCCACAGATCACCAGTTTATTCCTGATTTCACTGATTTTCTCAAATAGACTTGTATCCATTGTTTTAGAAGGATTAAAAGCAGGAGAACCTGATTTTCAGATCCAGTCTTGGTATTTCCTAGCTGTGTCATATTGATACTGATGATGTTGACAGTAACAGCTTCCTTGTGTTAAGCAATTACTATGTGCAAGAAGCTTCATATATATTATTTGTAATACTTACAATAATCCAGCAGCTTTCTACTGGGGCTAATTTTGCCACCCAGAGGATTTTTGGCAATGTTTGGGGACAATGTTGATCTTGCTAACTTAGGATGGAGTGGTGTTACTGGCATCTACTGTGTAGAGGCCAGAGATGCTGCTAAATATTCTGTAATACATAAGGCAGCTGCCACAGAAAAGAATTATCTAGCCCCAAATGTTTATAGTGCTGATGTTGAGAAACCTTAAAATAATTCTATAGTACCCTCATTTTACAGAGGAGAACCTTAAGGCTCAAAGAAATTTAATGGCCTATCCCAGGTGTATATCCTATAGTTAAATATCCAAACATGTTAACTAATATCTAAACATAGGCTAGTCTTGGCTCCAAAGTCCATGCTGTTTCTACTGCTAAATCCTATAACTGCAAGTATATGAACTCCTTTCATAGATGTGCAGAACTCAGGCTGGGATCCTGAGATTCAGAACTCAGGGAAGGGGCATGCTAGAAGGGTTGGCTACACAAGTCAGGAATACAATCTAAGCAAAGGATCAGCTCAGTCCAAATAGCTATGCTAAAGGGTCCATTCAGGTAGAAAGTAACTGGGCACAAATTGAAGTCTTAGAATATGAGAATTTCACGTGGAACATAGGAGGCCCTATGCTCCACAGGGTCTCTATGAGATAGAGATTCTCTCACATAGATTCTCTATGAGAGTCCACTAGTAGTAGAGCAACAGGAGTTTTTGATAGTGTGTGAGATCTTGCCACCGAGGGGAAGAGATTGTGTACAAAAGTACTAGACAGATGAGACTTTAACTAAGTCACTTATCATCTATAAAGTTCAGTTTCTTTTTCTGTGCAATTAGGGAAACCTTCCTACTCACCTTGTAAGGTCCCAGAGAGGGAATGGATTTCAAGGAGATCTGTAAATGACAGCTGTCATTCAGATCATATATATTCTAATTGAGATATTCCAAGTCTCTTTATCTTTTCTTCCCCAAAGTACATTACATCTCTGGATCCCTGTTCTTAAGTTGGTGCTAGCTCTGTGTGTATGTAATGAAAACAACTTGAATTTGCTCCTATTTCCTCAATACACTATCCCCAGTGGTCTGCAGTTTGCCAATGACTCCTCGTCACCGTATTTGTTCCACACTATCTTTGTGTTGTTAACATAATATGTCAATAAATCATTGCCTTTTTCTGTGTGGGAGTGCCCAGAGGCCACTGTATTTGGGTTCATCTAGAAAATCCAAATAATGTGATAAGAAAACATAAATAATAGATGGGCTTCTTATTCCCTGGGGGGGTCCTGCCAATGTAGTTCACAAATGTAGTTTCTCTTAGTGTCTGTTCAGTCTGATTTTAAGGTCTATGAGAGCAGAATTTAGACCTGAATAAGAAAGTATTGATGGACAGAATTTTTTTCTCCTATCAATGATCTTATGTACAGGTGTTGAGAAGGATAACTGTGGGAATACATGTGATTACAAATGAACAAAATTTGACAAATATCAGAATCCTGCCTTTTTTTCCCCTGTAGTTTTCAAGAGAGGAAGAGACAATAACCCTTTTAAAATTATCACTTATACTTTAATAATAATAGAAAGTTTCCGTTAAAAAATGGATATCCTGCTATGAATTTAACAAATCTTAGCCTCAGGCCTTTTTATTAATTTCCTTTTATTTATTTATTTTTACTCCTCTTACACTTTTTTATGCAAAGGCAAGGCAATCAATGAAGGCACTTAACATAATTCTCTCCTCCCCACTATAAGTGAAAGCTGATATGTTTGAGCTCTTATTTTCTGAATTTGTATAGAAAGCTAGTATCTGAATATCCCACTCAACTTTTCAGGATGATTTAGTTACTTTATGTGTTCAACTTACTTTTATTTCTCCATCAACTACCCAACAAATAATTACTTAGAATCTATCATGTACAACTCCTACAACTCTAGCTTCTTGCACTTTCAAACTATCTTCTCCATGATTATTAGGGCTAATTTCTTAAAATACACATCTTACAGTCCCTAGCTGAAAATCCTTCAACAACTTCCTATTGCCTGTCTTAGAAGATAAAGTGTAAATGCCTTATCTAGCATTCAAGACTATCAAATTCAAATCTGTGGATTCTGGCCAAAGTAAGATAATGGGGACCAGATATACCCTCCTGTATAAAATAAATTAAAACAACTATGCAAAATACATAAAACAACAGCTTTCAGACATTGGACATCAGGCAGTACAAACTAGTGATAGAGGGGAAACAAATAAGGTGAACTGTACCATCATCCTAGCTTACTGTTTGTAGGGAGTTTCTAGCCACAACATCAGCATGGGGCCTAAGGCAGAGTACTGAGGACACCATGAGTTGATAGAATAGAGTTTACAGGGCAGGATACCAGAAAAAAACGGGAGCCGCTTAGCAAAAAAGAGAGCTGCTTAGAGAGAGCGCTCCAGAGATTTACCTCAAGTCTTTAAGTACTGATCAGATGTGCAAGTAAGGAAACTACCAAGGACAGGGAAGCAGTACCTAAATACAATGTAAGAAACAATCAGCGGAGCTCACACAGGACTAGAAATAGTTTGTGTTACCATCAACTGGAGTAAAAACTTCTCATCATTGGTACTCAAAAGAATTTTATCTTAGAGGCAAAATAATATTACCAGTAGGCTAAAGGCTCCTCTAGTCCTGGTTAAAAGCAAACTTAATACGAATTAAATTGTTTCCAAGTAATTTAACTGTACTCTACAATAAAGTTTAACAATATATATGTAAGCAAAAAAAAAAAAAAAAAATCAGCCATCAACCAAATAAAATATATAACTAGTAGCATCCAATAAAAAATTACCAGACATTTAAAGAAGCAGAAAAATGATACTGATAGAGAGATCAAGCAACTGAAACCAACCCAGAAATAGTACAAATGATGGAATTAGTAGAAAAGGTATTAAAGCAGTTAATGTAATAATATTCTGTATGTCCAAGAAGGTAGAAGAAAGCATGAGAATGTCAAGGAGAGATTGAAGATACAAGAAAACACAAGACAGACTTTTAGAGAGGAAGAAAACAATGTTTGACAGTTAGAAAACACACATGCACTAGATGGGAATAACAGATAAACAGGCAGTGCAGAAGAAAAAAGTAAACTTGAGATACTGAAAGAAATACTGAAAATAACATGAACAGAGCATCAGAGAGATATGGAACAATGTTGAGTGGCTGAATATTTGTGTCACTGGAGTACTTACAAAGGAGCTTGGCAGAAAAAGCATTTGAAGAAATAACAGCTATTTTCCTCCCAACTTTTATGAAAACTATATACCATAGACCCAAGAAGCACAATGATTCTCAAACCAATTAACTAGACAAAAAATACACTAAGGTATATCATAATCAACTTGGTGGAAACCAGATAAAGAGATCATCTTAAAATGAGCAGGTGTGGGGAATATTACATACAAATGAACACGAGCATGAATGATCTCGGATGAGAATGGAGTATCTTTAAGGCACAGAAAGAAAAACAAAAACAAAAACCAAAAACTCTGTCAACCCAGAATTATATATCCAGTGAAAATCTTGCCACAATGAAATGAAAATATTGATTTTCAGCCTAAGAAGGGTGAAATAATTTGTTAATTGCAAAATTGTATTACAAGAAATACTAAAGAAAATCTTGCAGATGAAAACTAAACCAGAAGAAAATCTGCATCTATACAAAGCAACGAAAAGCACTGGAAAAGGTATTCTGCTATTTTTTTTCTTAGTTTTAAAATCCTGTAAGAAACAACTTAGCAAATACAAAATAAATAATAAGAAAATATACATTTTACTAGATAACATGGTATATTACTTGAAAAAAGACTGTGATAACTTAAAGATGTATACTCTAAACTCCAAAGCAATAAATAACCAAGCAACGAATTATAGCTAAGTCAACGAAGAAATAAAATAATAAAATATTCAATTAACCTAAAAGAAGGCAGAAGAAGAAAAAGATTAAGAACAGATTAGACAGAAAACAAACAGCAAGTAAGTAGATTTAAATCTATTCATTTCAATAATCACATTAAATAATGAAATGCCAATTGAATGGCAGAGATTACAAAAGTGGGTAAAAAAGAGAGATCAAACTATATGCTGTCTACAATAAACCACTTTAAATTTAAACACACAAATGTTTGTAAAGGATAGAAAAACTGTCATGTCAATCATATAAAAAAGATGTAGTGAAAGTATAGTATATGTTAACATCATAAAAAGTGTATTTCTGAGTAAAGAACATCACCAGAAATAGACTTTTTGTAATAATAAAGGGGTCATTTCAGGAAAAAGACATGAGAATCCTAAATATTTATGCGTACAATAGAGATTCAAAATACGTGAAAACAAAAACAGAACTGCAAGGATAAATAAACAAATCTACAAGTATAGCCATGTATTTCAATACTCTTCCCTCCATAATTGACAAGGAGGAAGGAAAACAGCAAGGATATAGAAGATCAACCAACTATCAACCAAAGTGACCTAATTAACAGGTATAGACACACTAACAATGATAGAATACACTTTTTTTTTTAAGTGCACATAGAACATTTTATAACCTCACCCATATTCTAAATTATACTACAAATCTCAAAAAATTTAAGAAGGTTCAAGTCATACCACATAGATTCTCTGATCACAATGGAATTACATTATAAATTAATAACACATATTTCTAAAAATTCCTCAAATATTTGGCAACTAAATAATTCACATCTAAATACTCCATAGGTCAAAGAGTAAATTGAGAGGGACATTGAAGAGAGACCTGAATGAAAATGAATGCAACATAAAAAATGTGTGGGATATTAGTTCATTATTAGTGTATATAGAAATGCTACTGATTTTTCTACATTAATTTTGTATGCTACAATTTTGCCAAACATATTAATCAGGTCCAATAACTTTTTTGGTGGAGTCTTTAGGTTTTTCTAAATATAATATCATATCATCTGTAAAGAGAAACAGTTTGACTTCCTCTTTTTCAATTTTGATACCTTTTACTTCTTTCTCTTGCTTGATTGCTCTAGGTAAGACTTCTAGTAATACCTGATAAAGAAATCAAGAAGGCTATTCCATTTATAATAGCTATCAAATAAAATACAATACCTAAGAATAAGTTTAAGTATGGAGGTGAAAGACCACAATTTTCCTTCTACAAGGAAAATTATAAAACACTAATGGAAGAATCGAAGAGGACACACACAAATGAAAAGACATCATATGCTAATGATTTGGAATAATAATTTGGAATAATATTGTTAAAATAACCATACTATCCAAAACAATCTAAAGATTCAATTCAATCTCTATCAACATACCAATTACAGTCTTTACAGAAATACAAAAAGTAATCCTAAAATTAATATGGAACAAAATAAGAGCCCAAATAGCCAAAGCAATCCTGAGCAAAAAGAACACAGCTGGGGGGCATCACATCAACCAACTTCAAAATATATTTCAAGGGTATCACAACTGAAACAGCTTGGTAACTGATATGGTTTGTCTCTGTGTCCCCACCCAAATCTCATCTCAAATTGTATTCCCCATGTGTCCAGGGAAGAACTTGGTGAGAGGTGATTGGATCATGGGGGCAGTTTCCTTCATGCTGTTCTTGTGATAGTGAGTGAGTTCTCACAAGATTTGGTGGCTTACAAGTGTTTGACAGTTCCCCTCAACCCCACCCCTCTCCTGCTGCCTTGTGAAGAAGGTACTTGCTTTTCCTTTGCCTTCTGCCATGATTGTAAGTTTACTGAGCCATGAGGAACTGTGAGTCAATAAAACCTCTTTTATTTATAAATTACCCAGTTTCAGGTATGTCTTTATAGCAGTGTGAAAACAAACTAATACAGTATTGGTATAAAAACAGACACATAGACTAATGGAACAGAATAGAGAACCGAGAAAAAAATCCACTTATTTATACCCAACCAATTTTTGACAAAGGTATCAAGAATACACATTGAGGAAAGGATGTCCTTTTTAATAAAAAGTGCTGGGAAAACTGGATCTCCATCTGCAAAAGAATGAAAGTAGAGCCCTCTCCCTCACCACATATAAAAATGAACTCAAAATAGACTAAAGATGTAAACTTAAGACTTGAAACTGTAAAAGGACTACAAGAAACATAGGAAAACACTCCAGGACATTGATCTGGGTAAATATTTTATGGTTAATACCTTAAAAGCACAGGCAAAAAACAAACATAGACAAATGGGACTATATTAAAATCAAAAAAGTTTCTGTACATCAAAGGAAACAATTGACAGAGTGAAGAGGCAAACTGTTGAATGGAAAAAAATATCTGCGAACTATGCATTCAGTAATGAACTAATATGTAGAATACAGAAGGAACTCAAAAAACTCAACAAAAACACAAAAACAAATAATTCCATTCAAAAATGGGAAAAGGACCTGAGTAGGTATTTCTCAAAATAAAACAAACACATAGCCAAAAGGTTGATGAAAAAATGTTCAACACCACTAATCATCACAGAATGCAAATCAAAACCACGAGATATCATTTCACCCCAGTTAGAATGGCTATCATCAAAAAGACAAAAAACAGATGCTGGTGAGGATGCAGAGGAAAGGGAACTTATATATATTGTTGGTGGGAATGTAAATTAATGCACCCATTATGGAAAAGAGTATGGAGGTTTATCAAAAAAGTAAAAAATAGAACTAACATATGATTCAGCTATTGGCTATTTATCCAAAGGAAAGGAAATAAATATATTAAAGAAATAAATGTACTCTCATATTCATTGCAGTATTACTCACAATAGCAAAGATATGGAACCAACTTAAGTATCCATCAGTGGATCTTTACAAATATGCTATAGTTATATAGTTGAATACTATTCGATCATAAAAAATGAAATCCTGTCATTTTCAGCAACATGAATGGAACTGACAGTCATTGGTGTAAGTGCAATAGGCCAGACATAGAAAGATAATTATCATATGTACTTACTAATATATGGATGCTAAAAAAATGCTGATCTCACAGAAGTAGAGAGTGGGATAATAGATACCAGAGACTTTGAAGGACATGGGTGGAGGATGAAGAGAGGTTGGTTAATGGCACCAACATACAATGAGATACAAGAAATAAATTCTAATGTTCAATAGCAGAGTAGGATGACAATTGTTAATAACAGTGTGTTATATATTTCAAACGAGTTAGAAGTGGGGCCTTGAAATATTCTCAACACACTGAAGTGATAAACGCATGAGGTGCTGGATATCCTAAATACATTAACTTGACCATTACACATTCTATGCATATAACAGAGTCTCATGTGCCCCATAAATATGTGAAATATTATATATAAAAATGTGTGGAATGCAGCTAAAGCAGCACTTATAGGAAAATGTATAAGTAGAAAAGTAAAGATCTCAAACTAATGACTTTAGCTTCCTCCATAGCATACAAAGTCATTCATAATTTGATTCTGCATAGTTTTATGTTGTCCAGGCTGGTCTCAACTTTGCAAAGTTTTATAATAACATTTCTCTCCACTATCAATCAGTACTGGTACTAGTTGTAACAGCAATAGTAGTAACAGCTGCTGCTAATTTATTGAGCATTTACTATATGCCAGATATTTTCTATACATCAATTCATTTAATCTTCTGGTAGATAGATATTATATGTATCGTCTAATTTATTCCTTACTACAGTTCTATGAGGCATTCTTACTATTATTATTAATATTTTCATTTTAATAAGGAGGATGCTTATTTAATAAGGTTAAGGAAATTGCTTAAGGTCACATAATTATCCTGCTAAAGATTATTGAACATTTACCATGTGCAAGACTCTGTTCCAATTACACAGCTAGTGAGTAGCAGATTCAAGACTCAACCTCTGTGGTTTCAAAGCCTATTCTTTTAGCCATCTTGCTTTCCTGCATTTGTGTACTCCAAATGCAGGAAATGATGCTTCAAATCCAGGGTTTCAGTCGAGTGGGAACACTGATGGATGCAGGAATTGAGAAAATAACATTCACAATTCAGTGAATTACTGTTCTGTATCAGATCTTACGATTGCCTTGAACATTTACCACATGTTATCACCTTTATTCTTCCTTAAAACTGTTCAGCCTTAATGTTAGTATTTTTAAAGACACTGGTTCTTGCTATGTTGTCCAAGCTAGCCTGGAACTCCTGGGCTCAAACAATCCTACTGGCAATACCTCCTGAGTAGCAAGAACCACAGGTACACACCAGAACACCTGGCTCTATTATTTGCATTCCAACTTCCAAATATATTTTATTCTTTCCAGTTTTCCATATCTCCTTTACTAGCACTGGGGCCTAAGACACCATCATTTCTTGTCTAAACTACCATCTTAGCTTCTTAGTTGGTTTCCCAACTTACATTATTGCTTCCTCACAATTTGTTTTCCACACAGAAGCAGTAATAATCATTCAAACAGTATTTTAAGAAATATACATAAGACCCTGCCTTTTGTTTTTAGAAATAATCAAGTGTACTTAGATTAAAAGGAAAACTAGCTTCTTATTGTGGCCTATAAAGATCAGCATGATTTGGTCCCTGTTCATCTTGTCAGCCCCTTCTCTTTCCACTCTGCTCCTGGCTAAAAACAACCTGGCCACATCGGGGTTTTAGTTCTTGGAATGTAACAGTCTCTTCCCCACCTATAGCATTCACACATGCTGTTCCTTCTGCCTGGAGTCCATTCTTTCACTCTCACCTGGATAATGCTATTCATAATTCATTTCCTTCCTTGTATGTTATAACCTGTTAGAGATCTTTTCTGACCCCATTCCAATATCACTTGCCTAAGTAATCCCTCTCACCTCTCACAGTTTTCTATTCGTTTCCTTTGGCACTTATGGCACTGAGGTTTAGTAGAGATCTAGATCTTATAAAAATCTTATAAAAATATTCTCTATCTTTATCTCACTCTATTTTGCAACAGCATTTACACCCATGGTTGTCCATTTTTTCCATTTTTGACAGACTTTCTTCTGTTGGCTTCTATAACATCACATTCTTCTGTCTGTCATCCTCTCTTACAAACTATTGCTTCTCATTTTCCTTTGCTAGACCCTTCTTCTCTGCCAGGATTCTGAATGTTAGCAGGCTTTGAGCTCAGTCCTAGATGGTGTTATTTTCTCTATCTTACCTTTCTCTCAGATCTTGTGTTTATGCATGGCTTTAAATCCCAACAATACAGTGACTCACCTCTGTTTATTAAATATTTCTACTTGGATATTGGACAGATATTGGAGAGAATATGACTGAAACAGATTCTTCATGCCCTCAAAACACATCAAACAGATTCCTCAAGCCTTACCATCTGAGTAAATTGCTCCACCATTCATTCAGCTGCTCCAATAAAAACAGAAGTAATTCTTGATCGCTCTTTTTTCCTCAGACTTAATTTTTAACCCTAAGTTCTGTTGGCTCAAATTCCAAAAAATAAAAACAAACAAACAAACAAAAACGAACAAAACCCAAACTGAAATGTGATTTTTTTCACCATCTCCAATACCAGTTTAAGAGACACCAGCTTGTCTCACTGGACTCTGCCATTAGCCTGCTGACTGCTCTTCTCTACCCACCTTCCCATCACTGATCCTCCGTAACAGCAGTTAGAGGGAAGGAACATTCATCATTATAAAGCAAATCACATTACTTTTGTAAAATCCTCTAATATCTCTCCATTGCAACCAGAATGAAATTTTACCTCTTTATTATGGTGGTCTTCACGGCCCTACGTTTGGACCTGCCTGCATCTCCAATCTCACCTCTACTCACTTTCTCTTTATGGGTACGGTAGGTCCAGACAAAGGACCTGCCTACATCTCCAGTTATTCACTATGTTCCTGCCACTGTGGCTTTTTCTGCTCCACAAGCATACCAATATTATTCCTATTTCAGGGCTTTTGATCTTGTACCTTCTACTTGGAGTACTTTCCTCTAAGATGTTCATATAGCTGACTCCTCTCTATAAAGGTTTCAAATGTCATCTTCTCAGAAAACCCTTTTCTTCCCTCCTCTAGCTAAACAGTTCTTCCACCATGATCCTCCAATATTGTTTCCATCACAGCATTTCTTAAAATCTGAGATTATGTTATTTTTCTTTTATCTATGTGTTTATTGTTTCTTTCCCCAAGTTGGAAGTTTCTTGAAGTTGTGGCTTGTCTCTGTTTTGCTTTGTTGCCTTAGAGCTTAGAAAAGTACCTGGTTCATAATAGTCAAATATTTGTTGACTGACTGCCTTGATTCTCTTTGCCAATATTGTCTGGGCAGACTTCAGTGACTTTTAATTGGACACCAAAGATTTGAGAAGTATTTTTTCATGCCAATGTACATGCTTTTTCAAAGCGGACATGAACTACTGAATCCCAATTAAGGCAAAGAGTCTTGCCGCAGGCAAGAAATGCAATGGCTCACCCAAAATACACATTGATATTTTCCCAAGATGAAAGCCCCTTTGAAATCTCAGAGGTCTCCCAGTGAGACTGAAGCATCATCTGGAGAAGAGAAAGGTGTGAGGACCAATTTTGGATCAGGAAATGAGACCAGCTTAGGTTGTTATTGACTAGTTTTACCAAATCATCAATTCTTTCAGAAACCAAAGCATAATTGCAACATCTTTGTGATAAAGTTGGGGTTCTAGAAACCAACTTGAAATTTAACTAACAGTGGGCTTAGTATTTGGGTACTTTTTATGTGCTGGATCCTGTGTGAGGCTCTGGGAATACAGAGAGAGAAAGATCTGGATAGATATGTACAATTCATCAATCCCAGTGCAGCATAATAAGCACTGCAGCAAAAAAATGTACAAGGAGCTGTGCAAGTAGAGAAGAGCAAGTGCCTCACTGGTGAGAAGTCAGGAAAGATCTACAGAGGAAGTGATGTTAGAATGTCAAGCAAAGTGTTCACTTGGCAGATCAGATGGGAAGAACATTTCATGTAAGGCCTAGTGACAAGACAGAGCAAGTTTCGTTCAGGAAATAGCAAGCATTTTGGAGGTGCTAGATGGTTGGATCTTTGGGGGAGAGTGTAGAAGATGAGGTACACTAGGTCAACTCACAGACCCTGAATAGACTAAGGGGTGTGATTTTGATCTTGAAGAAATAATAAGCTGTTAGAATAATTTTGAAGCTAGGACAGAGAGAAGGTAATGAGCTACAGAGATTTAAAGTTAGGCTTCCTAAATTTAGAGATAGAGTGATGGCTCCTTCATTCTACTCTGTATGGTAAAAATGCTTACGTAGATGTAATGAAATAACATTAAGGAACATTACCAAGGTAGGATTGGGGAAATTACACAGTAGAAGAGACTGGTACTTGTGCTATGTCTGAGGTATTGGAAAGACTCTATGAGTCACTACTCTGTACATACACACATACATGCACACATGGTCCCTTTCTTTCTACACATTCATAGCAACTTTATTTGAAATAGCCCCAAATTGGAAACAATTCAAATGTCCATGAACACATGAACAGACAAACAAACCCCAGCACAAATCTATACAATGTAATACCACTCACCAACAAAAGGGAATGAAAGGCTGGTACACAGAAGAACAAGAATAAATGTCAAAACAACTAGACTGAGAGAAAGAAGCCAGACACAAAATAGAAGACATGCTATACAATGACATCTGTATAAAACTTTTTAAAATGCAAACTATTCTGTAGTGAATCAAAGCGTATCTGTAGGTGTCTAGGAAAAAGGCCTTATTTTTAACCTTGTAAGACCTGCAGGGAATAGATCCCATTATTATTCTCATTTTACAGGTGAAGTGATGGAGTCTGCTATGGTACACTGAAATCGGTAGGTCTTTCTCTGATATCAGACATGAACGTTGTTTTAAGCCTTAATATGATATTGCTATTTTAAAGACTTATCATTAAAATTTTTATTGTCAACTAAGCAATAATAGCAAGATTTCTGTGGGTTTCTGTTGTCTATGTCTGTGATACTTCAATCTGGTAGCATATAAATATCTCCTAGAAAATGTATACAAATAGAGATTCTTATTTCTCATCCTAGACAAGTAGTTCTCAGGTGTTAGAGTATATTAGAGCCATCTGGGAAACTTGGTAAACATACAGAGGTGAGGTATCTGTATTTTTTATTAATGCTCCAGGTGATTCTGATAAATACTGAACTTTGAGAATCACTGTTCAAATAAATTAGAGTCTCCTGGGCTGATGCCTGATATTTATATTTTTAAAAGTCCTATCAGATGATTCTGTAACTAATCCATGGAAGAAATTTTGGTTACAGGTTGAAATATGAATTCATCATTATTTTGTACAGAATCCTTCCAAAATCTGGCCCCCAACTTTCTTTCCAGTCTGATCTGTCACTCGCTTTCAAACAGCATCCATTCCTGCCAGCCTGAACTTCTCATAAGTCTTTCTTCATGATAGCAGTCAATGGAATGTCCACCTTGTACTATGTATTGTCGTCTCACAACGGCAGTCCTTTGCATACCCGTTATCAAAAACTCATCCCCTTTCTTTTACTAGAGACCTGTGTTTACAGGTGGAATGCCACTGAAACATAGTTCCCTCATCAAAGCCTTCTCTGACATCACAGAACCGTTCCATTCTTCTACGTTCCTTTGGCATTTTAACATCCCCATTTATCGCTTGAAATTGCACGTTTTCTGTTTACATGCTTCTCTTGCGCTTCACCGTCAGCATCTTAAGGCAGGACATCCAATAAAAATGGCACAGACATTTGAGTCAGATGGATGTGGGTAGGTTCCCAGCTCTGATATTTAGTGGCTGTGTAAACCTGGTCAAGATATTTAACCTCTCTATAGCAGAATGATTTATAATCTCTTGGGTATATACCCAGTAATGGGATGGCTGGGTCAAATGGTATTTCTAGTTCTAGATCCTTGAGGAATCGCCACACTGTTTTCCACAACGGTTGAATTAGTTTACAGTACCACCAACAGTATAAAAGTGTTCCTATTTCTCCACATCCTATCATGCTGCTATAAAGACACATGCACACGTATGTTTATTGCAGCACTATTCACAATAGCAAAGACTTGGAATCAACCCAAATGCCCATCAGTGACAGACTGGATTAAGAAAATGTGGCACATATACACCATGGAATACTATGCAGCTATAAAAAAGGATGAGTTTGTGTCCTTTGTAGGGACATGGACGCAGCTGGAAACCATCATTCTCAGCAAACTATCGCAAGAACAGAAAAACAAACACCTCATGTTCTCACTGATAGGTGGGAATTGAACGATGAGATCACTTGGACACAGGAAGGGGAGCATCACACACCGGGGCTACTGTGGGGAGGGGAGAGGGGGGAGGGATAGCATTAGGAGATATACCTAATGTAAGTGACGAGTTAATGGGTGCAGCACACCAACATGGCACATGTATACATATGTAACAAACCTGCACATTATGCACATGTACCCTAGAACTTAAAGTATAATAATAATAACAAAAAAGATATTTAACCTCTCTAAAACTCAGCTTCCTTGTTTTTGAAATTAAGTTAATAATTGGATTTCTTTCATAGAGTTCCTATGAAGATTGAAGAGATAGCAAATGGAAAACATCTTCCACAGTTCCTGATATACAGTAAGCACTTAATGTAGAGTAGCCATTATTAATGTTAGCACAAAGGTATAGGATAATGTCTTGGTCTCATTCAACTTATATTTCTAGCACATGGCGGATACAAACACATCTGCTGAATGGACTCATCTTTCATATATCTTAACTATCACAAAGCTTTCTCTCCGAGCGAAGATCATTAGAGAAAAGTTTACTAAACTACACAGCACATCCCTGACAAAAAATTAAAAAGGTCCTGATGCATGCAGCGTCTATATCACACATTCCAAATGTACAAACACTGGGTCTTGTTCAAGGCTTGCAACACAGCAAATTGTAATGATTTGAGTTTACAAAGCTTGTAGCTCAAGTAGGGCTTGCACACTCATACAGATCATGACCTTCTCCAGAAATGTCCTGGCGCGAGCCATTCTTGGCTTTGGAAGTTTGTGATCGTGGAAACAACACGCACACTCCCACACTCCCTTCCAGGGAAATGGGGGCAGGAAGGCCTTTCATGAACAAACACACACACAGAAACTGGGGAGGGAGAGACAGCACACAACCTGGCTGGTTGTGTTAGGGATGAAGCCAAGGCTAATAACCAGGAATCTCCAGCAATCTGTACAGCGAAAAGGGCAAGTGTTCTAGGGGAGGGGAAGGAGGAAAGGGGCAAGGGTGCTACTTTTCTGGTCTCTATTTATCTTTGGGGTCTGCCAAAGTAGCAGTGAGTACAAGAAATAAAATGCGACAATTACCTCTCCAGGCATTCTGATTTCTTTTGGAGTTTTATTGCCAAATGGTTGACACTCTGAATTTACACACAAATGGCTCAGATATATTAAGTATTAGGAGCAGAAGGAGGTAAAGTAACACAGTCTTAATTGAGGTCCTCTGGTGATCAGCTTTCCTTCTGTGTCAATGCATCCTCCACAAAGTCACTGGCAAAGTACTTCTAAAACACTAATCAGATGAGTTCACTCTTGACCAAAGAGCTTTATTAGCAACTCACTGCTTGCAGGATAACATCCAAATTCCCTAAAAGAGAGCATGAGTCCCTTCATGTCTGGCCCCACAAGCTTCTACTGCCTGTTGTTATCCTACATTTTAGTCTTAGGAAATTATTTGCTCTTCCCAGAACAAAGAATCTTGTTTATTGCAGCTCCATGCTTTTGCAAATGCTTCCTTTTTTAAAGAATGCCCACCTTACTTGATCTGCTTAGCCAACTCCTATTCATTTATTAAAAACCTGTGTTAGGCTTTCTTTGATCACCGACCTCCTTCTTAATGTTTCCTTCACGAGTTGACTATGTTTGTTTTTACACTATCCCCAACACATGCCTTCATGCTAATACTGTAATGTACTTAGCTGTTGATATATTGTTTCCTGGACTGGCTGGGGAACTCCTTGAGGGCAGAATCTGGTACTGGAGGGAATACTGTGATACTTGTTACTTCTACCACCACAGAGCACCATTGCCCTGGAGTATCACTGCGTATCCTGGTCATGTATGTAGGCTGACAGAGAAAGAGAGAAGGCCACTAACATTTTGAGTTAGGCAATGGGAAGAGTATTATAGAAAGTAATATTTCCTGTGTGCCAGACTTTGTGGTGGGAACATGAAGCTAAATTAAATAGAGTCTTTCTCTATAAATGTTAACTTCTAAAAGAACATCTATCATATTTAATGAATTGTAAGAGTTTCTTTCAATGGATATGTTATTTCAACTGATTAAACAAACACCTTTAGAAGATAGGTCCAATTGTTATCCAATGTTAGAAGTAAGAATAATGGTTTTCTAGGATTTTACAGCTTATGAGAGATCTGGAATTGGAACCAATTTACAACATGAAGAATAATCTTTAATCTACTATTTATTAAGCATCTGCTATTTTCCAGGAATTGTGCTAAGTTTTATACATCTATTATCACGAACTTGAAACAAGCCACCATGATAATTGGGATTATCTCTACTTTACAGAAAAGAAGTTTGTGGTTCAGAGAGACACAGTGGTTTTTTAAGAACACACAGCAAACAAGAAGCGAAATCAGGATTTGACTCTGTATCCAATGACACCCAAACACCAAACTTTCCATCATCTATGCTTGTTGAAATTTTTAATTTAATATTCACTCCATTCTTTTTAATATTCAAGAACTCACAGAAACCCACACAGCCTCCATAGGAGAATTGGTATTTAAGCAGTCTCTGCAAAATCATAAGGAGGAGGTAAAAGACCATTCCACTGAAGAGGAGATGGAAACAAAGGAGTTTTAGAAATATCTCTGCGTGAATAGAGGATCTGTTACTAAAGGCTATTTTAGTAAGCAAGAATGGAAGAATCTGCTCCTCTCCTCTCCCATTTCCTGGTTCTTGCATATCCATCAAGGAAGCCATCCAATGGGCCCTTTGACACAGCTGGGATAATGCAGGAAATCTGCATTATTCTTAGCTTACTGAATGAATGATATGGTAAAGACTCAAAAGCAGAGTCTCCAAGGGAAATTTAAAAAAGCATGGAAATTTTAGGTGGGAGAATGAATGACTCAGCATACATTTTAGAAGACTTTCAAGTATTTGGAGGGTTCTCATTTGGAGAGTGTAAAACCAGAACAACAACTCCAAAGAAGACTAGATTTCCTCTTAGGGTTCATATGTAGAAATCACCAAGAAACAAGATTCTTTAGAACTGACATGAGAGAAGAACTTCCTCAATTACATGGTGGAAGGCTGCCTGTAACGGGAAATACTCCAATAAAGGTGGTGTGACCACTTGGTGGAGATGTTGCAGAGAAAATTCAAGAACTGTAAAGGCCTTTAAAATCCCTGACATCTCAGCCTCCTCTGATTCCGGGAGCTGCGTTGAATCCAAATGAATAATACTAAAACTATATTTACCATAGTCATTATCATGTCTCTAGACACCTGAGGAGATGGATGTTGTCTTTACTGTTTAGATGGGAGCATCTAGGCAGGAATAGAATCCAATCACACTAGGAACCAAATGGACTAGCCACTGAGGTATAGCAAATCAGAGTACCTTAGGGGAGACGATGAGTCACAGATCATAATCCTCACTGGTGTTGTTACAGTCTCCCTGCTCTACATAGCATTGAAATAGGCTGAAAATGTTCTGTCCTTGGGGTGATAAAATATTCCTTGGTAAGCACACAGATTCATTTTCCTAAAGCAAATGAATCACTTGTGCTTTTCTTCTCATATTTTTTTATCAACAGGGTAAGAACCCTGCCTGTCAAAAATCCGTCTAAAAAAGAAGTGTATATTTCAAGAGGAACTATACAAAGAGTAAACACATGGTAGGCCTCATGCCAGAGGTCAAACCAGGTTCAACAGATTTGCATATTTTGATGGGAGCTATAGAATAAGGGCTAATTTTGTGTCAACCCTAAGGGTCTAAACTTGAACACAAATGGCTTTAGGTATTAAAGGGAAAACTGTTGCCCAAAGCATGAATTCCATCTACTAACTCAATCCTCTATTGTTTCCCTCTTGGGGTTTAGTATGCCCACATTGAGATTTGAATACTAAATCTAGGTCAAACAGAAATTTGCTCCAAGTATTCCCAGTTCTAAGGACTCGGAAGCTGCTGTGAAAACACTTATGCTGAATGACAGTATTTTGCAGAGGTAATGTGTACTGCATCTATTCTTTGAAAAAAAATTTTTTTGAGTTCTTTCTCTATGTCAAGTATTCTGCTGGGCCTAGGAATGGGGAGGATGAGG
Source organism: Piliocolobus tephrosceles (assembly GCF_002776525.5). NCBI lineage: Eukaryota > Metazoa > Chordata > Mammalia > Primates > Cercopithecidae > Piliocolobus > Piliocolobus tephrosceles. Next base: position 69,963,330 of record NC_045446.1, read on the forward strand.
TATGGGCCCTTCCTTCAACTAGCTCATAATGGTGGGCAGACAGATTTACAATTATATAATTCAGTGTTTTTAGTACTACAAGAGAAGTATTTATAATGAACAATGGTTATTTAAAGAAAGGAAAAGTTGACCATTTGTTCTGTGTATTTGGGGGGAAGGTGAGGTTTGTAGGAAAAAGTTTGTCAAAAGAGTTAACATGTAACCTGTAAGCTGGATGTTGAAGTTTATCCTTTGTTATACAGGTGAAAGATGGGACAGTATTCCAGAGAGATGGAGGAGAATATGCAAATGTGTCATTTGCAGAAAAGTGTATATATTTAGGAAAATGTTAATATGGCTAGTCCATGGGGTTGTACAGGACACGGGGCTGGGAAGTAGCAGAGAGGAGAGTGAGTGCTTGTTTGTACAAATAGGATCCTTTGGCTATGGGGAGGAAAAACAAACACAAAAAGGTTTTAAAGAGGAAAGAGATATGATCAGGTTTTATCATGTATAAATGTATGTGTCCACACAGGGAGACTGGATTGCAAGGGAAAAATTGAATCCAGAAGCATGATTAAAAGTTGATTACAAAATTTATAAGTTGGATAAAATCTAGTGGTGGTAAGCCTATGGAGAAACAGACATTCTCATACACTTTTGGTAGAAATGTAAATTGGTATAACTTTTTGGAAGACAATTTGCTAACCTGTAGCAACTTCACTTTTAGAATTTATCTTATCGATACATTCACACACACACAATGTGACATTTAGTTGACAACCTAAATATCCATCAATAGGGAACTACATTTATACAACGTAATAGGCTGAAATCATAAAAACAGAATGAGGTGGATATGTACATATGGATATGGAAAAATGGTCAAGGTCTATTGTTAAGGGAAAAGTATGATTTGCAGTACAGGCTACAGACAAACAGATTGGTAGATAGATAGACATAAAATTGGTGACCATCATGTTAAAAATAATTAGAAAAGCTAGGTCAAAACAAACAAAAATATAGTTTGAAGGAAGTGAAGAGCTTCCAAGTCATTGAAAAATTATAGGTCTAAGATTCACGAAAACAAAGAGATTGGGAGAAACAAGCCTGGTATTTGAGGTACTGTTTTTTTTTTTTTCTTTTTTCTTTTGAGAAGGACTCTCGCTCTGTCAACCAGGCTGGAGTGCATGGTGTGATCTTGGCTCACTGCAAGCTCTGCCTCCCAGGTTCATGCCATTCTCCTGCCTCAGCCTCCCAGGAGCTGGGACTACAGGCGCCTGCCACCACACCCAGCTATTTTTTTTTTTTTTTTTTTTTTGTATTTTTAGTAGAGACGGGGTTTCGCTGTGTTAGCCAGGATGGTCTTGATATCCTGACCTCATGATCCGCCTGCCTCGGCCTCCCAAAGTGCTGGGATTACAGGCGTGAGCCACCGCGCCCGGCCTGAAGTAGTTTTTTCACTACAAGTGTCTGCTAATTCTGGAACAGGGATCTAAGAAACTGAGAAATTATAAATAGGGCTTTCAACAGATTCATGGAACTAATAAGGCAAAAAATAAGAGTTCAGTCCCCTCAAGCTAGGGGGTGTCATTGTGATACACCCCTTTAATTCCAGTTGAGGAGTTCAAAAAGTCTATACTCTGGGAGTAAACGTAAATCAGAAATACATTTGCCCTCCAAGAGAATGAAGTCTAGCTTTAAAGACTAGATAATGTGGCATATTGATTTCAAATTGGATTGATCTAGGCTAGCTACTAACATTAATACATACACCAGAAGCTAATGTACATATTTTCTGAAAAGAATGCATTATAGCAGAATGAATATATATGTAAACAAGCATAAGAGGAGATAAGAGATAGGACTGACAATCAGTAGAAACAACACAGAAGAAACAGGCCTATGGGGGAATCTAGATAATGGAATTGTAATATAGAAACATTTAAAATAGCTATGCTGAATGCATTCAAGGGATAAAAGATAATAATAATAATTTCAGCATAAATTGAAAATTCTAAAAAATAAGCAAATGGAAATTCTAGAGCTTTAAAATACAGAAACTGAAATTAAGAAAAACATGGAATTATTTCATAGCAGATTAGAACAACTGAAGAGAATCAGTGAACTATAAGATTAGATAGAAAAAATATATACAAAATGAAATGGAGATATGAAAGATGAAAAACACAGAAAAGAGTGGATGTAACCTTAAAAATCATGTAGACCACATTCACTGGAGTAGAGATTAGCTAGGTGTCTACCAGACTCTTTCAATTTTCTCCTGGTCGTCAAGAGCTGGAATACATTTCCCAGCCTCCCTTGTAGTTGAGTGTGGCTATGTATTTGAGGTTCTGGCCCCTGGAATATAGGAGGAAGTGACATATATCATTTCCAGGCTTGTCCTGTGAAAACATCTTGTCACCTCCTCTCTTCTCTTGTCTGGGATGTTGCGGCCCATGTGACTTTGGATGTCACATGTTGAAGATGGTTAAGTCTCCATTACCCTAGGTTCTTAAATGATTGCACAGATCAGAGCATCTCAGTCCCTGCCTCTGAATGGACTTTACATGAATGAGAAATAAATTGCGTGTTATAGTTTATGTGCCACAGCATTTAGCATTATTTTAACTAATATATTTTCAGCCATTCTAGCAGTCCTCTTTACAACAACCTTTTCTAAGTCTACTTTCAGAATGAGGATCTACAGTGAGGAAGGCTGTCCAACTTTCCAAGACAACTAGTTTCTTTCTTTCTTTTTTTTTGAAAAATATAGCACTTGTAAAAAGTTTTTCCTGATTTCATCTCTTTATGAACTTACTAGACATACTTATTTATCTGGGACATCTTTCAGAGATATATCTATAGATACTGAAACTAGCCCTCATAAAGAATTTTCATTTTGGAATGTACATTTGAAAGAGGAAATGAAAAGTTCTCTGACATTGTCTAGCTGAATGACCTTGACTATGTCTCTCTTCCTCGAACTTGGCTTCAATCAGTAAAATGATTGCATTAGATTGAGTGGATCTCTACCATCCCTTTCACCACAGAGAAAGTGAGATGTGCTTTTCACCAATTAGCTTATTCTCTATTGAATATGAAACAATATAAATAATAATAATATAATATAAATATATAATGCAACATAATACAACATAATGTAAATCCACATCTATATCCATATTTAGTTGAAATGAGATTGAAGATTAGGTCCATATCTGCCTAATAAAGAGAGATGATATTTTACTAACTTATACTCACAAATTTCCAAGTTTTCTTTAAGGGTCATGTGATCTAGTCTTCCCCTACCCTGCACCCCCTTTCAGCCTCTGAAACTCAAATTTCTTCTACCGTAGCTCCACCAAATGGACATTCAGATGCTGCTTGAATTCCTCTAGTGACAGGGAAGTCATTACACTGCACATTGCAGGGAAGCAACACAGTTTATCTCTGAGCAGCTGAGTTCTAAGATTAAAATATTAAGAATTGGATTTAATAATGTCAGACAAAATTTGACTATAAGATTGCATGTTCTAATGCACATACATCAGTACAGCAGACATCACAGATAGGGGAAAATATGTAAACATATACAGTGCAGTATAAAACATGTACACACAAAACATCCATAGATTTGTTGACATTTTTGTATATATTACATAATATCACTTGTTAACCATTTTGACTGTCAGGATATAAAAGTCAGTATTTTCAATGTAGATAAGACTTTCTTTTATACCTTTAAGAGCTGTAGAATAAGTCTTTTTCTAATGGGTCTTATAGAAAGAGATAAAGATAGTTTTCCATGGTACCTCCTGCTTCTAGTGTTCGTTGGTCCTCCCTACCCATAGATCACCCATAGAGATTTTCTCCTGGAGAGGCCACAGGATGATAGCTGGTTTCAGGGGGAGTTAAAGTGAAATTGGGCATTTTGGAACAACCTGTTTTTTTCTCCCATAGTGTAATGAATGAGTTAAATTCATTCTCATTCTTATTTCTGGAACACCATCTTTTCAAATCTGTATCATTGAGCATAATTTGGGGTCAAAGGCTGTACTCTTTTTTTTTTTTTTATTATACTTTAAGTTCTAGGGTACATGTGCATAACGTGCAGGTTTGTTACATATGTATACATGTGCCATGTTGGTGTGCTGCACCCATCAACTCGTCAGCACCCATCAATTCATCATTTATATCAGGTATAACTCCCCAATGCAATCCCTCCCCCCTCCCCCCTCCCCATGATAGGCCCCATTGTGTGATGTTCCCCTTCCCGAGTCCAAGTGAACTCATTGTTCAGTTCCCACCTATGAGTGAGGACATGCGGTGTTTGGTTTTCTGTTCTTGTGATAGTTTGCTAAGAATGATGGTTTCCAGATGCATCCATGTCCCTACAAAGGACGCAAACTCATCCTTTGTTATGGCTGCATAGTATTCCATGGTGTATATGTGCCACATTTTCTTAATCCAGTCTGTCACTGATGGACATTTGGGTTGATTCCAAGTCTTTGCTATTGTGAATAGTGCCGCAATAAACATACGTGTGCATATGTCTTTGTAGTAGAATAATTTATAATAAAGGCTGTACTCTTACTACCAGGTAAAGTAACTAAATAATGTATTTACAGATCACTTTGGAGATGATAAAGTGCCTTATGATGCATTAGTTATTTAATCTTCAAATCACCCTTGAGTTAGATAAAGCAATGATTCTTATCCGAAATTATAATTAGGAAGACTGGGCATTAGTTGAGTTAGCAATATTCCCAAGATCACACACCTTTTAGGTGGCAAAGTTGAACAGTTATGAGATCACTGGAGAATTGCCTACATAATATCAATTCACCCTTTTTACTTACTAATAAGTCCATTGTTCTGTTTAAAATAGCATTGCGTCTAAAATATGTGATCTTCCATACTATTTTTCAGGTAGGGGTAGACATGTGGCACAGTTCTAGCCAATTAGATGCAAACTGAGGTCCACAATAAAGCTATTCATTTCCTCAATAAAAAGACAAAGTCTGGCAATGAAAGGACTCTTCTTCCTTCTTTCTCTCTAGCAAGCAGGTATGATAGCTGATGATACTGCAACTGCTTTGCAACAAAAACCACAACCATAAAAATACAAGTTATCATAAAATAGCCCTTACTTTAAGACAGACATTTCTAAGCACTTTCTACAGATAAAACAATTAAAACCTTATACCAATTATTAAAGATATGAAAACTGAGGCACAGAAAGGTGATCTAGCTTGTCCAAGGTTTCAGAGTTAACAAGTGATAAAGGCAGGATCTGAACCCAGGTGGTTGGGCTCTGGGGACCATGCTGAGGATGCCAGAAAAGGAAGTGAGAAGAGTCTGGGTCCCTGATGGCGTTATGGATCTCCCACAACAGCCCCAGACACCTACCCTTGATTTTACTATATTCAAAACCTATATAAATGTCTTAAGCCAGTGTAGCAGGGGTTTTCTCACAGCTGAATACAGTCGTGGCTTCCATTTGGTTTGTTGTGATACAAAGGAGAAGGCCCTGGGCTCTGTGCCAGGTGAGCTTTGTTCAAGTTCAAACTCTGCCAGGTAACTAGCCATGTAACATTGACAACATCGCTTCAGTTCCCTGGGCTCAGTTTCCTCATCTTTGAAAGGAGAGAACTAAATGAGATTACTTGCTTGGCCTTTTAAAGTTGGCTCTTCTGAGATTCTTCATGTTTCTCAGGCTGCCATTTCATATTCTCTGATGTGTTAATTGCTGCATAAAAGGGTAGACAGGAAGCAGCGCTTGTTGTGTGCAGGGTCTCTGCACTGAGACAGTCAATAGCACAGCTGCATCTGAAACTGGCCAGCCCTACCCTTGTTTCCCACAACCCTGCTGATTAATCAGTTTGTTAAAGTCACTTGAGAAACCAACATGCATTGAACATCATACCATTACAGTCCAGCTTACCTTATATACTTAATTTCTCACCATTTTCCCCTAAAACTATCCATCAGGTGCATGCATGTCTATTTAATTCTGTTTAAAAGCCCTCTACACAATGCCCTGTTATTAGTAATAGGAGGAGTTAGTGAGAGGAGTTTGGCTAACAGAAGACAATTTTGTCAGGTCAACTATTTATAATCACTAGTAACTTAATTTTGCTCTCAGTTGGTCATTCCTCAGTGATACGGTTTGGCTCTGTGTCCCCACCCAAATCTCATCTCAAATTGTAATTCCCAGTGTTGAAGGAGAGAGCTGGTGGGAGGTGATTAAATCAGGGGGCAGCTTTCTCCCTTGCTGTTCTCATGATAGAGTTGTTATGAGATCTGGTCATTTGAAAGTGTGTAGTACCTCGCCCTACTCTCTCTCATGCTCTCTCTCTGCTGCTACCATGTGAAGATGTGCTTGATTCCCTTTCACCGTCCATCATGACTGTAAGTTTCCTGAGGCCTCCCAGGCATGTTTCCTGTTAATCCTGTGGAACTGTGAGTCAATTAAACCTTTTATTTTTTAAATAAATTACCCAGTGTCAGGTAGTTCTTCATAGTAGTGTGAAAATGGACCAATACAGAGAATTGGTACCAGAAGAATGGGGCACTGCTATAAAGATACTTGAAAATGTGGAATCAACTTTGGAACTAGGTAATGGGCAGAAATTGGAACAGTTTGGAGGGCTCAGAAGAAGAAAGGAAGATATGAGAGAGTTTAGAACTTCCTAGAGATTTGTTGAATGCTGATAGTGATATGGACAATGAAGTCCAGGCTGAGATAGTCTCAGATGGAGATGAGGAACTTATTGGGAACAGGAGTAAAGCTCACTCTTGCTATGCTTTAGCAAAGAGATTGGCAGCATTTTGTCCCTGTCCTAGAGATCTGTGGAACTTCGAACTTGAGAGAGATGATTTAGGGTATCTGTCAGAAGAAATTTCTAAGCAGCAAGGTATTCAAGAGTTGGCTTTGCTGTTTCTTTTTTTTCAAGACAAGGTTTTGGCTGTGGCTGTGTCACCCAGGCTGGAGCGCAGTGGTGTGATCCTAGCTCACTGCAATCTCTGCCTCCCAGGTTCAAGTGATTCTTGTTTCTCAGCCACCTGAGTAGCTGGGATTACAGGCATGGGCCACTATGCCTGGATAACTTTTGTATTTTTAGTAGAGATGCGGTTTCACCATGTTGGCCAAGCTGGTCTTGAATTCCTGGCCTCAAGTGATCCACCCACCTTAGTCTCCCAAAATGCTGGGATTACAGGCATAAGCCACCACTTTAGCCTGGCTGTTTCTAAAAGTGTATGCTTATATATGTGAACATAGAGATGATCTGAAACTGGAACTTATATTTAAAAGGGCAGCAGAGCTTAAAAGTTTGGAAAATTTCTAGCCTTGCCATGTGGTAGAAAAGAAAAGCCCATTTTCTTGAGAAAAAATTCAAGCCTTCTGCAGAAATTTGCATACATAAAGAGGAGCCAAATGTTAATAGCCAAGAATATGGAGAAAACGTCTAAAGGGCATTTCAGAGACCTTCACAGCAGCCCCTCCCATCACAGGCTGGAGGCATAGGAGGGAAAAATGGTTTCCTGGGCCAGGCCCAGGGCCCAGCTGCTCCATGCAGCCTGGAAACATGGTACCCTGCATCCCAGCCACTCTAACTCCAGTTATGGCTAAAAGGGGCAAGGTACAGCTCTGGTCATGACTTCAGAGGGTGCAAGCCCCCAGTCTTCATGGCTTCCACATGCTGTTGAGTCTGTGGGTGTGCAGAAGGCTAGAGCTGAGATTTATGAACTTCTGCCTAGATTCCCAAGGATGTATGAAAATGCCTGGATGTCCAGGCAGGAGTCTGCTGCTGGGGCAGAGCTCTCATGAAGAATCTCTACTAGGGCAGTGCTGGGAGGAAATTTGGGTTTGAAGCCCCCACACAGAGTCCCCACTAGAGTACTACTTAGTGGAGCTGTGAGAAGGTCACTGTCTTCCAGCCCCTAGAATGGTAGATCCACTGATAGCTGTACCATGCACCGAGAAAAGCTGTGGGCACTCAATGCCAGCCCATGAAAGCAGCTGCAGGGGCTGTATCTGGCAGAGCCACAGGGGTGGAGATGCCCAAGGCCTTGGGAGCCCACCCTTTGTATCAGTGTGGCCTGGATATGAGGCATGGAGTCAAAGGAGATCATTTTGGAGTGTTAGTATTTAATGACTGTCCTGCTGGCTTTCAGACTTGCATGAGGGCCTGCAAACCCTTTGTTTTGGCCAATTTCTTCCTTTTGGAATGGGGGCATTTACCCAATGCCTCTAAGCCTGCTGTATCTTGGAAGTAACTAACTTGTTTTTGATTTTACAGACTCATAGGCAGGAGAAACTTGCTTTGCCTCAGATAAGACTTCAGACTTGGCCATTTGAGTTAATGCTGGAATGAGTTCAGACTTTGAGGGAATGTTGGGAAGGCATAATTGTTTTTTTAAATGTGTGAAGAACATGAAATTTTGAAGAACATGAAATTTTGGAGAGGCCAGGGCCTGAATGATATGGTTTGGCTCTGTGTCCTCACCCAAATTTCGTGTTGAACTGTAATTCTCAGTATTGAAGGAGGGGCATGGTAGGAGGTAACTGAATCATGGGGGTAGACATCCCTCTGGCTGTTCTTATGAGATCTGATTGGTTGAAAGTGTGTAGCCCTCTGCTACTCACTTTCAACCAAGAGCTGCTCTCCTACTTGCTCTCTCTCTCTCTCTCCCTCCCTCCTGCTGCCATGTAACTGTGTGCTTGCTTCCCCTTCCCCTTCTGCCATGATTTTAAGTTTCCTGAAGCCTCCCAGTCATGCTTCCTGTTAATCCTGCAGAACTATGAGTCAATTAAACCTCTTTTCTTCATAAATTACCCAGTCTCAGGTAGTTTTTTCCAGCAGTGTGAGAATGGACTAATACACTCAGAGATGTTAGAGTCACTATCAATCACTATGTTAGTTGAGGTCTGAAAAATTGTCCATATTATCCAAATGTCAATAAACGAAACTAAAATGACAAAAATTTCCAGACACAAGTAAGTTCTGGTGATAAGCAATGGAAGGCATAAATATCGGATACATCCTAAAGACCTCTTATTCATGAGTTTTCAGGTATTCTGTTGCCACAGGTCATTAAGAGTAAACAACATGAATGCAGTTTTCGGCTTGGCTTGAAGGATGTGTAGGATCAGAGCCTAACTGAGGGCATCGAACAGGGTTGGAGCTCAGAGATCATCCAGCGCATAGGTTCTCAACGTTTGCATGAGAATAACCCAAGGGGCTGAAAAATCCAAGTGTTCAGGCTTAATCCAAGAACACTTACATCACACTCTGTGGGTGGCACTTAAGCATTCACATATTCGAAACTTCCCTGGGGATTCTAGGTACAGCTAAGGTTCAGTACCACTAATCTTCGCCAGAATTCCTCCTTTTATTCAGGTGAGAGGCTGAGACTCTGAGGGAAAGTGACTTGCCTAGAGTGTCAAAGTCATGATCAAGCTCAGGTCTGTTGATTCCTGGGGTCTTTGCTTTCTACCATGTCAGAGTTACCTCATGCCATGGGAATTCTAGTTTTGGACAACCTCGAGCACACTGTGAATTTAAAAGTAGGTATGCAATTGTATTTGCAAAAGAGCAACAAAGAATTTTGACTCAGATGTTTTAGGAGTCAATCTGCAACATTTATGCCTACAAAAATCTCCTGCAAAAAGAGACAGACTATTTAGCCCAGTGGCTAAGGAATAAGCCCACTGCAAACCATGGAAGACCATGGTGTGCAGAGAGATAGACAGGGAGAGGAAGGGAGAAAGAATAAGCAAATTACATTTTCTGGGTGCCTACTCTGCTGTGCGGGGCCAAATGCTAAACACTTTAATAGATAAGCTAATTTAATTCTCAAATCCTCAATACCAAGCTATTTAACTGGTATGCACAGAAATAGAGGTATTGGTTGTTCAAATATTCAAATACTTTCGTAGACATTGGTAAATAGCTGTTGCCCCCACATGTTTGATTGCTCCCCTCTCTACCATTCCTGATTCCTGGTCACCCTGCTTCTTCTTCAGAACTCCCTTGACCTCTCTTAGTTCAGCACCCAAGGGAATGACACATGGCACAGGGGAGGATTTTAGACCCTGCTCTAATACCAAGGCCCAAATCCCTTCTGATTACTCAATACCCATGACCCACAAATTGTTAAATCTTTTGAGTATCACCTTTGCACACTCCAACCCAGCAAGACAGATATAGGAGTTATAATTTTACAGATGAAAAAGCAGATGCTCAGAGAGGGTGCATGACTTGTTGAAAGTCACACAGCAAGTAAATGGCAGTCACTCCTGCCACTCCCTGCACTTGAGGCTTCAGGCAGTGGCTATGTTTGAAGAATGATGCCCTGTAGGTGCTCAAGAATCAACTGTATATTTCAAGTCTTCATCTCCTTCTCTTTAAAGCCTTAGCATGAAAGCAGGGAAACTACAATGGCAATGCTTTAACTCGCTCACACACAAAATGAACTAGGATGTCTGTGGTGAAGATATTAACACTGCCTGTGGATTTCTTTCTTTTTTCTTTTTTTAACCAAAAATTGATTTGAGAGGAAGAGAAAGATCATTTTAGGTTTAGCCTGGGAACTTGTCTTAGGGCTTGAATTTGGAGTAAGTCACGTAACTATATTATCTATATCCACTAACCACCCTTCTCCTCCCCTTCCTCCTTCCAGAATCCCCATCCAGGGACTTCAAAATAGTGATTAACATTCTCAGATTCTGCCAGGCCTGTGTGGCCATTATTCTTTAGTGTGAGAAGCACTTAAATATGAAGAGAGCTAAATAAGTAACATTTACTGCCCCTTTACCACCACTTTCCCACAGCACAATAAATCTGGAGATAATTTTTAATAATGCAGATTTGGGCTATTTATTCTGCATTGACCTCCACTTTCTTATCCTCCTCAGACTTATAAAGAATGTTAATAAATTCTATAAATTGTAGAATTTTATTATAACAGAGAGAATGTGATCAAGAGTTTCTTCTCATTATCTCCATAAACACTTGGGTACAAGACCACTGAGTCCAGGGTTCAACCCATGCGGGTCATAGTGCTAGGCACAGAGAAGATGCTTGGTAAAAGTTGTTAAATTCAGTGTTGAATAATAGAATTCTATTTTATTAGGGAAGAAGAAAGGATGAACCAAGATTATATATGTAATTTCTAGACATAGATACAGTGGCAACTTCAGCCTGCAGTAAGTCCCTTTTTTTTTTTTTTTTTTTTTTTGAGATGGAGTTTCACTCTTG
>NC_045446.1:69974675-70036968 GCF_002776525.5 Piliocolobus tephrosceles
GTCAGGCTGGTCTCAGACTCCCAACCTCAGGTGATCCGCCCACCTTGGCCTCCCAAAGTGCTGGGATTACAGGTGTGACCTACCACACCCGGCTTAGTCACATTTTTGAAGCAAACCCCTCATATTCTGGGGAATTCTTTCTTCTTTGTTACCCTAGAACATATTAATTTTATTGTTAATATTATTAAGGTATTTTTAGACAGAGGGTTTCACCCGGTTGCCCAAGCTGGAGTGCAATGGTGCCATCATGGTACACTGCAGCTTCTAACTCCTGGGCTCAAGCCATTCTTCCACTTCAGCACTGTCAAGTAGCTGAGACTCCTAGTGCATGCGCCATACCTAGCTAATCATTTTTATTTTTATTTTGTAAAGATGGGTCTTACTATGTTGCCCAGGCTACTCTCAAATTCCTGGTCTCAAGCAATCCTCTTGCCTTTTAGCCTCCCAAAGGGCTGGGATTACACGTGTGAGCCATCACACCTGGCCTCAAATTAACATTAAAATAGGATATAAGATAAAATCTAGTCGTTATGAAAGAAAAATCTGAATTTCTAATTCATAGACTCTCTATCATTGCTCTCCCTCAGTGATTTACTGATATAAAATAATACATTTTTAAAAGGAGATTTTTACAAAGAATCTTTATGTAGTGACACAGTAAGATATTACACCAGGGGTTTTCAGGCAAATGGACTAAGATTCCACTTAGGAGGCATATGACATTGGATGGATCTCTAAACTTTAGAAGCATCTGTTTCATCATCTTTCACCTGCGCCTTCTTTCCCCAGGTTGCTATGAAGATGAAAGGAGATGACGTGTGTAGCACTCACAGACTGGGACATAATGTATGTATGTATCAGGATGTATGTATCAGATTTTAGGGAAACATTGGTCTTCTTTCACCCCATGATTCAAGGTCTTGGGATGCTTCCAAGATATGCTGACAAAAAGTCCGAGGATTTTGTAGCTTAGGTGTGTTGTACCACAGAAAAGACTTTGAAATTATTGAAATGAGCTTTTGCATAACAAAATAAGACACCTACAACTCAATAGAAATATTAATGATTATTTAATACTTCAGAAAGAATCAAAGAGAGGAGAGATTTTCTATACTTGGGGTCTATGAAATTCCGCTCTATCCATTAAAAAAGTAAAGAACTTCTAAAACAAGGTTGAACATGTTTCTCTTCTTTATAACCAAGGTTCTCTAAGATAGAAATATTAACAGCAGAAAAATATTGTGTTGAGATTCAATTAAGAAAAAAAATACATATATATGTACTTTTTCCCCCATTTCAAAGGATGATGAAAAATAAACTACACATATATACCTCACACAGATATATAAATAGATAGATATAAAGATACAGATAATCTACTTTCATTACATAAGGAAACAGAAAAAGGCTGGGATGGCAGTGAGGACTGAGCGGAGAGTCTAAATTTCTGTACTCCAGCATAGCACTTAGCTATGAGAAACAGTATTAGCTAGAGCTATATTAGTGCAATTGTTAGAAGCTCTGTATTCTACGTGAAAACTTGAGTCATTGAAAATAACAGAATTAGCTAGAACTGGCATTGAGCCTTAATGCCAGAATGTAACCAGTCCACGGAGGTAGGAAGATGTTCATAGGCAGGCACCCAAAAAGAGGACTGACACATAATAAAGGATCAGGATAATACGAGGCTAGTAAATAAGAGAAAACGAACTGATGCTTTGCTGTTTCCGAGTAAGGAATTCTTCTAGGTTCTTAGTGAGAAGGAATTAAGGTAAAGCCAAAGCCACACTACATATTATTTGTGCTTTGTTGTATATACTGTGGTTTATGCGGCTTTTAAATAAACTGTATGTAGTTCATTCTGCCTATGATGGTAGCAATAATAGCTATTATTTATTGATGTCTTATTATATACTTGATGTTCGGCTAGGTATTACATATGTCCACATTTCTTTACTCACATGACTCCAAGCCAGCATAGGCCTCTTCCCTGCATCCATCCTTCCAAGAGCAGAAAGCATATACCTGCTGGTGTATGCTCCTTCATTTCAAGGAGTCGCTAAGGGGTCTTATATATAAAGGTGTGGATGGAGCTTGAACATGTGGGTAGAGGTGTCCATTGGCATATTAACTGAGGCCCTTTGTAGTATGGATGGGAAGAGGCAGAAACTGGGCTGGGGGCTGGTTCTCCTACACTGCCACAGTCCAGCATTGAACTTTGAAGAGCCCAAGAATTCTAATCTATAGCCATACCATCTGGGTTTTAATGAAATTTGTCAAAGGTGGTGAGGGATAAAAAAGATTTTATTTAACAGTTAGCTTGATTTTTATAACCATGAAGTATTTAGCCATAGGACACATGGTCCTCTATTTGTACCCTTTTTCGAGGACTACAAATTCAGAGGTAGGTTTAGCACTTAGCACAGTGTCTGACACAAGAAACCCTCAATAACCATATTTCAGATGATTGGTGAGTATTTTTAAGGCTTATTCTTGCTTAGGAGTGCTTCAAGTTAAATACAATACGATGTTTTGAAGTGTGCTAGGTGGAGTTTAAAATACTCAACAATTAGATTTTAGAACTAACCATTCAGGATGGATGCAGTGCTCACGCCTGTAATCCCAGAACTTTGGGAGGCCGAGGTGGGCAGATCACCTGAGGTCGGGAGTTCCAGACCAGCCTGACCAACATAGAGAAACCCTGTCTCCACTAAAAACACAAAATTAGCCAGGCGTGGTGGGACATGCCTGTAATCCCAGCTACTCGGGAGACTGAGGCAGGAGAATCACTTGAACCCGGGAGGCGGAGGTTGCAGTGACCCGAGATCACACCATTGCACTCTAGCATGGGCAACAAGAGCGAAACTTCATCTCAAAAAAAAAAAAAAAAAGGAATTAACCATTCAAACAGAATAGATCTCACTACTTGAACAAGAAGGGCCTGAAATAATAACAGCTTGATAGAAGCTGTTGAAGGGGATAAGACCTACAATATTCATAGCCACTCTACTAGTTGGTAGCAATTAGCTGGGGAAAAGGGGGAGAGGGTAGCATCAAGAGGGGAACAGCTGTTTCTGCAGCTGTTGACAGGGCCACTGAGGCTGAATGCGAATTAAAGTTCATCTTCATGTGCTGCATTGTGTCAGCAGGAGAGAGGGTCAGCCATTTGGAAGCTGCACGGAAAGGATGCTCAGCTCGACGTGCCCTTGATTGCCAAGTCTCTATTGAACACCCTATTCTGACAACTTGGTGATTGGAAGAACTTTGTCTCTGCAATAATGGAGATCTGGAATTCAACTTGTTCAAGAAAGGACAGAATGTGGGGAGAGCACTGACCCAGGAATTGGAAGACATGTCTCCAGTTTACTGAATGGCCAGAGAAAGCCACTTTACCTTTCTGAGCTTCATTATCTCATTAAAAACATGAAAGCACTTAGCACCACCATGAACCTACAAACACAGGTGAACATTCAGTTAATGTCAGCAGCTGCTACTACTACTCTTGTTAATTGTTTCTCTCCAATGTCAAGTGGAGATAATGATATCCTTCCTGACTTCTTCAAGGGTAGTCGTAAGGACAAATGAATTAAGAGGTGAAAGTGGTTTGAAAGCTGCTGATGCTGGACAAATGTGAGCAGTTGTTAATATCACATAATCCAAAGGTGAAAAGATTTAAATGGCCTCCAAAAGCCTACTTGACCCCTAATATCTGGTGTACAGAATTCCTTGTGTCAACACATTTCTTTGGTGTCTGGAATTCCTATATTACTGTTGTTCAACGGAACTTTCTGTGATGATGGAAATGTACGATCTTTGTACTGTCTGTGCTATCTAATACATCTACCGTCTTGAATATCACAACGTTATGTCAACTCATTCTTATAGAAGACATATACATTTTAAACACATTTCATTCACTATTGCTTGCTATGGGTAGCACGATTTGAACTTGACCGATGTCAAAAATTATGTTAGTCATATGAATACCTTCATAATCATATTACACAGACATAGCAGCTGACAATAACTGGAGCATATTCTCAGCTCTCTGAGCTAGATGCTTTATTCCATTTTATGGAAGAGGCATTGGAAGTTCAAAAAGACTAAAAGTAAACTGAAGAGATGAAGTAACAATGTAAAGAATAACAATGACAAGTATATTGAGTACTTACTACGCAGATCAGGAATTATTTAATTCTTTTACAACCTTTATCCTATTTGATCCCCCCTAACAGTAAACCTGAATTTTTTTTTTTTTTTATTTTGAGGAAACTGAGTGTAAGTAACTTGCTTAAAATCACAGAGTCCAGACGTGGCAGATTTTTACCTAGGATGTCTAATTCCTAGTAGCAACCACATTACCCGAATAGGATCCACTCCCCATTACTCTCAAGCACTGCTCTCTGTTAATTTCTTTCATTGATTTTACCATAATTTACAATTACGAATATA
Organism: Piliocolobus tephrosceles; assembly: GCF_002776525.5. Lineage (NCBI taxonomy): Eukaryota > Metazoa > Chordata > Mammalia > Primates > Cercopithecidae > Piliocolobus > Piliocolobus tephrosceles. The sequence goes on from NC_045446.1 coordinate 69,979,128, forward strand.
TTTGTTTGTCTTGTTTATTGCCTTTCACTCCTCTTCTAAATGTTACAAGGGCATATACCATGTTTGTTTTATTCACAATACTTTTCACCCCCATAGTAGGTGCTCCAAAATTATCTGCTGTTGTGAATGAATAAGTGTCTAATGTATTCTAGTTAACATCATAATCACTATGATCATCTTCTTCATTGCTTATGTTCATACCTTTCATACTACATTGTAAGTTGTTGATTTACATCTCTCTCCTCTCTCAGACTATGAAAACTTTGATGGTAAGCATCTCTGTCTCTTTTTTATCTTGGACCCTAACCTGGCACTCAGTAGACCCTCACAGATACTGACTGCATGAATGAAACGGAATTACACTCTTTTAGAGCAGAAATAGGAGTCTGAGAATTGAGACATGGTGTTCCTGTGTCCCCATGGAGGAAAGTTCTTAGAAGACATAGAGAATCCATTCAAGTAGCAGATGCTGTTGGGAATGTCATGATGGCTTGGGGTGAGGCCTCGAGAAGCTGAGGAGGCAGGCCATCAGGACACCAAGCTCCAAACAGTCATGGGGATGCCCCAGGCGTTGAAGATAAATGTCCCAGGCGTTGGGGGCAGACAGCACAGGCAAATGCCTCAGGAGTAGAGGGCAATTGGATGAGGCTAGCACTACTCTAAAAACCCACTCTGATCTAGCAGGTAGGCTGAAAGAACGATCACTTAGCCCTTTACTGGGTGGGAAAATGTTTAAGTAAAACGAAAAGGAACACTCTTTTCAGTACCTTCTCTTAAGTTCCACCAGAACACAGCTTTTCCTTTCTTAACTATAATAAAGCCTATCATTTGTTTCATGTCCTTTCTTAATAGAAACTTCCCCTGACCTTCTCTGTAGCAGGTCACTACACTTGGTCTTTGTTCTTAAAGCACTGTGTGATTTCACTTTGTAATATTGTCATAATTTTAACTGATTAATTGTGCAACTCTTGGTTTATGTCTATCTCCCCACTGGACTACTGATTCCATGGTTATTCTATTCACTGACTTACCCCCAGCATCTAGCATGGTGCCTATTAGTTATTAATTAGTTACTATTATTTATTATTAGTCAATCATTTATTGAATTAAACATGACCATAGCAGAAGAGGTGCTATGATCAAGTATATGGTTTTCATTCTCTAGGGAAGCCTATCACAACCCATCACTGAGACCCTCTGCATGCCAGACACTGTCTTGGACACATCAATGAAGGCCTAACGGTGAAAATATAGGCACATCACCCAGCACAGTCCCTGGCATATAGTAGGCATCACATGCCCGTTAGTGGCTTTGCCTCCCCAACTCTCTCTGTCAGCCTTTGTATGCAAGTTGTCAGTATAAATTATGAATAATGAATAATCACAAACAAGGTACAATACATAAAATCAATGAAATACACATTTGCATCTTCATGTGCCAGGAATGTTAGGGAAGTTCCTAGCCCCATGTCCAAGATGCTGGCATTCTGCACTATGGTTCTCGGTAAGAGTCACCTGGGTAATTTAGGCATGGAAGTTCGTGAGCCCTAGTTCTAGACATTCTAATTCAATGTACCTCTGGTGTGTTCAGAATACTGCTCGTTGAAACTTCAGGCGGCTTGTAAAATATTACAAGACAGAAATATTCTGTCTTGTAATATTTCCTATAAGGAAAGATAACTGCAGGAGTCACTGGCAGAAGTGAAAACAAGGTTGTTGAGACTCCCAGGTGTTAGGGAACAAGCTTGGTTTTCCCCGAGGGCAGGGATCTCCACCTCGCTGATTAGTAGCATCTTCTGATATAAGTATTTTAAAGATGAAGACTCCTGGACTCTACACGAGGAACTGGGTATGGGGATTCTGATCAACTAGATCTGAGAATTGCTGAATGATAGGCTGAGTACTTAGTTAAGTGTAATGACCGGCTTTTGTCCTAAGGTCCTTTCTTATGTCTTCCTATCCTGATACACTGACATATAAGCTCAGCCCTGGACAGTTCACGGGGAGGAACTTCAGTCCCATCAGATAATGGGCTGGGAGAAAACTGAGACTTTGGGTTATGACCCTGAGCCCCTCATGGCAAGGCAGCATGAGACTTTTCTCCTCCTCCCTAGGACTTCTTGTTCCTCATAGAGCTGCTCCTGCAACTGAGACCCAACTCAGTTGTTTGCTGGGCCCTTGCAGTTTCCATTCCCAGGGATGGAACATGCTGGGTCATTTACTGGTTAGAAACTGGAATCTTAGTTAACATCTGTTGCTACCTACCTAGGCTCAACTACTATCTGCTGCTTGAACTGATGCTCATTCTATGGTTTCCCTCTCTTGTATCTACCTCTGTCTCCCTCTTCTGATTAGTCCTTGTATATAGTCAATTTTCTCAACCACATCTTTCTGTGAGCACTGAGCAATCGTCTTCCCAACTGTCCCTATGAGGCCATGTTCTATGCTTACCCAGCATGCCTTGCACGACTGCCAAAAACTACGCTTCACATTTTGCTATACATAACAGTATTCATTCCATGTTCATGTAAATCATTTTGCATTTTAAAGAAATCATTTCATTTTATTGTGTGTGTGTATATTTGGCAGGGAGGGGTCAAATTAATTATGAATCTTTCATCCCCCAAATTATTCATAAAGCCAGTATCATTTGCATCTTAAATAGTCTCCAGGAATTCAAAGAAAGAATATGCCATAGTCACAATGATAAACTCAATAATAATTAGAATTATTCCCAGGCTGTTAAGTAATGCAGACATATTAAAACATTTTCAGTTGAGCTTATTATATTCTAATAAAATGAAAGCATAGCTAAAGGGCAATATTGGGTAGCAGCTGGTCCATTACCATTTCTACATTCTCTTGGGCTATTTATATACTTCCAAGGTGCTTATATAGGCTCAAAAATGATTAAGAAATGATCACCATCACTTCAAACCTCTGTACTAAAAAACCAAAAACAGAATAAATAAAACAAAAATGAAAACCCTTTTATCAACATAGTTGATTCTTCTATTAGAATTTGTCACCACCACTGATCTAATAAGTAACCCATTTAAAAGAGTTTTTCAGAGATTTTTAATGTAACTTTTATTTTTCAATATCACTATGCCTTACTTTACAAATGTTTGCCAGCCTTGAGTTTTATTTTGTTCTATTCTACCCTTCCCTACCTAATCTGGTTCTGTCCTGTTTTATTTGTTCTCTATGGTCCTATCCAGCCTAGCCTATTTGATTTTACGCAGCATAATATATAAAGTCATTTTCTGCAGCATAATACATGACCAAGGTGATTGGTCACCTACAATGTTCCAGGAACTTCAGGCAATGAAGAGATAAAACAAGTTGGAGACTTTGTTCTTAACGTTTTTGGCTTCAGGGTGGAGTGAGACTATGAGAAGTACACAGGTTACTATACAATAGGGCAGGCCTGGGATGTGAGGGGACCAGGGTATTATGGGAGAAACAAATGTGACAATAGGAAGAGATTGGTGCAGGGGCATTGATCGAGGATGGCATTAAGCATGTTCACAGACTGCCTTGACATCCTGATGCCTCATCACAGCATTCTAGGAAAAGCAGGGTGCAGAGGCAAAGATCACCAGGCTGTTAGAGATACAAGACCAGTGACAAAAACTACAAACCAAAGCCATAGCTCTATTTGTTCTGTACATATTATACAAATGGCTAAAAACAAAACAAAAGTTGCAATTAGAAAATAGCCACAACAGAAATGAAGACTTGCAGCACCTCAGATGAAAAGACTGTCTGTTATGCCTTAGCTGCCTGGAGCACCTGCTGCCATCTCCCTGTCTTCTCCATTTTCCTACCTCTCCACCAAATATTTTTCCTCTTTACATTGTTGCTCACCTGGCTGAGCACTTGTTTTACTCTTTCATCCATTCTTAGAACGGATCAGCTCTAAAACCTATCAAACACATAGGACCTGTGTGTTCACCTTTGGGTACACAAAAATGCTAATGATATTGATAACCCTAATAATAGCTACCATTTTAGGAGCACCTCCCATGTGCCAGTCATTATGCTTAGGCTTTCTCATGCATTACTGCTCTTTCGTAACCACAGGTGATGTTGGGACAATCATTGTCCCTAGACAAGAATGAAGTTAAGAGAGAGTCTTACACACAGTAAGACTGCATAAATAGTTGTTAAATGAATTAATGTGCGACTAAAATATGGATAAATGGAGGGTGGTCCAAAGTAACTCTGTAGTAAGTGGCAGAGTATGGTCTTGAACCATGAAACACTGAAGACTTTGCTCTTAACCACAGCACTATATCAAGACTGAGCTTTGGGGAGGAGACAGTTGTGGAAGGGGTGAAGGCTGGAGGAATTTCTGTTGCAAACAAGGACAGGGAGGAGGGTACTGGAGAGGTGGCCTGGATTTGGGAGGAGCTGCCAGATAGAAAGGGTGGGGGGCTTTGCCAAGATATGGTTTAGTGAAGCTATGTCAGTCTGAAGTAATCTTTTTAACCCTTCCCTCTTCTACATTATTCAACTTCAGTTTCTTCTGTCACTTTCCTGCCTCCCTGACATGGTTTCCAGTTTCCTCACCATCTTTGTCACCTGTCCTTGGTTACACTCCATTGTTTTAGATTTCTTTAAAAGTGAATATATATTGTGATTTCCAATTGCCTGTTGATACTTCTTAGCCAGAAAATTTTGAAGAAAAACTGAAGAATTTTAATTTTTTATTATTATACTTTAAAAAAACTATGCAACTATTTCAGGACATCATAAAAATTGGCAAAAATTCACCTCTGTATTTATATCCTGCTAAAGATTACTGAGGAAGAAGCTGCCCACCTTGTGAAAAATTTGAAAGGTTGCTCTGGCTAGAGAATTGTCAGAAGGGAACACGGAAGAATCCAAGTGCAGTTAGGGACTGTCATCAAAGAAACTCCAGGGTCCTTCTAAGTAGGAAAATTGATAAGAGAATCTGAATTTTTATTTGCCCCCTTGACATCAACCAGAAACTCCCACGCAAGCCTCTTTATTCCCCACAATAGTCTTCAGAGCACCTTGCACCATACATATATTTTACTTCCATCACAAACTCATTTGCACGTGTCAGCACTAATTTTCAAATGTGCCTTGAAGCAGTGAAAAATGAAACTTCAGATTAGTAGCAGCTTTCAAATAGCGTTCACCCACAGCTGGCTCTCAACTTTTACTTGTTATTAAAAAGGAGGAAAAGGCGAAATTGGTATTTTTTTATTGCTCTAATTAAGCCTTTAAAAGCTGCAACCACATAGAAAAGAGATGGGGAGGAAGAGGGGCAAACAACAACAAAACAGAGCTCTTGCTTTAGAAATAAAAGTGCCAACTAATAAAATTCACAAAGACAAACTCCTCTGCAATTACTGTCTTCTCAAACTCGAGGTCCCTCATCTGAACTCCTGAAAGAGGTGGATGTAACTGCAGCAAAGAACTGTTTACTTTCTGGGGGAAAACAGGGTCCTGAGGTGTAGACTGGTATAGACTGAAAGGAAGGAAAGAAACAAAACATCCTTTACAGAAAGCCAACCCCGTTTCAGAACTCTTCTAGGAATTTTGTCTATACTGTCTCATTTAATCCTCACACCTACTTCCTGGAACCCATTTAAGGTGAACAACAAAGGAATACACATTTTAACAACTAAAACAAATTGTATTTTGACTATGTGTCAGCTTCCCTTTTAAAGTGTTTATGTGACAAATCTCATTTAACCCTCACAACCTTCTAAGACAAGAATTATTTTTATTCTGTTTTAATAAACAGGGTTACTCACAGGTGGAAAAGTTTAATAAGGGCTCAACATCACATAGCTTGGTGGAACAGAGTTTTGGACCCAAGCAGTTTGACTTCAGGACCTACAGACGTAACTACTGTACCAAGCTTCTAATGGAATAAGTCTCCCACTGGAAGAAGTACATACTGTTAGAGGCAGGGAGTATTGGTAAAGCCACTAGCTCTTCACTGAGGCTGAAACCAGACTATGTAATTCTGTGAGAACTACAATTAAGATTCTGAGCTTTATACTAAGCAGAAGTCATTGAAAGAATTTTAAAGACGAGAGTGACAAGTTTGTGTTTTATTTTCCGAAAGATTATTGGCTTTGGGGAATGGCAGATTGGGGTGAGGCAGGTAGAAAGGAGGGAAACCAATAAAGAGCCTGTTGTACAGTCAAGGTGGCAGCTTGAACAAGGGGCACGGCAGAAGAATGGAGAGAAGCAAACAAAGTGAGACAAAGTAAAATACCACATGTCAATTGCTTGGGTATGCTTGTTTTTAAGGGGGTGGGGCTGTTGAAGAGGCAGAGGGAAATGTCTAGAATGTGACGAGAATTTGCAGAGGGAACAAAGAGCTAAAAGTTTAAACTTCTTTGGAATTAAAATTTTTCAGACTCATCATTGGAAACTGACTCTAGGGCATAGGTTAAATATCCTTCTTCCTCTCATTTACTTTAGAAAGATGGATCTATAGCCTATTTGTTTGCATTCCATGCAATGCCCTATGTACTTTAAGAATTTGGTGCCATTAAAAGAGAATATGCTATAGCAATTCAAATTACTAAGACAATAGTAAGGTGGAATAGACAGGAGCTGTGGTGTCAGGGAACTTCCTCAAACTAATACAAGACATCTAAAAAACCTAAATTCAGCTTATACTTAATGGTGAACACTAAATTCTTCACCCTATACCTAGGAACAAGGCAAAGATGTCTGCTCTTACCACTTTCATTCAACATTATAGTAGACTTTCTAGCCTATTGAAAAAAGCAAGAAAAATAAAAGATAAAGAGGTTGGAGAGTACAAAGTAACAATGTCTTTATTTGGAGAAGACAATCATCTATGTAGAATATATGTTGGAATCCATAATCAGTATTTTAGAACTAATAAATCTGGTAAAATTTAAAGACACAAAATCAATGTGAAATCAATTGTATTTCTATATATTAACAATTAAAAAAAGAAATAAAAATTAAAAACATACCATTTACAATAGCTTTAATAATATGAAAGGCTTAGGATAGATAAATCTGAGAAAAATACATAAGACATATATACCACAAACTATAAAATATTGCAGAGATTGAAGAAGTTCTAAATAAATGGAAAGCTATGCCATGTTTATGGCTTGGGTGACTCAATTGTTAAGATGTAAATTATTGCCAAATTGATTTACACATGAAACACCATCTCAATCAAAATCTCAGCAGAATTTTTGGGAGGAAATTATAAGATTACTGTAAAATTCATATGGAAATGCATAATATTAGAGCCAAAACAACTGTGGAAAAGAACAGTTAGAGAAGTTGCACTACTTGATTTTAAGACTTACTATAAATCTATAGAAATAAATGTGGTGAATACAGTGTAATACTGGCATTGAGATATACAAATAAATAATGGAACAGAATAGACTCACACATGTATGGCCGATTTATTGTTTTATAAAGGTACAAAGCCAGTTTAGTAGAGAAAGAATAGTCTTTTTAACAAACATTGCTGGAACTATTGGATTGGAAAAAAAAAAAAGAATTTTAGTTTCATTCCTCACAATATAGAAAATTAATGCAACATGAATCACAGATATGAACGTAAAAGGTAAAACATCAAACTTCCAGAGAGACATAGAGAAGAAAATATTTTTATATGTAATTTTTTGAGGTGGAGTCTCACTCTTTTGCCTATCAACTCAATCTCTCAATTTTGAATCAACTCAAATTCTCCTGTTAGTGTTAATATAAAATGGTACAAATACTTTGGTAAATAGTTTGGCAGTTCCAAAGTAAATACTTGTTAACTAACAAGTTCTTAAATTATCAAAAGCACAATTCATAAAAGAAAAAAACGGATAAATTAGACTTCATTAAAAACTTCTGCTTTTCAATAGACACTCTAGATAATAAAAAGAAGAGGCAAAACTAGGAAATATATTTACAAACATATATTTGATACATCTTATATTCAGAATTTATTTTTTTAAAAACCATCAAAGCTGGGTGTGGTGGCTCCTGCCTGTAATCCTAGTAATTTGGGAGGCCGAGGTGGGTAGATCACCTGAGTTCAGGAGTTCGAGACCAGCCTGGCCAACATGGCAAAACCCGTCTCTACTAAAAATAGAAAATTTAGATGGATGTGGTGGTGGGCGCCTGTAATTCCAGCTGCTTGAGAGGCTGAAGCAGGAGAATTGCTTGAACCTGGGCGGATGGCCAGCAGGGGGTGGGGGGTTGCAGTGAGCTGAGATCGCACCACTTCACTCCAGCCTAGGCAAAAGAGTGAGACTCCACCTCAAAAAATTAAATAAATTAAATAAAATAAAAATAAAAACCACCAAAACTCAGTAATAAGTAAACAAACAAGACGAATTTTAAAAGTAAAAACACATTGAACGCATTTTTCACCAAATAGTATACATAAATGGCCAAGAAGCATAGGAAAAAATGCTCAGTGTTAGTATTCAATAGGAAAATGCAAATTAAAATCACAAGGAGATATCATTATACATATTGAAATGTCTAAAATTAAAAAAAAAAAAATTGACCCTACTAAATGTTGATGACAGTGTGAATCAACTCAAATTCTCCTGTTAGTGTTAATATAAAATGGTACAAATACTTTGGTAAATAGTTTGGCAGTTCCAAAGTAAGTTAAACATACACCTACCATATGACTCAGCTATTCTACCCTAGGGTACTTACACAAGAGCAAGAGGACATATGTCCATACAAAGAGCGATCCATGTACAGTCATAACAGCTTTATTTGTAATAGCCCCAAACTAAAAGCAACACAAATATCCACCAAAAAATACACAGATAAAAAATTGTGGTATATCCCTACAACAGAATACCACTGACAATTAAAAGAAAATTAACCATGTACACACAGACCAATATGAATGAATTTCAAAATAATTATGCTGAGTGAAAGAAAACAGACCAAAAAAATAAATAAATAAAAACCAAATGATTCCATTTACTAATCTGCAGTGACTGAAGGCACATCAATGATTGCCTGGAATGGAAAAAGAACAGGGAGTGGCAGGTGGGAAGAATGACAAGGAAGGCACAAGGAAACTTTTTGAAGGAGTAGATAGGTACATTATCCTGATTATGTTTCATGGGTGCACACATATGTCAAAACTTATTAAACTGCACACTTTATGTGTAGTTTATTATTACACTGTACTTAAATATAGCTGCTTTTTTAAAAGCTTTATCTGTGCACGAACAAGTTTTAGTTTGAAATCCTGGAGCTTATGTTCTAAGCATGTTTTTTTGTGTGTGTTTTTTGTTTTTGTTTTTGTTTTTTTTTTTTTGAGACAAAGTCTCACTCTGTTGCCCAGGCTGGAGTGCAGTGGTACGATCTTGGCTCACTGCAATCTCCACCTCCTGCGTTTAAGCAATTCTCCTTCCTCAGTCTTCTGAATAGCTGAGATTACAGGTGCGTGCCACCATGCCCGGCTAATTTTTGTATTTTTAGTAGAAATGGGGTTTCACCATATTGGCCAGGCTGGTCTTGAATGCCTGACCTCGTGATCCACCCTCCTTGGTCTCCCAAAGTGCTGGGATTACAGGCGTGAGCCACCGCTCCCTGCCTGAGCATGTATTTACAGTCTGCATATACAGACCAGGACATTTCTAAAAGTGATAGAGGCCAACTTCTTAGGTGCCTAGTGGGCTTTCCCTGAGAGGGGCATGTTCTGTTGTGTGAGAAAATGGAAAGTAGGTTTCTCCTAAGATCCACTTCTACCTCCAACAGCTTAGAAAAATGTGCAGCCATACCTGAAAAATGGAGAGCCAATTAGCAGAGGAACAATGTTTTGCCAGGCATATTCCTGGTCAACTGAGGTGTCCCCCAGTTAAAACGGTAATTGTACTAATATTTGGGGCCTCCTCAAATCACATTCTCTTGCCATACTTGCAAAGGCCTCTCATTCAATGGAGGATCTGCTTTTCCTAGTCCTAAGTCCTAATTATCTTTCAAAAGAACATTAAACCTTTGTTTCTGAACGTTTTCTTGGGATATAGCACTTGGTATATGACTCTATTATAACTTTTAATGTGATTCTTTGTTTAGAGCTTAATTGATACATTTGCAATGATGATAATAACTATATATCTAGCTCCTATTGAGTTGTCCTAAATCTTTAGCCCAATCTTATTTAATCCTCAGGACAATCTTGTGTGCGGTATTATTACATATACTACAGATAAGAAAACTCAGGATTAAAAGGTTGTTTGCTCAAGGAAATATTGTGCTATTTTAGGAATGGATATTTAAACCCAGATCCAGCTAACTACAAAGCCAGTGATACAAACTACTTTTCTATTGCTTCTCATTTATTAATTGCTTCTGTTTCCAAAAAAATTGAAACATCTTGTTGTAAACACAATATAAATTAGTAAATCTTTCCATTGAAATTGTACCCTAGAGGAAATATCTGTTTCTTTCAGTATACTATGAGGGCTGGGAATTCTTCTTGATCATTTTTTCACTAATTCCTGATACATAGTAGCTACATAATAAAGTTTGGCCAAATGTGTATGTCAAGTTAATCCAGGCCTAGAGAATTTTGCTTACTGTTAAAAAAAAAAAAAAAAAAGAAAAAGAAATAGATAAGAGGAATACAGAAGAAACTTTCTCATTTATATATTTCCTAAGAAGGAGGGCAACTTTAAATGTTAAAAACAAGAAAGGTTACCATTTTGGCTTTAGACCGGTATTAGGCTATTTGATTTGTCAGGAAATCTTGGAAACACTAATTTGACTACTGCATCAAGAACTCTGGAGTATCAGGATGGGCCTAAAGGGCTGAAACAAATGTAGAATGTAATCACTGGGCACCAGAACCACCAGAAGAAAGAAAGAAAGGAGAGAGAGAGAAAGAGAAAAAGAAACAAAGACAGAGAAAGAAAAGAAAAGAAAGAGAAAGAAAAAGAAATAAAGAAAAGAAAAGAAAGGAGAAGAGAGAAAGAAGAAAAATAGGGAGGCCATTGATGTCAGGACTATTTCCACAAAAGTCAGGAAGTGCACCCTGAGCTAGGTTAGTTTTACAGCACTGAATCAGCATTGGGGTAATGGCTAAGAAAGTACGACGCCAGATAAAAATAGCTATGGTAACTACACTTACTGAAATCTTACTCTGTTCCAGGCACTGGTGCTAAGAGCTTTATATGTATTGCCTCATCTCTTCTTTTCAACAGCCTGCTAGTGAATCTATAGGAATGATTGCACCTGCATTTTACACATGATAAAACTGAGATACAAAAAGTTTAAGCAACTTGCCCAAGGTTAAACAAACAGAGACAGAGCTGGCATTCTTAACTCCTGTACTATGATAAGGCACCAAAGGAAGTCCCGCACTGTCACCCTGGTGTTGATTAGATAAGGCTGGGTGTTGGGAGAGTTGGGCTGTAGTGTTACTCCTAGCTGGTGTGAGCCCTTTTGGACCCAGAGGACAGGGGAGACTAGAGGTGGGTGATCCTTCCTCCTAATGAGTCATATTTCTGTGTGTTGGAGGGGGCAGGGGAACAAGTCAGCATCATACTTAGGACAAGGGGTGGGAGGCAGTGGGGTGTTCAGAGTTAGAATCCCCAAAGCAAAAGGAATGGGGAACTATAGCAAACCACACTTTCATGTGGACTCCTGTAGGATCCCATGTTTTTATTGATTCTTCACGTATTGGCACATTCAGCATACAGTTTTGTTGAGTGCTTACTATTCACCAGGCACTGTGATATCAGTGCTTTCTGCATAGTAAAGATCTGGTTTCTTCTCCTCTAGTTCCCCAGCTGCCTGGGAGTTCTTGGTGAGTAGGGACTATCATTTTATCTCTGTGTAGTCAGTAAGGAACAAAATGCCTAGCATGTCTAGGTGAATGAAGAATGACTTGGATTTAAATCCTGGATCTGTCACATGATAGCTGTAAAGCCTTGGCCAAGTACTTAACTTCTCTGGATCTTAGTTATCCTGAATGTAAAGTGAAAATTTTCCATTTTGTAAGTACAAAATGACCAAGGGAAATAATGCCTGTGAAAGCACTTTATAAAACACAAAGTGCCATATAAGTGTTACTTCTTGCTCTCTTTAGTTTCCTCTCTGCCTCTCCCTTCCCAGTTCTAACCTACTTCCTTCTTCCTCAGTGCTTTAACCACCCGCATTCCTATTATTTAGTTACATAGCATTTCTTTAAATTGTTCCTTTTTGAAGAGCAGACCAGAAGCAAAACATAATGAGGAGGGAAACATACACTTCAAGGACAAAATTTACTTTGAAAGCATAAGCAAGTGGATCCTTCCTCATAATTTTTGCATTGCTCACTCACCATCCAACTCTTTCTCTGTGAGAGAGCTGGAGAACATTCTGTTCTTTGTGACTGTGTTTTGAGGACCAGGTTAAAAAATGAGGCAGATTCTGAAGGCTTCATCTAAGCAAGCTCTTAGAGCCTCTTAAATGCCTATTCTGTTCTGTCCTTCAGTGCCAAGTCAATCCCACAGGGCTGGGGCACAAACAAACACAGTGTATTGTCTCTCCAGGGCCACACGAGGCTCTTCCACCCCAGCTCATGGACAGAGCCTCAAGAAAGCTGTGGTTCTTCAGTTTTGACCTCACTTCACTCTTTCTAAAGAAGTTGGCCTTGCAGAGCCATCCATGGAGGATCTGAGCTCTCTGAATTTAACCATCTGATGAACATCCTTTTTAGAACCTGTGGGCATCCTGCACAACAGCCCAGAACCAGAGCTGAAGTGGGAGGGGGCTACTTACATAAAGGTAACTTTGATCTGAAAAACAAAACAAGCACATACCACCATCAAAAAATTTAAGTAGCTTGCCAAGGTCAAACAAATAGAGGAGACAGAGCTGGCACACTTAACTCCTGCACTATGATAAAAGTCACATTTGTGAAAGTCACCTGTGTGCTTCTTCTAAAAACACATACCAGTGTGATTTCTCTAAACTAGCAGTAAGGAAGTGATATACCTTCAACAATTCCCCAGTGCCTGTGGGCTTCTAATCCACAACAAACCCTTTGTGATCAAGATCCTGTTCTAGCTTCAGTTACCATGTATCCTCTTCCAGAAACTCCTCATTTTTCATTTCATTCTTCTTTGCCTACCATGTAGTATCTGCTAGGCATCTGTTCCTTGAGAAATTCCAACAGATCCTTCAAGATCCAACTCAAATGTAAAAGATACACTGGTTCATCTCAGAAGAATGCCTTGTTGAATGTTGAAACAACACTTTATTGGTGCCTCTGTTATAAAACTCTCGTGCACCTCCTCCCATGACCTCGACCTTGTTGACAGCAAAGAACCCCACTCCTCTTTTTCAGCGTTTGAGAGATAAGAAACAGTGGTTTCTGGGGCACATTTTAAGGCTTCTCATGTCTCTTTATCCCCACACCTATTTATCTACTTATATGGAGGGAGAATCTTCAACTAGGTTTACCAAATTCCACTGGTACCCAGAACACTGGAATTGGTCATTGTTCTTGTGGGGAGATCTTGCAAAGTAAAAGTGGTAATGGTTGTATTAATAGCATATCTGTGAACTGTCCTACTTTCTCCTGATCTTTTTCTCCCCTGTCCTAATCCCTTACAGTTATATAACTAAAGGCTGCGTCAGCATCATGACTGGGGAGGGAAAAGGACCCCCGGATTGTGTCAAGCATCTCTTATGCTTCCTTGCTTACTCCTTTTTCTTGAACACTAACAGATGTTGTCTTTTGCCCTATCATTCTTATTGGTACAGATAATTGGGTCTGCGTATTGCATGAAGCTGGAATAGTTTTAGGATTTGCTTGGTTTCAAGGCTATTTAACCTTAAGTAATATAGAAACAATATACCATCCATGTGTTCTAGCATGCTTACTAAGCTCTGCCATGTGGAATTTGAGGCCACAGCTCTAAGTGACATTAAACGGTTGATTTGTCTTGCTTTGCCTCTTCACACATGTATTCATTCCAGGAACCTCAAGTTACTGAAAGGATGGTTGGGCCAACACAGGATTTAGGTTTCTTGATCAACACACATTCTTGCTATCATACAAATGTTATCTCTGAAAAGCATCCCAAACATACTGCTCCAGGAGATAAGGAAATGAATCAAATTATCCCATTTCCTGGGCTCAAAGCCCTGATGTTATCTTCACCTCCTGTCTTTCTTCTGCCTTCTCTCTAGTCAGCTCCTTAAGTCCCATCAATTCTACCTTGTTACACTGCTTTCATGACCTGTACCTCGTCTCATCCCCACCTCAATTGTTCCTGGCATACTTTGGATGCTGGGAATCCTGCACTTGGATTACCAAAATGATCTCCTAACTGGACGTTCTCAGTCTATCCTTATGGTAGCTTGTAATGAGCTTCCTGAAAGCACAATTCAAATCTTGTTTCACCCACTACTCAGAAATTTCAGAGGTCTTTCACTATTCATATCAGAATACTTAGGCTTATGATAAAAAAACAAGAACAAAAACGAAAACAAAAAAACCATCCTGTATGATGTATTTTTTGGGAGGGGGCAGTTAACAATTAAACAAACCTGGAATTAACATTTAAATATTGGAAGATTGCTTGCAAAGATACAAATTTCCAGATTTATTTGAAAAATTAGACGAGGTGACCATACTGAATCCGAATCCCCAAATAGCAACCATCATCTAGAGGTGAATTTGGGCTTTTTAAGGGATCTCTGTGCTCCTGAAGCCGTGGCAGAGCCCTCCCCACGCAATGGACACACACGCACATTCTCGGGCAAACTTTATACCCACACGGCTCATTCCTATCAATCAAATGGAAATCTTTCTCAAAAATAAAATTCAGATGACTTCTCAATCTCACGTTTGAGGACTTGACAACCATGGTAGACTGAGTAATGCCTCCAAACATGCTCACATCCCTACCACCAGAACCTGTGAATGTGTTACCTTACACACTAAAATGGACTTTGCAGATGTGATTAAGTTAAAGATCCTAAGATAAGATTATCCTGTTTATCAGGTGAGTACAATGTAATCACAAGGGTCCTTATAAGAAAAAAAAAAAAAAAAAAAAAAAAAAACAGGAGGAAGAGATACCAGAGAGGAGATGTGACCTGGAAGGAGAGATTGAACTGATTGAGATCAGAACCTAAGAAACTTTGGCAGCCTCTAGAAGCTGAAAGCGGGAAGGAACAAGTTCTCCCCTGGAGCTTCCAAAAGGAAATAGTTCTGTCTACACTTTAATCTTAGCCCTTTATGACTTACATCAGACTTCTGACCTCCTGTACTGTAAGAGCATTAATTTGTGTTGCAGTAAATCACTAATTTTTTGGTAACCTGTTACAGCAGTGATAAAACAACTTCACCCAAACTTGCTTTTTTAAATTCACCTTCTAGGACATCTTTCTATACATTTGATGTATCACTGAGAAGAGATCACTCACCCTTCTCCCAATGCCATATAATCATATAATTTCTTAATTCATGAGTTTGCTTGAACATCTGTTTGGGTTGACCATTTCCCCATCTCTCGAGTCCAAATTCTTCACAGCTCTCAAATGCCACTTCCTCTTGAAACTTGTTCCTTTCCACTCTGTTGGGCTTGACTCCATATAAGTTGATTACTTCATCTTTATACTCTTCTCCCTTATTACTGGATGCTTGCAATGTGCCAGTCTTTATTTTTATTATTTACTTTCATTTTCTTACATAATCCTCCCAAAGAGAGGCCCTTGCGTGTGTATCTTCATGTGTGGACCCCTCAGCCTTCATATCCAAGTACCCTCTATTTTCTCTGCAAATCCTTTCCCTTTGACCACCTTTCATTTATAAGGTGTCCACACATGTGACTTGCAGTCTTAACTCAGGAATATAAACCAGAAGAGGTCTATGCAGCTTCTGGAAGAAGGCTTGCACTATGTGGCTTAGAAAGTTTGCGGTTCTGTATAAACAGGGTATAAACCAGAAGTTGGGCTCTGAGTACTCATGTCCCCTTCACCCCACAGAATCCTCACCCTTTGAGGAAAGGCACAGCCAGAGGAGGGCCAAAATGGGACCCTCCAAGGTGCAGATACCAGGGCAGAATCCTCTCTTCTCTGGGACTGGAAAGTACTGGTTTAAAAGTCTTAGGTTGATGACTTACGTTCTCAATGGCATATACCATCCATGAGGGTAAAGATGGTAGTGTGCTTTTTCCTTTGTCTCTGTATGACCCTACTAGGTTTTGGAATGTGTATTGAGTTGGTTCCAACTGAACCAAAATTCACAGTGTGGGTGGAAGAGTCCTGAAATTACTGCCTGCCTATTGTATGTCAGTCACTAAGCTAAGTGTTTTACATATGTTCCCTTATTCAATTCTCAAAAACTTTGAGAAAGATATTGAAGATTCAAAAAGTACATTCCAGGTAGAGTAAGTAACTTGGTCAAGATCACATGGCCATTAAGTGGTGGAGTTTGGGTTTGAACTCACATCTGTCCATTTCCACCTGTCTCTTTTATGCTACTTCATGAATGTACTAATTCTTTTATAGTGTTTTATTGAGTGCTTACTATGTGATAAGTATTTCAACTGATTGCTGTTGATATGCTTTTGGGTAAATCAGATATTGTCCATAACCTTATGGAGCTCACATTCCACTGAGATAGTCTCAGAAATAAGTAATGACATTTCTATGATATTTCCTAATAGAATAAGTAGATAGTACACAATCTTTCATAATATAGCCTCAAATTGCTAAAAGTAGACCTTCAGTTGGTGTGGCAAGATGTGGGAAGCAGTATGGTCAATAGCAGTCTGCTCCCAGAACCTCTCAAACCATGCTACGTCAACCCATTTATTCCCATTTACAGAGCTTCCCAAGGTATAAAAATATACAATTAGCACACTTTCATGAATAACCATAACCCTGAATTATAGAGATTCTTTCTTCTATTTCTCAGACTGGAATGGTCTCTATTAGAAAACTTGCAAGCATTTGGTAATGTGATGGAATTAAATGTATTAACTTATCATGGCATTTAATTTACTCTATTATTAGTATGAATGCGAAAATTACATTTGCCATGATATATCAGCATGATAGTGTTTGGGGATAGTGTAAACTATTCTGAACCCAATCTCAGCTAGGCAAATTGACACCAACTTTTGCACTTAAAAATATTACACACAAAAGTGCAATATTAGAAAAGTTGTTCAAGGTTACCCAGCAATCAGAGGCCAAGGTAGATGGGGAGGTAGAAATGAGAGGTTTTATGACAGCAGTCCTGGTTGCTGAATGTGTGGTGTGTGTGCATGTATGTCTCACACATTTTTCTCCACTCTTTGATCTAACATTTTACAAAGAAAGAAGACAATGCTTTCAGGATCTGCATATGGTGTGAGGAGTGAATTCAGTGTCGCTTTTAATTGAAAGCTCTGAGGACAAAGCTTGCAGAGCAGAGTAACAGCTGTAACACATGCAACTGCCCCATTATGCTTGTGTCACCATAATATGCAAGCTTATTATTTTTTAATTAGGAGCTTCAGTGTTTTGTTAAATGGTAAATGTGTCAGGACCTGGGGATTTGGTTATACGCTAAACTGTGTTGCATTTACTCTTCGTGGAAGCTTTTGGGAGACACAAAGTCAGTTTGCAAAAGGCATGTTATTATTGTGGAATACAACAGTTAACATTTTCACTAAGCATTTGCCATTTTCCAGGCATTGGGATGAATGCTATCTGATTCATTTATTAAGCTAACCAACCAACCAACGAAATCATACATATTCTTTGAACTCTTACTACGGTCCAGGGACTGTATTAGTGGCATTTTGGTGGAATTGGATAAGTGATGAATAAAGTTAATCAAGACTTAGTTCTTTAGGATGTATAAAAACATAAAATATATGCTCATATAGCTGAAATGGAAAATATGCTCTAATGAGCACCATAAAAACAATTAAGTGTCTTCTTCCACTCAGTCTCACTCCTAAGTTTCCCCCATCTGGGTGCAAGTCATCTCTGTTCATCCATCTTTTAGCCCAAGGCACAAATGCTGTGGTCACTCTTGATTTCTTCTTCTCCTCTTTCTATGTATCAAGTCCATTGCCCTGTGCTGCTTATTCAATCTCCAAAAGATGCCTCAGTCATCTACTTTCCCCCTATTCCTCCCACCTCAACCTAATCTCCTTGATTGCACTTTGCAATAACCTCTCAACTGTTATCCTCAATACCATTCTTGCTCCCTCTTATCCATTCTCCATACTCAAGCTAATGTGATTATGCCAAAACGCAGATCAGATTGCTCCCTTTTGCTTAAGAATCTTCAGTAGCTCCCCACTGGTTTATTAATTGTACTCTATAAGCCCCTGGCTTACCTGTTACCCTAAATCATCATTCTCCAGTTCCACTAAACTTCTTTTGGTTCCTCCCATGCATTTCAGGGTCTTCAAAGTGCTATTCCCCCTGCCTTAAACGCTCTTCCCACCACTTGTTACCTGGCTGGCTGCTACATGTCCTTCAGATCTCAGCTGGAAAAAATCTTTTTCCAGGGAGAGTTTCCTGACCTTCAAATCAAGAGTAGATCTTGATTACTTCTCTTTCTAGCATGTTGCTTCTCCTTCATAGCATGTACCACACACTCTATGTTGCCATATAATTTATCGTATATGTTTAATGTCCATATCATACACCAGAATGACAACTACAGACAACCTCAGTGACTAGAAGACAGCCTAGGTCCTACTTGGCATTCATCAAATATTTGCTACAGGAATGAAAGAGTTAGTACATTAATCCAGGGAATAGAACCTCTGCACATACAGAGAAAGAAAAGACTCCTTCTACTAAAGAGACAGGTGGGGCACTTGGGAGGAAGTAGAATTTTAGGTTTGATCCTAAAAGATCTGGTCAGATTAGAAATGCGATGGGTGAGGAGATGATTGGGGAAGGTATTCCAAACAAAACAAATAGACGTATGTGTGTTTGAGTCTAGGTCCTATTACCAGTTGTGTGGTCTGGTTGAATTATATTACCTCTCTCCTTTTCTGTAAATAATTAACACAGAATATGTCTCCCTCTCTGAATCCTTGTAAGGGTCCAGTGAGATGTGGATTGTGAAAATCTTCTGAAGATCACCAACCAAAAAGGGACCTGAGAAGTATCTTTGATATTTACATTATAATATTTAGTTGCACACATTTTACTGACAACTTTGTCCAAAATTCTGATCTTTTTCAGCTAGGTCCCCTTCAAATCCAATGAATCCCTTTGTTTCACTACTTTTCCTGCCCTCTGCTGGGAACCTATTTATTAGCAAAAGCCATGGAAATACTTGGCCTGCTTTGCATGAGTTATATATATTCTTTGCTGGTGTGGTATTGCTGGCCATGCTCTTTGCACCTAGTTCCAGCTAGATTTTCTTTAATAATTATGTTTTGCTAAACCAAAATAACCATGCACACATGCAGATGACTTGGGTCTTGACCTAGCAATAGAGATCTAGTAGCCTTCAAGTGCTGAGGAACAAGGAAGTAAAGGACCTTAGAAAAGAAACTCAAGCTTTCCATTGCTCCCTGGTCATCTGTGTTGGCAGGAGAGGTGTCTGGTGCTTTTGAGGGCTTAGGGACGTGAGCTAATATTTACTTGCATGCAGGATGTGCCGAGTTTTCCAACAGTTGTATGGCTATGCATTTAATATCTCTATTTGTCACCAGTCTATTCCAACCATTATGGAAAACTGCCATATTTTGAGCATCTCTTACGGGCTAGGCACTTGGCTGTATGCTTTACCTGTTTTAATTTAATCCTCAAAGAAACCTGTGAAGCAAGTATTATTACACACAGTCGATGAATAAAGTCTTTTAGGGTGGTGGTTTCACACCTGTAGTATTTACCAGAAACCCTTGGAGGGCTTGTTAAACTATAGATTGCTGAGCTCTGCCTCCAGAAGACTCTCATTCAGAAGGTCTGCGGTGGAGCCTCTGAATTTGCATGTCTCACAAGATCACAGGTGATGCTGTTGCTGCTGAGTCAGGCACCACACTTCTCAGAACCACTGTCTTAGAGAATCAGGGACCAGCATCCACAGCTAGTGTTTAAGAGAACTGGAAATCAAACCTGGATCCAGCAGAACCTGAAAATCATGCTCTTTTCTGCAATATTACACTTGCTCATTTCAGCGAAGGCTGGAACGTGAATTCCATTAGAGGAGTGAATGTATGGAGGGGAGAAGGAAAGAAAAAAGAAATGGAAGAGGGCATGAGACAAGCAGGTGGGAGAAAAGTCCCATCATGTTCAGTCATGAGGGCTTGAGAATTACCTTGGTGTACCTGACTTGTCCCACCTTGTGACTCAGAAGTTACTGAGTTCATGATGAAAAAGTGTATGTGTGTGTGTGTGTATATGTGTGTGTGTGTGTGTGTGTGTGCAAACACAAACACACACACACACACACAGACATTTGAGACAGAGTCTCCACTGTTGTCCAGGCTGGGGTACAGTGGCATGATTTCGGCTCACTGCAACCTCTGCCTCCCAGGTTCAAGCGATTCTCCTTGCCTCAGGCTCCCAAGTAGCTAGGATTAAAGGCTACCGACACCACATCTGGCTAATGTTTTGGTATTTTTAGTAGAGATGGGGTTTCACTATGTTGGCCAGGCTGGTCTCAAACTCCTGGCCTCGTGATCTACCCACCTCAGCCTCCCAAAGTGCTGGGTTTACAGACATGAGCCACCGTGCCCGGCCAGCTTTTTGAATTTTTGAGGTAATATACCATCAAAATGATCTAGTAGAAGACGGAAAGAAGATAGTTCTCATGAAGATAGTTTCTGAGTGAGACTCAATATTTTTCCTGAACTTAAATATAAGCAGCTTCCCCAAGTGTCATGGCCTATGCAGGTCACTTTGCTTCTCTGTCAATTTTTTTTTCCATAAAATGTTGGTAATAATAATGCCCACCTAATAAAAAGGTGGCAAGGATCACAAATATAAGTTATAGGAACCATAAAGCACTTGGCTGATGTTAATTTGATCCTTTGTTAAATTTCAACAAGCTAATAGTGATATCATCAAAAGCATTCATGGCTTGGATTCCTGTGAAGCTTTCAATGACCCTCAGGGGGTTTAAGAGGCAAGTGTCACCTACACCTGTATGGTTATTGTACCAGTATTCACATTGGTTGAGATATAGAATCAACCTCAGTGTCCATCAAGGGATGACTGGATAAAGAAAGTATTGCTTATATACCCAATGGAATACTATTTAGCCATAAAAAATAATAAAATAATGTCTTTTGCAGGAACATGGATAGAACTGGAGGCCATTATCCTAAGTGAAATAACTCAGAAACAGAGTCAAATACTGTGTGTTCTTACTTGTAAGTGTGAGCTAACTAGTGTGAACACATAGACATATAGTGTAGAGTGATAGTGAAGTCTCAGAAGGGTGAGAGAGTGAGTAGGGGTTGGATGATGAGGAATTACTTAATGGGTACAATGTACTTTATTTGGGCAATGAATGCCCTAGAAGCTCTGATTTCACCACTACACGATATATGCATGTTACAAAATTACACTTGTACCTCATAAATGTATACACATTTTAAAACACAATAGCTACCACATAGATATAGATGTAGATATAGATATAGATTTAGACATAGATGTAGATATTTGAGGCAAGTTGAGGAGAAAGGTAATGGGGCAAAAAGGTGAGTACAAACTGTGAGGGGAATGTCCTAGCTCTCCTTAGAGAAGAAAGGTGAGAAAGCCTCACACTGTACTTTATTAACAGTACCCACCACCATGGATTGGTGGCATTTATATAATATAATATATATTATATTTGTGCTCATGGCACATATTTATGCTCATGGCATATATATTTGTGCTCATGGCACAAATGGGAGCCAAACAGTAGAGTGGTTAAGACTGGGGGCTTCTATGTCAGCCTAACAACGTTCACATTCTTTTCTTAGCACTTAATAGCTGTGTGACTTTGGGCAGGTCACTTCTGTAAATCCCTATTTCTTCTTTGTCAATTGGAACAGCAAGATTACAACGTAAGATCTCTGTTAAAATTAAATATCTTAATGCGCTGACATACATTTAATAAAAAGTTTCAGCAAGGTGCCATGGCTCATGCCTGTAATCCCAGCACTTTGGGAGGCCGAGGCAGGCGGATCACAAGGTCAGGAGTTCGAGATCATCCTGGCTAACATGGTGAAACCCTGTCTCTCTAAAAACACAAAAAATTAGTCAGGCGTGGTGGTGTGTACCTGTAATCCCAGTTACTTGGGAGGCTGAGGCAGGAGAATTGCCTGGACCTGGGAGGCAGAGGTTGCACTGAGCTGAGATCGCATCATTGCACTCCAGCCTGGGAGACAGAGCAAGACTCCATACAAATTAAAAAAGAAAAAAAAAAAAAAAAAAGAATTTGAAGGAATAAATGAATGAAGAGAAGAACACACACATGCTTAATAACATTCATAATTTTGCTGGGAAACGACTCAGCCAAACAGCTCCTTGAAATATGTCTCCTTCTTTCATCTGACTTTAACATGAGTTATTCCTTGTCTCCTTACTGCCTCTGCAGGAAGCTCCCCTCCTACTCCAGTGGTACAGAACACCTGAGAACACGGGTGAATTACCCCAGTGACTTCTCTCATGGTCACAGATGAAAACCAGACGGGAATGGCAGGCAAGGTGACATTGAAGTATTGATGGAGAAAGCACCTGCGTTTGCATTTAAGGAAGCCAAATTGTACAAGAAGGCATGGTGACCTCTGCTGTACATTGGGGAAGAAAAAAATAAGCAATTTACTTGCACATGGTCATGGAAAAATAGCCTTGGGGGAAAATTATTTATGTAGTGAATTTATGTTGGGTTGTAAGACAGATTATACTATCAGCAGATGAGGTCGGAGGAGCAGGACGGACGGGTGGTGTGTGAAGTGGCTTGCATGGGGGAGGTTGCCTGAACTATATGTGAACCTTGAAATAACAGGTGACATTTTTAAAAATTCTGGGTTAAAAGTGTATTATTAAAAAAAGCTAAACCTGACATTTATTTTGCATGTATTTTATATTCACGTATAGCAATATTTGAAGTATAACAATAAAAATAGCATAAGTAGACGTCTTGTTAAGAAGCAGGAATATCTGGAGACTTTTTAGCATTGCTATGTATTGTTGGTCTCTTCTGTGGATCTCAAATTCAAACACCTGGTGGGGCCAGACAGGGAGTGTTAGTGACTCCAATAGGACAAAGTCCGGGAGACAAGAAGGAATGGTGGGGACTGAAGAGAAATGGAACAAACTTGCCCTGTTAGAAGGGGGCAGCTGCTTCTCAGCTCCAAGCAATGGAGGGCTTAGGGTTGAAAGATCTTCTTTTGGCTTTTTCAAAAGACACTAGAAATCTAGAATCTTGTGTGATACACCTGATAGTTTAATATTGGCTGAATACATTTTAAAGAACGCTATGAGTCAAACACAATATTGGCTGAATACATTTTAAACAATGCTATGAATCAAACAAAATGTACCTTCGAGTCAGGTCTGGCCGTCAGAAAGTGATTTGTGGTTTATGCAGACATAAGCAGGTACCACGTGTGGAAACGATTCCTAAACCTGTAGGTTTTATCCAGGACTTTGTGTATTTAAGCCCCATCAGTCTTTCCACACACTGTGCAGCCAACACTTTCTGCATTAGAGGAAGTAAAGGCCAGTCTAGCTCTGTTTAGGAGAAGGCTTATGTGCACATGGCTTTGAAGTCAGACAGATCTATTTGGAGCTAAGGCCTGGCTCCATTACTTTTTAGTACTATATGGGATTGGGTAGCCCTGAGATTCCTCATCTGAAACCAGGTGATAACAGTAACTAGATGATAGGGTCATTGTAAAGATTAGATGAAATTATGCCTGTAATGTGTTCAGCAAAATTCTAGACACATAGTAAGCATTCAATAAATATTATTCCTACTAAAAAGAATCTTGGTCCCTCTAACTATATTCCCTCATTAGACCTTTGCCTCATTCTTCTACATTTCTGCATTTACCCGACTCTTCATTACTGAAATCTGTGCCTTTGTCCTGGTCCTGCGCATATCCTTTGTCTCAAAGGCAGATTGACTTTTCAGGGTCCTACCCTCAGCACCCTGTTAGGCAGTAATTATACCTTCCTTTCTGATTACAGTTAATGAATGATCTTGGGTAGTGGTTAAGTGTAGAACAGTAGAATTTTCCACCCTTGGTGGTGCTGGTAGGAGCTTGAATATATATCTGGCTCAAACATCTTTTGTTTAGAATCCTTTCTCTAAGGTCCCTTATAGAGTCTTCCTTGCCTTGTTTAAATTCTCCCATAGATGGGCCACTCACTACCCAGCAAAGAACTTGTTGGACAGTTTGGATTATGATAACATTCTTTGTGAGGCTCAACTAAAATGGACTCTCCTGCAGATTGTAACACTGGCCCTAACTATTTTTCTCCTCAGGAGGAAAATAGAATGTGAATAAATGGAAGAATACAGTGGGCTATAGGCATAGGCATCTGAAGTTTACCATTTTAAGTAGATCATAATGAAAATCAACTTATTTCTGAGTTATTGAGGTGTTCTATTCCTGACCATGCAGTATAACACAAATTATGTGTATGTGAGAAATGTATATGTGAATTTGAAACTATTATGCATAAGAAAAACTTACTTCATACAATATATAGAATGACTTCTACCAAGAGTTTTTAACTAAAACTGATTATGTCTTTATGCAGAATATCACTATAAATTATTGATGTAAGGTGGTTTGTTGTTTAGAAGTACAAACCACATGTCTCTATCTCCTACTGCTTACTATCAAGTGTAATGGTAATGGCTGAGTTCCTTTTCCAGTAATTTTGAAGCCAATGCTTGCTATATCTGTAGAGGATTATTTGGTTGTTGCTTATATTAAGCACCAACATGCTCTCATGCTAAGCTTGTAGGCCACTTACAAATACAACATTTTGAATATCTTGTTATGGCTTTGCATGTTTTGGCATAACTTTGGAGGATAGCATTTAAGCTTATAAATTAAGCTTAGTCAACATTTATTGAGCGCTTTCTATATACCAAGCACTATTTTAACCCTGAGAGTAAAATGTAAATAAAATACAGTCCATTTTCCCCAGGGTTTTTTTTTTTTTGGTGTAAAGATACTTAAACTGATAATTTCGACTTAATATGGGAAGTGCTATGACCAACAGGCATGCATCCAGCCCAGAAGAACAGAGATAAAAATTGAGTAAAAAGTGGGACAAGATGATGCCTCATATGAATCGTGCAGGTTGAGTAGCAGCTAATAATGACAGGCAAGCTTTATGAAGCACTAAATGTGTGTCAAGCAGTAATCTACATGCATTTACACGTCTTGGCTCACGAAATCTTTATGTAAACATTATGATGTGAGTATTATTATCTCTTCATTTTTATGAATGACTAAATTGAAGCAAAGAAAAGTTAAAAGGGTTAGCTAGGGTCAAGTGACTAGTAAGCAGTAGGATCAGAGTCTGAACTCCAGAAATCTGACACCAGGACTGATAGTCACCATGGTGCACTGCTTTATTTTAGGGAAATGAAGATGTATGTGAAGGTCATGCTTGGCAGAAGAAACAGCATGAGAAGTGGGAGGTATGAGCAGGTATTATGAGAATATAAAGTATGAAGCAGAAAGAGGCAGGAGGTAAGCAAGGGAAGCAATGAGTAAAAGGTTTTGAGAAAAGAGTCTTTTGGCTGCAGTTTAGGAGACTCCAGCAATGAGCCTATTAGGAGGCATTTTAATGGTTCAGGGGAGGGATGGTGAGGAGAAGGTGAAAGGAGAAGAAACTCTCAAAATGACTGGATTGACTTGCCTGTCAGTTTGGTGGAATAACATCAAAGTCAATTTCAATCTAGTATTACAAAAATAATGTGACATTTCTGTCAAATGGAATAAACACATCTATTCCACTTTTTGCCATTTTATATTAGTAAAAATATAAATTCTTCATATAAACTTTTATAAATTAGTTTTTCTTCTTATATGCAGACTCTCTTACTACAAATTCTCTAGATGGAGGTTTCAAGTAGCCTAATCTTATGTATTAGGGAGAGAACAAGGTAGTAATTGGTTTAGGCACCTGCAGAAAGGAAGGTGAGACATTAGGAGATGGCTTCTGAAGAACTGGGCTTGTCATTAAGAAAATATAATTAAGGCCGGGACCGGTGGCTCATACCTGTAATCCCAGTACTTTTGGAGGCCAAGGTGGGCGGATCACTTCAGGTCAGGCATTCGAGACCAGCCTGGCCAACAGGTGAAACCCCACTGCTACCAAAAATATAAAAAATTAGCCAGGTGTGGTGGCATGCACCT
Source organism: Piliocolobus tephrosceles (assembly GCF_002776525.5). Classification (NCBI taxonomy): domain Eukaryota; kingdom Metazoa; phylum Chordata; class Mammalia; order Primates; family Cercopithecidae; genus Piliocolobus; species Piliocolobus tephrosceles. The sequence goes on from NC_045446.1 coordinate 70,005,482, forward strand.
ACAGTCCCAGCTACTCGGGAGGCTGAGGCAGGAGAATCGCTTGAATTGAGGAGGCAGAAGTTGCACTGAGCTGAGATCGTCCCACTGCACTCCAGCCTGGGCGAGAGAGCCAGACTGTGAAAAAAAAAAAAAAAAAAAAAAAAAAAAAAAGGAACAGAAAAGAAAAGAAAAAAAAAATTAGTTGAATCTTGACTAGAGGAAGGAAATCTTAACAGATTTCAGATTTATTTAAGTTCAACATGTCTGAGGAAGGCTACAGTCAGTCATATTTCTGAGTACACAGATGGACTATAGTTCCCAGACCTCCTTGCCTTTTGGTGAGGCTGTATGGCTGAGTTCCAGCTAAAGAAATGGCTAAAGAAATGTGCTTAGAAGGATGACTAGCACATCTAGGCTTAGAACATAAAAATTCTCTTATTCTTTTTCTTTCTTCCTCTTCTGGCTTCAAGCAAATGAACATGATGATTTTGGAAGCCCCATGTTGAACATGGTAGAGCCATAAAATTAAAGTTAAGTGTGAGTCCCTGAGTCACCACATAGAGAAGAGGTGCTTACCAGTTAAGTATAGTCTTTGCACCCTATCTGAGTGAGAAATAAATAATGTTCTGCACTTTGGAAGGCCAAGGTGGGTGGATCACTTGAGGCCAGGAGTTCGAGACCAGCCTGGCCAACATGGTATTTCTACTCAAAATACATACAAAAAATTAGCCAGGCATAATGGCACATGCCTGTGGTTCTAGCTACTTGGGAGGCTGAGGCGGGAGAATTGGTTAAACCCAGGAAGCAGAAGTTGCAGCGAGCTGAGATCGCACCACTGCACTCCAGCCTGGGCAACAGAGCGAGACTCTGTCTCAAAAAAATAAATAAATAAAATAAAGAAATGATGCTACATTCCTTAGATTTGGGAGTTTCTGTTACTGCAGCTAGGACTTAGCTAATACAGTCATTGGAGATATATATATCTGACATACATATTTGTTAACATGTTTACAGGATGTATATATATACACATATGACTGAAAAATATTTGAAAAGTCAGAAGCCCATCAGCGTAAATCACACCCTGACCTAGGAAGATAATCAACTGTCCTGAACTCAGAAAAGGTACATATTGAAAGCAACTCAGGCTATTCTGTTGCCTTCCATGGCTGTGCATGGGCTATGGGTCCAGAAGCCTTGAAGTCAAGCCCCACTTTTATTAGCTCATCCTGGGCAACAGTTTAAATCCATTAAACTCAGGTTCCTCTTTTATGAAACAGGGAAAGAAGACTGTCCCTGACTTCTTCCCAGTTGCTGTGAGGATGAAATGGGATTCGAGTTTGGATAGTCCTTCCTTCAGAGGCTGCAAAGTGCTCAATTAAAAGTTAATTATTAGTACCTTCTTAATTACCAGAGACACACATGTGACTTATAGATCTTTTATCATTCTTATTTCTTCCTCCTCCTAATTTCCTTCAAATGTTTCTGTGTCTCAAGTTCCTAACGCCTTTCCCAGAAACTTGAAACATGTATCAGTGTTACTTTCGTGAAAAGGAATAGACTGGGAAAACCCAGGAAGGCATTTCCAGCCCATGGGAGAGGCCATTGGATTGGGATTCTGGCAAACAGGAATGGTTAGATTAGTCTTCATCCTTAGGGTGGTTTACAGCATGGGTTTGGAATCAGAAATATTTTGGAGTAAACCCTGGTGTCCCTCATTTTCCAAGGGTGTGACCATGGAAAACCTGGGCCATAGTTCTGTTATATAGAAAATAGAGATAACAATATTATTTCGTGGGGTTGCTATAAGGTTGAATTAATTAATGATGGTGCCTGGCATGTACTGACCACTCAATGCACATGGGCTATTGTTAACAGTTATTCTGTCTCTGGGAGTTCTACCTCTCACAATCCTCTAGGAAGAACCACGGAAGCCACCCTATAATTGCAGCTGGCATTGCTTGTCCTTGTAATGTTTAAACATCACTTCTAATGCTATGTTGAAATGTAAACACTGAAAGTGACTTGGGTTTTGTTGTTGCCTTGCTAAAAGGATATACATCTTTCAGAAGCTTTTAAGCTCTCAAGTCACTCTTTCAGCCAAAGACTGCCTCAACTTGAAATAATGAATTCCTTTTTCCATTTACTTTGTCCTAAGTGACAATAATGGGTACACTTTACTTTATATTTGCCTTTTCTCCCTTTTCTGTATGCCCTACTCGGTGCTGCAGAGGTGGAATATTTTTAATACGTACTTTTTCCCTCCCAGCTTCCTATGCCTTGGTTCATTCTCTACAAAATATGGAAACAAGGGTCTCGGAGCCACTAACTGGCCCTGTAGGACCTTTCAGTCTTATCTTATCCTCTCTAGGTCTTATTTTCTTCATCTGCAAACAAAGAGGAGGAACTGAGTATTTTCTAAGATTCCCACTCAGACAGTTTAGAACTCAATTTATCTTGCACTTGCCATTCATTTATTCAGTGAATACGTGTTGATTTCATACCATGCATAGGTCCCCACTGCAGTAATTAATTTGCTGCAGTATAATTGTTTGCATCTCAGCACTGGGAAACAGATATAAAATGGCATAATCCCTGTCTTCAGGAGCTTACATTCTTTTAGGGGAGGTGCAAACAATTTCACTGTACTAATCTAACTACTGCAAGAGAGGCTTATATAAGTTTCAGAGGAGAATATCAGAGTGGCCCTTGCCAGTGATGGGTCAGGGAGGGACATAGCCATTAAAATCATTTAAATAAGTAAGGGAGAGATGTATTTAATTATTAATTCATGGTAGCCTTGCCCTCCAGAAGCTCTAAGTCTAATGCAGGAAATAGTAGGGTCATCATTCAGTATGTCAAGCTCTGTGGCAGAAGAATAAACAGTGCTATTCACATACAGAGGAATAAGTGATTAGTTGGTTCAAGTTACTATCCCTTTGAGCTATAAAACTGTTTGCTTCAAAATAAACCTAGAGAAAATTATCCACAAAAATATCCTTTAAAAATAAAATATATTAACTTATGATGCGACTGTTGTTTGCTATGTGCTAGACAGTATGCCAAGCATGACACAGTGGTACACAAGACACTTCTTCCAACATATGGTGTTAGGAGGGAAAACAAGAAATGAAACCTAAACTTGTCCAGAATGTAAAAGCAGAGAACCAGGCTTGTTGCCCTAGCTCCTCCACTTACTAACTGTGTGACCTAGAGAAAATCACTTGACCTCTCTACTCATCTCCCTGGTATGCAAACAGGGATGATAATAGGTACAAGTGAGAGTTGTATAAGGGACAAGGTTCAAATAAAATAAGGGCTGTGAAAGTCCTTTGTGGGCTGTTAAGGACTCTATTCATATTAGTGATCATCATTAGGGAAAAAGAAGGAATTGGTTGTCCTTAACCCAAGATGAGAAAATGCAGTGATTTCCACCCATAATGATGCATGCATCCTCAGGACTTCAAGGCCATGTCCATGCTGTTGGCTCTCCAATCTATTTCCTGATTAATCTCCTTTTTCAAATGCTGATCAGTAGTAACTGTCTACTGAACTTCTCTACTTTGAAGTTCATCTCATGCTTGGCACGGCCAGAATTAAATTCAACTTCTTCCCGTTTCCCCCTCACTTCAGATTTTCTCTGGCTCCCATATTTCTCTTCTCAGTAAACAGTTCCCAACTCAGAACCATCTCCTCTCGCAGCCCCACGTCCATTGGTTATGAGGTCCTGGACAGTTCTCAAGTTATCCCCATGCTCACCTCCACTACTTGATTCAGCAATCATCATCTCTCCTCTGAGCTACCGCAATAGCTCCTTTAGTGTTGCCCCTGACTTGAGACTTTACACTCTCTGTTCTCCAACCCATCCATTCTACTATTCACTGAGTGATTCTTTACAATAATAACTAGACCATAGCACTCTTATCCTTAAAAGGCTTCAGTGACTCCTCATGGTTTGCTCTGATAGCTTAATCATTTAAGCTATTAGGAGAATCATGAGATTCTTTGTGACCTGGATCATGTCGCCGTTTCCAGCCTCAGTTTACCAATTCCTTGTTTACCAAGCTATTTATATTAAGCTGCCTATTTCTCTTCTCTGTACCTTTGCTCATGATATGCTATTGGCCTAAGACTCTCTTTTCCTTCTCTTTTACCAACAACTATTATTTAAATCAAGGTTCATCTCAACTATCACTCCCATGAAGGAATTCTTGGAAATACCTTCCAGGAAGGAAGGTTTATGTCCTTCTCCTTCACACACGTTATAGCTGTATATGCTACTAACACCATCCTTGTCCCACTGTATTTAGTATCTACAGCATGGACTAACTCTTACTCATCTCCATGTTCCAGCATGTAGCCTGGGGCCAGATACACAACAGCTGTTCAGCAATGTCTGAACTGACTGGTGGCTCTTCTGGATGCAAAGGAGCCCTCTTCTTGGAGTCAATAATTATATTTATGTATCTCTACAATTACACATTGATAAATATTTGCTCCCCAAATAGTCAATTTTCTGATACTTGCAAAATGACAGGGCCTTAGAATTTTGAAAGGGAATGAAAGTAAAAGGGAAGAAGACAAGGAGGGAGAAACAGAAGCAAAAAAGGGAAGAAGGAAGAGAAGGAGGAGAGAGAGAAAGGGCAAAGGATCATGTGAACTTATGAAAACAGAAGTTATTCCTTTAACATCTAGACATATCAAGAACTCTTTGTAAAGAGGGTCTGGTAGACTCTTCAGTTGATCACAAGGGAAACCTTTGAAAAGATGGACCCTTACCTAGATCTAGTGCTCTTGATTTTTTTCTAATGCCATAATATCAATTTTTATGTATTCCAACATTATCATAAGTAATTTCTTAAGAAGCTCTCCTGATGTCATCTTGCCCAAATGTGCAGCTGTGGGTTGTCCTGTTCATCTGAGTGGCATTACTAGATAAAGATCTGCAAAAAGAATATTCGAAAGGGAATGTGTTCTCATATTTTGTAGTATTGAAAAAAGCCAGATGTTTGGATAACTTAAATCTCCTCCATCTAGAACTAAAGGATATGATTCTTTATGTTGATTTTGTGTTGTTGTTGTTTCTTTTGTTTGATCTAAAGAAATTTTATAAAATCTCATTAGTCTCATGACTTCTTCCTCAATTGTCCCCAGTGACCTCTGGGAGTTCCTAAATAGTGCCTCCCGTGTGTTCACAACCAGATGCAATCACAGCACTGGGCCCTCTCCCTTTATCTTCTTCCCCTGGATCCCACTCATATACGCACACTGCCAGTAGCTAAATTCTAACTAAAGAAGTAATTGTTCACAGAAATAGTCTCTGATGTCTACATAGAGAACAATGAACAAAATTAGTCACTATGATCCTGTTTTTATGTTTATTGTGGAAGATTATTCTTTGTTAGCTTTTATCTTGGTTGCTGGTGCCAATGTAGGAACATGGCTGATCTGATGAAAACCAAGCCTTCTTGTAAGACTTCAAGCACATTATCAGCTATGGATGGTACTGATGACTCCAAAGGAGGCAGTAGACATTTGTGGAAACAAAAGATGATTGGGTCTGTCAGTGGAAGTATAAAAGTTAACCCAGATTACTCACACTAAGCTAATTGTCCTGCTCTGGTACATACATTAGTTTTAATTTTGTCACTTGTGTAGACAGATACAATTATGCTGGTCAGCTATGTGCTTGTATTTCAAGGATAATGGATCTATTTTCCCCTTCAGAATGAGTGCAATAAGTTGTTGACTAAAAATTGCTGACATTACTCTTAATTTGGGTTTCAGGCTTAACAGCAGCATTAGGAGAGATTGAGGTTAGACATTAAGAAACATTCTCACTGGCAGTACTGGAGATATCTCTACCTCTGCTGATGTTAAAATTGTTCAGAAATTTTCACCTGTCCAAGATAGAATAGGAACTTTCCTGCCAAAGACTAGACTATGCTACTTCTTAACGTTTCCTCTGACATTGGGACTTTATGATATTGAGGACTGGGGTATCTTTTATCCATTCATCCATCCGTCTATCCATTCATCATTTATTAAATTCTCTTCAACTTGAAGATTTCATGTTTTTCAATAGGGAATTAATAAATGAAAAATAACACTTTTGCCCTTGGGGAACTCACAGTCTAGTCATGGGAAACAGATGTATAAACAGAACTAGACATATAGGAGGAAGAGTTGGCCAGGTAACCAGGTGGGTAGTGAGAAGGGAGGACATTCCAGGCAGAGTAGTGGTATATGCATGGATGTATCAAAGCTAGAGAATAGAGCCCACACCAGCTGATATATAGCCAGATCTAGGGTCTATGCCATTGAGTTGTAAAAGGTGGGTTATGGGATGTTAGCAAGGACTAGATGATGGAGACCCTTTGTTTGACTTTGTGGCAGGCCTATGAGCATGCTGCTCAGTTATCCCTCCAAGAAATAACTGCAAAGAGTATTAACTCATTGAGAGCCTCCAACTGCTACACTTTTTGATTCATATGGAGTTCATACTCTCCCGGACGTGCTCCCAGCCAATGTCTGGCATGGTGGCGGTACCAGAGCTGGGCCATTTCTACTTCACATAGGACTTCTCCAAAAGGCAATCTTTGCACTGAGGCTTCCCAGTTAAACTGGCCACAACTTTCCCAGAGCTACATGTGAGCGTGTCTTTGGCACTTCTTACTCAACACTTTCTCCTTTCCTTTCCCCCCTGCATAGTGTCAGGACTGCACTATGATCTGATGCTCTTCCCACTCATGCCTGCTCTCTCTTCCCCTTCTCCCTCTCAGGCATTTCCCTCCACAAATCTTGTATACTTGTCATTCTGTCTTGGTGTCTGCTTCCTGGAGAAGCTGAACTGGCATAGATTCAGTAAAGTGTTTGGATTTTGAGCTGAAGGCAATGAGAAGACACTGAAGGGTTTTGCACGGGAAGATTGAATGCTGAAACCTTTGTTATAGAGAGATTGTTGCTGTAGTGTGGAAGACTGATTTAGGAAGAGTGAGACTTGAGGCAGGGACATCCACTGAGAAGTGAGAATAAAAGATTTGAAATGGAGCAAAAGCAGAGGGCAGAGTGGAAAGAAGGTAGAAACAACAGGGTATATGGAGATAGAAACAACAGGGCTTGGTGATGCATTGGTTGTCAATGGCAATAGAGGGAGAGTAAAGGATGATGGGGGCATACCAATGGTTAAGCATGCCATGTGCCTAGCCTTGAAGAATTCTTGGCATGGGGTTTGCTATTGAAGAATCCTTACATGAGTGTAGAGAGGGTAAGTTGGCAATTTCCTATTCGCCTTATGCTATATTTCCCCTCCACCAGGATGGACACTTCAGCTAAGGAGAGCACCAATGAGGCCCCCTCCTCTCAGGAACTAGGCTGAAAGTTTGGGGAAACTGAGTCCTCAGTTGGTTAACACTCAGGGGTTGACAGAAAGAGAGGTGCCTGAGGCAGTGGTGGTGTCAACCTAACATAAGGTACTATAAGGCTGTAGGAATCTGTATTAGTTTGCTAGAGCTGCTATAACAAAGAACCTCAAATTGGGTGCCTTAAACAGAAATATTTTGTTTCAGAGTTCTGCAGGCTACAAGTCTGAAATCAAGGTGTCAGCAGGGCCATGGTCTCCTCACTGGAGACTCTAGGGAAGAATCTGTTTCTTATCCCTTCTTAGCTACTACTGTCATCACATGGCATTCTCCCTGTGTGTCTTCACATCTTCCTTCTGTGTGTGTCTTTGTGTTTCTTCTCCTCTTCTTATAGGAACACCAGTCATATTGGATTACAGGCTGTCCCTTTTCTAGTATGACCTCATCTTAATTAATTGTCTGCAATGACCCTTTTTCCAAATAAGGTCACATTCTAAGTTCTAGAAGAACATATATTTGAGGGTCACTATTCAACCAAGTTCAGAAGCCTCAAGTGAAAACTTAGCAAATCCTGAAACCCTTCACTATACCAACATTACATTATGAAACTGTGAAAACTACTTTTACCAAGCCTAACTAGATCTAAAATCTGGTTCTGGCTGCCATTTCTTCCTCCACCATCAGTGTAGCATGTATATCTTTGTAACCCGTCTGGGGCCCACATAAAAATTTCTCTCCAAGGTGCAAGAGGCTAGAGTCAGGCATCAGCTCAGGTGATGGAGGATCCTCTCTCAATTTATCCAGAATTCCTGTCAAGTTTTCTATCACTCTGTTTCCCTCTAGATCAGCCACCAGTTGGTCAAACTTCAGAATTCAGTTGAATTCACAAAATTCAGATGAATTCAGTGGATTCATCTAGTCTATCCCGTATGATCTTGACATGTGAAAACACTTACTGTTGCATGCCACTGGGTTTTAAAGGTTGTTTGTTATGCAGCACTATAAGGCAATTGATAACTAGCACATTCTTTAAAGTGAGTGATATTAGGAATATCACTGAGTCTCTATTTTGTACTTTTTCAATCTACAAAATAATTACAACAAGACCTACCCCACCAGAATATTTTGAGTATTAAATAAGGTGACTCAGCATGTAAGATATGGTTATTTCCTGGAAACACTAAAGGCTAAATATGTGGATTTTAAGATTGCATTATAAGACAGTCATCCACATCTCTGTCCCAGGGATCATGTTCCAAATAATATTTCTGTATCCCAAGTATTGTGGATGTGCTGCACATGGGCTACCGTTCAGTGCCTTCCAAGCTTCAGAGGGTGACACTATTAGAGATCTCTTAAATTAAATTCTAGAGTTAACTAAGTGTTTGCAGATTTCATGTCACCAATGGGTAAAGCAAAGAAACCAGAAAGTGAAACATCACCTTTATGATATCGATTGGAAAAGACCTCATGGAAAAGGTGACAAAATAGAGAAACACTGGAAATGGCATAAGCTTTAGAGATGGGGGGATTCAAAACCTGGGCTTATTTGCTAGCTATGGAACTTTAACAGGTTATTTAATCTCAGTAAGCTGTGGTTTTTCCACCTTATAAATGGGAATAAAACTAAGAATCTTGTAAAATGGTTAAGAACATTAAAGATAATGCATGCATTGAAGCCATCTAAGATAAAGTAGGCACTCTTGCATCTACATGTCAAAAATCTTGCCCCTTTTACTTGGTCTTGGAGCATAAAGGCTTGGGGAACAGACATCCTGGCTAACATGGTGAAACCCTGTCTCTATTAAAAATACAAAAAATTAGCCGGGCGTAGTGGTGGGTGCCTGTAGCCCCAGCTACTTGGGAGGCTGAGGCAGGAAAATGGCCTGAAGCCAGGAGGCGGAGCTTGCAGTGAGCTGAGATGGCGCCACTGTGCTCCAGACTGGGCGACAGACCGAGACTCCATCTCAAAAAAAAAAAGAAAAAGAAAAAAAGACTTGGGGAACAGAAAGGCAGCTAACATAAATAATTTTAGGTGCTGAACTATGCCTGGGAATTTGGATAAAGAAAGCAGCAAAGAAGTTAGTCTTTTTTGTGTGTCAGTTTTAATGCACAGAATTTTTTTCTTTTGTATTGTCTTACACTATATTTAGGCACAAGGTGTCCCAGAACAAAAGCTGGACGTTATTTTTAAATGTGCAAAACAATGACATGATTGGTATTCTATATTATCGGCATCACATTGCCAAACACATGAAAATTTTAGAATCAACTATCTGCTTTTCACATATGTCTACTGCAATGTTGCAGTCTGACCATGCTTTAAATGTCATTGCGGCTTTGACTCTAAATGTTAAATATGACGCTTTACATTTGTATAGCACTTAATAATGAAACTCTTTTCCAGATACTATTTTATTTTTGACCTCCTCAGCAACTCAATTGAATAGCAATTCTTATCCACAATTTGAAGATGGGGAACAGGTTTTGAGTAATTAAATGGTGTGTCCAAAGTTACAAAATTAGTAGATACGATCTAAACCACAAAGTGGTAAGGAAGATGTTAGGCATTCCCTGAGACCTCTTATATGTCTGTCGCTATGCTAGATTCTTTACTTTTAACTTCTCTAATAATCACAAAACACACAATCTTCTGTGGCAGATCAGCTGGGTACCTCTTTATTAGTCACTGTTCCGTCCTCCAGTCTGACTCATGGAACCTACATTTTCTTTTCACATGTAAGCTCAATTGTGCTTAAGAAAGGGGGGCTCCAAACCTAGCCTTACATGACAATTTATGGGCAGTCCAAACTGACCATGATGACCCATTGTTCTTTCTAGTGACTGGTGCGGAGATGGGCATATGGTCCAGCGTAGCCAAAGATTTAAAAGGGGAGTTTTCTGGAAGTTTTGGAAAAGACACACTCTCCTTCTCCCCCAACACCACTCTAATAAAAAGAGAGCAAAAGATACATAAGGACAGCCCCCAACTCTGTCTTTCCTGCTCTGGGTGTTGCCATATGAGGGTCTGATATTTGGAGCCATGACAGCCATTTCAATCATGAAGAGAAATTAAAGCAAAGCAAAACAAAACAGGGAAGCTGAGCCGCAGACTAACACCTTTGAGCTATATAATGAGTTAATCTGGAAAAGCTGACTTTCGGATTTCTTGTTACGTGAGTTAATTGAAAGATTTTATTGCCAAAGCCACTTTTAGTCACATATTCTATCACCTGCTCTTGAAATCACCCAGATGATTCAGCCTTACAAACAGGCATTGTGATCACTGTTGATAAAACTGAGGAACAAAGAGTTTAAGTAGTCCAAGGCCACTAATGCAGAAAGTGACAGATTTGAAATTTGAACTTTCATGTGTCTGACTTGGGCCACAAGGTAACACTGTCTAATTTATACTTTGGCCTGATAATGATCCTCTTTATTTTGTGCCTCTCAATGCTGGGGAAAGCAATGAGGAGAGGTGGGAAGAGCAGAGGACTCAGAGGTAAAAATTCAGACTTCAAGTTCTAGTTTTACCATTTTGGAAGAGTGTTACTTTGGGCAAGTCTCTTGATCTCTCTGAGACTCAGTTTTTTTCATCCATCAAATGAGGATAATAACCTCTGGCCTATTTCCTTCCAGGGCTATGGTGAAGATGACAAGAGACAAGGTATGTGGAAATCTCTCTCTACTGTAGAGGATAAAAGATTCTTCTTATTAGAGAAGACGTCCTCAGGGCAGACATGGTCTCCTTGTGAGGTACAGTAGAGACTAAGGATACTAATGGTCCCTAACATGAGTACTATAATAATGTTATTGCTTTTGATAAACTTATAATTTGTAAGTTGTAAATTCAAACATTCTCCCCTCTGAATGCCATTCTGAAGGTTAATGAATGAAATACGTAATTTTCAAATCCCAACAGTTGGTGTTAATTGGAAGCAAACACACACCTTCAGGGCTGATCTCTCATAACATGTCAGTCAGATAACTTAACCTCAAAGCAATTCATTACTGCACCACTCAGAGCTCTGGGAACATGGTAGACATTTCAAAGGATTTAGATGTGTGTGCATGTTTCCCCCCACCCATTCTCTTTGCAAAAATAGTAAACTAGAAGCAAGAAGAGGACCAAGGGAAATTTAAGGGAATAAGATAGAGAATTTTTAAATAACTCGAAACACTAAATCCATAGGATTTAATTAGAAACAACCCTGGAGGTTGCCAGCATTTGCTACTTATCCATGATAGAATATTTTACAATATTTAAAAATCATTACCTGAAAGGTGATTTAAAGGTACAGGACACTACACTTAGGGTCATGGGAAGAGATAATGATACAATAGAATGTAGAAGCCATATGACTCCAAAGGAATAAGATGTGTCTCTCATACACATACATACCTGAAAGGAACTATGAATTTTGACTTCCTGAGAGAGGGACTTCAAAAATTCAAAGTCATATACAATTTTTCTTAAAACAAAAACTTTGTGTTTGCATCTCTTTTCTCAAAGTTATAGGAAAAGGACACAGTTTGCACAGTATGTTTTTATAAGGTTCTCCATTGATTCTGTGCTTACTGTATGCAGGCAGTGTTCTAAGCATTTTATATGTATTTGCTTCCATTTAGTTCTTATAATAATCCTGTGAGGCAAGTATTATGATCACTCCCATGTTAAAGATGGGAAAAATGAGGATCACAAAGATTAAGGAAGTTGTCTTACAGGACCCAGCTGGTAAATGAGGAGTCTGGAGCAGAAACTTAGCTGACTCTGGAACCAGTTCCATGCCACATTTAAACATCCTCTATGCTAAGTTGACAATTTACGTATATTTGTATAGAATTAAGTAAATTGTATGGGGGAGTAGGAGAACAAGAGGCTTTTCCATTTTATTTTGTTTTCTTACCCTTGAAATAAAATGGATACAAAGGGTGTTGTGCCAAGACCATTCGATCTGAATATTTTGTCTCCTGCCTTTCTCACGGTGCCACCTCCTTAGTTTTAAATTCTCCATCTCTGGGTCAGATGATCTCAGGTGTCCTTACTGGTGGGCTCTCTGCATCCAGCCTCACCCTCTTTCAATCTGTCCTCTAGAGCAAGCTTTCGGTTACAAAAATCTGATCCCTTCTTGCCTCTGGTGAGACAATGTTATCACTGTCTGCATGTCCTTCAGGCAGGCACCCACAAGTCTGGCTTACCATGCAGAAGCCCCCCAATCCTGCCCTGGCTAAAAATGTGCGCTAATTGTATGCATTTTTATATACAAATACTGAGTTTTGCTGCAGAATATATTCTTTAAATTAGTCGTTTTTAAAAAATTGCCATCACATCACACCTCCTATGGGTTACCAAACATTCTGAGCTATGTCTCCTCTTGTGTCTTCATCCTTTGTTCACTTCACTTATCATTTAAGCAAAATAGGTGTAGTATCTAGGGTCTATGACACTTTTAGGGGCTAAAAAATGTTTTAATTAAAAGAAAAACTAAATATAATATACCTTGGGTTGTATTTATCTTTATACCAATGCAGTCATAACATATAATTATATGGGTTTTTTATATATATATATATTTTCACAGAGGACAAGACCCATGAAATCAAAAGTTCCCAAGATCAATGAAATTTATAATGCCACCATGACTCTCCCTTCTTTCTGTAAGACCCACAGCCCACATGGAGAAATCCTGCCCATTCTTAAAAAAATCTTGACCAAGTGTCATCTTCCATGAAACCCTTCCCGACAACTCCTCTCAAGCATTTTAATTAATGCATGTATTTATTCATTTATATATCACTTTTCTCTTTCATTGGCTCTTCCTCCAAGAAAGCAAGTTCAAGCAGAGAGTAAAATAATCCTAGCCAAGAAATAAGAACATTGATTATATGCCAAATCCAGTGGTAAGTGCTTTACCCACGTTCATCTGCTTTAGACTCACACTATGGGGTAGACATTATTATTATCATCCTTATTTTACATTTGAGAATATGGAGGCTAACAGAGATTGAAATGTTATCAGTTACAAGTGGCAGAGTGAGGGCTTAAACCCAGGCCTACTGGATCTGGAGGCTGAAGTTGGCTGTCTTGGTAGCAGGATATTGGGGAAGAGCCCTCTTCACTGGCTTCATGATTCCAAGTAGAGAGATGTCAATACTGTAACACCTTTGGAATTTTGTTTTTCATCCTCTACCTCTAGCCCTGGATGGAAGAATGACCATGTGATGCTTAGGCCAGTCACTTTCCCCTTCATCTTCTCTTTTTGGAATTCACCCATTTGGAGAGAGCACGTTCTCTCGTTTGCTCCCTACCATTAGAGAAGTTTGGAAGGCCTGCAGCTCTTCAGCTCCTCCTTTTATGTCTATTTTGATATTCGTGAGGTTAACATACTCAACCATGTCTTCAACTTCTCATGTGGTTGTAAAGCTGACACTTCAGTTAGTCTCTCCTTTGCTTTCATATTTGGGCACAGAAGAACAGTGAGAGTTCTTTGGGCTTTTAAAAACACCAACATGCTCCCAATCATAAGGCACAAAGATAACTCAGAGGAGGATCGGATAAACTATTTTGAAATAGAGAGGACTTTTGAGAAAGGGGGGGATTCTGAGCTGAATTTTTAAATGCCAATCTCTATGTAGCAGAAAAACAACATTGGTTTGAAAGTAAAGTATTTTAATTCAACATTATATTGAGCTCCAGGATTACACTAACTAATTAAACAGGCATCATTCTTAATGGCAGCAGTAGCAGTGGAAAATCTATTAATTTAAAGTACTTACTATTACTAGGGTATTAACACCTTACATGGTGTATTTCATTTAATTCTCACAGTATCTCTTTGTTGGCAAATACCTTCTGTTTCATAGATGTATAAAGTATTATTCAGAGATGTTAAGTAATCTGCCAAAATGATCAGAAATAATGTAAAACAAAATTATAATTGAGGATTCAACCTACTTACCTGTCTCCAGTGCCAATATATTTATATTATTCACATAGTTATTTTTCACCATCTCACTGCCTTGAACTTACCTCCTGTAGAGCTCTTATCTCTAGATATTTTGATGATCTGTTTCCCTGTCTATCTCCTCTAATAGAATGTGAAATCCATGAGGATAGAAATAGTATCCTACTCCTTTTTTATCTTCTACTCTTAGCATATTTCATTTCTTCAGTGATATCTGTCTTCTGAATTCTGCTATTTGCTAGGCACAATATGCAGTGTGGGCCACAAGCTGGTGAACAAGACAGACACTATATCATTCCTACCCTATGGTGCTGATACTTTATCAGGGTAAACATAAAATGAACACGCTAAAAAAATAAGCAACTTAAGATCAATATAAGTACTGTGAGATAAAGGAACATATTGGGTAGGCTGGATAGAGGGAGAATGGACAAGGAAGGCCTCACTGTAAATTCTAAGTTGAGACTTGAGGGATGGACAAGAGCCAAGTTCAGGGCACAGACATTTCAAGAGGAAGCAAAAATATGAGTGAAGGATCTGACATGGGAAAGATCTTGACATGCTCAGAGTTAGAAGATGTGAAGAGTAGCAAATGAAATTTATAGAGCCTTGGGGAGAGCTTTGGATTTTAATTCAAGTGCAATAGGCAGATATTAAAAAATAATAAACAAGTAATGATCACAGGGGTGAAGAAAAAAGAATGTTGCTAAAATTCTTTTGAAGATAAAATTGACAAAGATTGCAGGGGATTGGTTGCAGGGTGAGGGAGGAATCAAGGTTGACCTGAGGGAAGGCTTCCAGCATGAGCAACTGGGTAAGTAGTGGTACCATTTACTAAGATGGAGAAGGCTGGGGAAGCATAGATTGGAGAGTATACTGGGGAAAGTAGTAAGCATTAACATGTTTGAGATTACTATCAGATATTCAAGCATGGTTGTAAAAAATTGACAAATGACCACAGCTTATCTCTATTTGGTTACATTATTGCCATTTGTTGGTGGGCATGTTACAACATCTGGATGCAGAAATAAGTAAGTGTGCAACTCAAAGTAACTCCCAAGAGCCAGCATATATCCCTATCAAATGTTGGCTTGAAACCATTTTTAGAAAAATTTTTAAATGCTGAAAAAGTACAGTTGTGACTGAAAACAAGAGTAAATCTCCCATCTCCCACACCTGCCTTGCATTTACTTCAACTATAGTTCTAGAAATCTAGCTTGGAATAGAGCTGAGAGTGAAATATTAAGACACGAGGTTTGCATCTTCAGGATACAGCTCTTTACCCTCTAACGTATACTCATTTGAACAATGGTAACAAAGCAGCTTGCAAAAGGGTAAGGCCACCTTCTAGCTTCTAGCAGCGAACAAGACATATGCAAATGAATATTTACTCTCTTGCTAAGCAAACATGGTCAGTTATTACAATGGGCCAATGAGGGTATAGTAAAAAATCACAATATGAAAAATAAACAGAATTTAAATGAAAAAATATTAATCATAGAGCTAAATGCTTGGTATGAAAATATCATGAGAACATGGAGGGGACAAATCTCATAATACATTTCCAAATAAATGATGACAGTTTTCATTAGATGTCTGTGAAGGGCATTAAATATATTCTGTTGAAAAATTATTTATAAGAAACTAACTTGCAATTTTGTTGGTGTGGTATTAATATGTTTGACTCAATAGGTAGACTTATAAAATATACAGTGTAGCTCAGATAAAAATATACATCTTTAGATCTGAATTTTTCTGAGATATCTCTATGTTACTTTGATAAAATATTGATAAGATTGAGATAACAACTATTATAAGAAATAGCTTAGAAATGCCCTAAAAAAAAAAACCTAAAAATTTGCAATTTCTTTCCCTGCTTTGCCTTATCTTCTCTACTGAAATCTTGTAGACAAGGCTTCTATGCTTCCCCAACACTCTGATAAGGACTGTATTTAAGGCTTCTTTCTGTTTCTCAATGCTCTGATCCTTGTGAGGACTCAGGACTACTTGTGGCCTTGTATGAAGGCCATCAGTGGTAACTGAATGGTTCTAAGCACAATAATCTAACTGACACTCTGCTACTTACCTTTCTTTAATGGCTTCCCAATGCCATGTGGATGGCATTCGAACTCCTTAGTCAAGTTTACAGAGCCCTTTCTCACTGGCCCTTTTCCATAGCCTTATCTTCTGACCTCACACAAACAAAGAGTCTTCAAAAACTTCATAAAAGATGCATATTGTGAAGAAACTATGCAAGGATTTCAAACTTTTTTTTGCACCAAAATAAACTCATACTAACTTGTTATAACATGGCTGAACAGGATCTAGTTTGAGATACTAAGAAGGATATGGCATCAGTTTGAAAACAGCCAATATCAGAGCCCATGAATTCTACTAAAACTGAAGCAAGAACAACCATCAAATACATGGTGAAGCCTGGGTAAAAGAATGCTGAAATCATTGATGTCTTACAGAAAGTTTATAAGGACAATGCCTCAAAGAAATCATCAAACTACAAATGGATCATTCATTTTAAGAAGGGATAAGATGATATTGAAGATGAAGCCCACAGGGGCAGGCAAACCACATCAATTTGTGAGGAAAAATTAGTCCATGCTCTAATTGAAAAGCACTGATAATTAACAGCAGAAACAATAACCAACACCATAGATGTCTCAAGTGGTTCAGTTTACATAATTCTGACTGAGAAATTAAAGTTGAGCAAACTGTCCACTCAATGGACAAATGCTGAGGAATGCTAAAACCATTGTATCCAGATTAACTGCAGATAAAAGCAGAGATTTGAATGGCAATTTTAAAAAGTGTGATCAAACTCCTGAAGCATGTATTCAAATAATTATGACAGAGGTGAAACGTGGCTTTACAAGCACAATTCTGAAGACACAGCACAATCAAAGCAATGGCTACCAAGAGGTGAAAGTTGCCCAGTCAAAAGAGCAAAGGTCAAGGCAACAGTTTTTTTTTGGGATGCTGAAGGCATTTTGCTTATTGACTTTCTGAAGGGCCAAAGAATGAAAACATCTGCTTATTTTGAGAGTGTTTTGAGAAAGCTAGCCAAAGCTTTATCAGAAAAACACCCAAGATACCTTCCCCAAAGAGTTTCTGTCCACCATAACAATGCTTCTGCTCATTGTCCTTATCATACAAGGGCAATTTTGCAAAATTTTCTGTAGAAAATCATTAGGCATGCACCCTACAGTTTTGATTTGGCTCCTTCTGACTTCTTTTTGTTTCTTAAAACATCTGTAGAGGGCACTCATTTTTCTTCAGTTAACAATATCAAAAAGACTGCATTGATATGGTTAAATTCCCAGAAACTTTGTTTCTTCAGGGCTGGACTAAATAGCTAGTATCATTGCTTACAAAAGTGTCTTACTTAAACTTGATGGAGCTTCTGTTGAGAAATAAAGTTTATATATTTTTAGTTTTACCTTTTATTTCCATTTTTTGTATGGACTTTTTGAAGTCCCTTCATACCTGACAATCCAGCTAGAACTATTGCCCACATACATTTTTTTCTGACTCTTATATCTCACTGTTTCATTGACCTATGACCTGATTGCCCTTCAAAACCCACACTTAGAAAGGTGTTCACCTAGTTAACTCCTGCTTGTTCTTGCTTTTAGACTCAATCAACTCATCATCTCTTTCAGGGAGCCTGTACCATTTCTATCACTCTGGCATACTGCCAAAGCACCCTACTCTTACCCTGATTATGGCACTTCCATTGTGTTACTAGATTTATTTCTACGCTTATCTTTATTAATCTTTATTATAAGACCTAGAGTTGCTTGAATAAAGAAGCTTCATCTTCATCTTCTATTGCCATCACCTAGCACACTACCAATGGGTATTCAATGTGTGTTTTTGCTTGTTTTTTTGATTGAACAAAATAATTCAATGTTCATTTCACTCTACCTTGTCCCAAATCTCCTTGTTCATCACTTGCAGAGATACTCCCTAGCCTTGAAAATAAGAGTGTGTCACTTCAGGGGCAAACTCAACAGGCTTCTCTTAAGTAATGGGTAGTTGGAAATAAGAAAGGAGGATGAGCTTTGATCAAGTTAAGGGTACCCTAGAGAGTAAAGAATGACAGTCAAGGTGTGCCACAATGTGACAAAACATGTTAATTTCACAAAGGGAGCCTCTCAGAGTTTTGCAGAGGGAGTAGACGTGGTCATCTGAGAATATACAAAATACCTCGTGATCCTCCTAAAGTTTCTTTTTCAATTTTGGCAGAGTTGTAATTGACCACCCACACAGGCGAGATAATGTAAAATCTTTTGAGTGTAAATTCCTGGGAAGCCTCATTCAAATGTGGATAGCATGGAAGGACCAGCTTTTGTGTATATATGTGTGTGCACTTTAATTTTAAAAATAGCATTCTAAAATCTGGCTGATAATGAAAATAATAAGCAATCGTAGTTTATAGATAAACTCATTACAGTTTTTTTAGAGGCAAACTTCATCAAAAAATGCACAGTTCTTGAATTTCAATCAGACACATCCCTGGAGACTGCATCTTTAATGCTGACCTGGTAAAGTTATTCTTCCTGAATATGAGCCATTGTCTTTGTTTTGTTAGAGGAGGATGGAGAAATGAAATTACGTGGTAAAAACAAGCAAAGAGGAGTTTAAGTGTCACGCGGGAGCATCCTTGTTTGTAGTGACTTTCATTTCAGTTGGCTTCATGAAACATTTATTGTGCAGCTACCATGTGCCAAGGCTAGGTCCTGGTGTTACGGAGGTGAGAATGCCATTGCCTAAAAGACATTAACCAGTAAATAAGGGCCTGTGTTCTAAGTAAATTCCTATTCTATTAAAAGTCATCCTTTAAATGCAATTTTCTCAAAAAAACAAAAACAAAACAAAACCTGTCTCTGTCCTGGGTCCCACAGCATCCTGTTCATTCCTGTATTCTGCCTACTAAATGTTAGTGATTATTATTATTATGCTCTTTCTCACATTATTGTGATATTGTTGGCTTCTGGGTTTTCCTCTAGACTAGAATCTCCTTAGAAAAAAGGGGCTGTGGTGAAGTAGGCAGGAACATGGATGCTGCTTTATGGCACATGGGTTCAAATCCAAAGTCTGCATTTATTAGATGAGTGATTTCAGGCAAGGTATTTAATAGCTATGTGCCTCAGTTTCCCCATCTGTAAAACGGGAATAATAATATTACCCACTTCAAATGACTGTAATTATGACAAATGAGTTGATATACGTATGTTTAGAACAGTGCTTTACAGGGAGTAAACACTCAATAATATTAACTATTTGAAATTTTTATACATACACACAAAGTACCTGCCTCTGTGTAAAAGCTGCTTGTCTACATTTCCAGTTCTTGCTTTTAGCTTAACATCTTACCTATAATAGATGTTAGTATGCATTGTTAGATGGTGTTTCCACTCACCTTGTCTGAGAGAGAAACCTGGGACTTATCCTCAGAAACATCCTCACCCTTTCCCTCCACATCCCATCTGACATCCACCTTCTTCATTCTAACTCCACACCAGCTCTTTAGTCATGCTCCATCATCCCTCTTGCCCCTACTGTAGTTTCAGTTCTCACCATTACATGCCTGGACACTGGAGGAATCTTCAAATTGTTCTGTGTCCTTCTACTTTGATACCATGTGGTCAGTTTTCAATGTCACAATCTGAGAGTTCTTTAAAAATATAAAACAGGTAAAATCACACCCCAGTGTAAAACTTTTAGTGGGTTTTCCTGAGACTGAAAACAAAATTCTTAATGTGGTTAAAGAACTGGAATGTGACCTTGTCTCTCACTAGCAACTCAGCTTCACCTTGGGTCACCTGTGAGTCTGTTCCCATTTCCTTGAAGGTAATGATCTCTGCCTTCTCTCAGGATCTTCCATTTGCCTGTAATGTTCTTTCTCTGACTGATTCTATCTTTTAGGGCTTAGCCTAAAAGTCACTTGTGCAGAGCAGCCTTCCCTGGTTCTCCATCCTCACTATTCCCAGTCATTACCTAGCACAATTTCTGTGCACATAGACTTATCTGAGTGATTGTTTTTCACTGTTAATCTCTCCACCAGTTTGTAAGTTTCACAAGGACAGGTGCTGTGTTTGTTTCATACAGTTTATCCTAAATGCTTAGCAAAATTCTTGGTGCTCAATAAATAGTTAGCAAATAAAAGAATGTCCAATAACTTTATGTAGTAAATGCATAGGTTGCAGCAATGAATGAACTAAAATAAAATCTTTTGGATTTGCTCTGCAACAAACACTAGGGCTCTGATATGCTCTGTTTATTTTCTTTTCTCTGCCTGTCATGATTTTACCGCTGAAGGAGCTATATTACAAAACATCTAAATACAGAGAAAGGGCCATTTCCACTCAGAAGAAATTAAATGTATCTTTGATCTCAGTCACTGGAAGTTCCTGTGATAAAAACAACCCCAAATTTGTTCCTGCAAAGAAGCTCTCGGCAGTGAGCAGTGTACATCATGTCTGGTCTTGTTGTGATGTGTGTGTATGAATACATGTAGAATCATTTCCAGCCTTCTAGAAACCATATTTCAAGAAGCCCATATTAAAACACTCATAAAATACTAATTCAGGCAATAATTATACATGACAGTGACCTGGGGTGAGAAGGACAAGAAGTGAATTAGATTTGTGGAGATGAGAACATTGAGACCCTGAACAAGACTAGGTGAGAAATGAAAGTTATACATATATATGGAATTGAAGACTGATTAGAGACCCGGAGAAGGTTAGAGATGACAGGAATCTTCATGAAGATTTGATCGAAAATAAGAAGGAGACAGTAACACAGGACTTAAGATAAAGGTGCAGAATCAGACAGACATGTGTTCAAATTGTGGCTTTGCCACTTACAGCTTTGAGATCTTGGCCAAATTATTTGACCTTCCATATTTGCAATTCATTACCTAAAAATAGAGACAATAATACTTTTCTTAGAAGATTTTTGTGTGACCTATATAGCAAAATGCACATAATAAAAATGTATGTAACACAGTGCTAAGCATCCTCTGAGTCTTCAACAAGGGTTGTTGTGATTATATAAATCTATTATTTTATGAATGGAAAATATAGGAAGGACTCAAAGTGAAAACACAATTTGCCAAAGGCTATGTGGCAGGGTAGAGATCAGATAAGGACTGTCATGTATGACCAATAATTGCCAGGATTTTATTCCTTTCTCTTCCCTACTCCTCCCTTCCCTTCCTATCCTTCCTCACACACATTATAGAACATACAGCAACAGGTGGAGGACAATGCAAAAGCCATTAAAAGGTCTTTCTGGTTTTGGCAATATGTCTATTAAACTATATAATTTGACAAACTTCCTGTTATTAGCAACCTCTGTTATGTCATGTATATAAATTGAATAAAGATTTAAAAAAGTCTTCATATGCATAAGCTCAGTTTGAAATAAAGAAATGTAATTCTTCAGTTTCAGGAAATGCAGGGAGAGCTGAACACAATCTGAGAGCTGATAATTTAGCTGCCTGGAGCCAAGACAGGGATGGGAATAGAGTCAGTTTCTATAATATTTCATTACAACTTGAAGACATGAGATGATATCTTGGTTCTGCCTGAGACAGGTAGTTTTAACCAAGACTTTTGTATAAATCTATGGTTGTAAAAGACGGGCTAGGAAAAAAAAAAAAAAAAAAAAAAAAAAAAGGGCAGCCAGGCGCAGTGGTTCATGCCTGTAATCCCAGCACTTTGAGAGGCCGAGGCAGGCAGATCACGAGGTCAGGAGATCGAGACCATCCTGGCTAACACAGTGAAAACCCGTCTCTTCTAAAAATACAAAAAATTAGCCGGGCGTGGTGGTGGGCACCTGTAGTCCCAGCTACCAGGGAGAGTGAGGCAGAAGAATGGCGTGAACCCGAGAGACAGAGCTTGCAGTGAGCCGAGATCATGCCACTGCACTCCAGCCTGGGCAACAGAGCGAGAGCGAGGTTCCATCCAAAAAAAAAAGAAAAAAAGGAGGGGGCGGGGAGAAACCAGTTTTCCACATGAGGAGATGCAGAGAGATTGTGTACAAGTTCATGTTGTAGCCTACGTCTAAGATCTAGTTGAGACAAAAAGACAAATGTTTAAATCTTGAATCTATGTTTCATGTAGATTTGAGGTTCAAATGTAAGCAGGGGGTAAACTTTGCATCGGGAAACTTCAAGCTGAAAAAATAGCATGATTGGTTGTAGTTTAATGATGCTCATTAAACGCATGGTAGACAAAAAATGCAAAAGCACTTCTGGAGAGAGAATCTTTCAATAAAAATGATTAGTAGCCTTAGAACATTGTTAATAGAAGAATGTAAAAAGAATAATAAATTAAGTATACTTAAATAATTACAAATATTAAAATAAACTTAAACTATAAGTCAATAATAAAAGAAACAGGTGTGATAAAGAACTAAGTTGAACTTCTAGATACAAAAAAAAGCATTGAAAGACTACTAAAAATTAAACAAAAGATTAGAGACAGAAAAAGAGAAAGTGAACTGAAATGTCTCTAAGGAAACTGTTCCAAATGCAGTACTCAGAGCAAAAAAAAGATTAAAAATACAAAAACGGGTAAAGAAAAATAGAAAAAAAGAGTAAGAAAATCCAAAAGTACTTCTCATAGTAGTTTGAAAATAGAAAATAGAAGAAATGTGGGAGTGTGGGTGATGCAATATTTAAAGAAATCATTACCAAGAACTTTTTAAAACTAGCAAAAGCCATGATCTCTTACATTTTAAGTCCAATGACCTTCATGCAGAATAAACAAAGTAAACCTAGACCTAGAACTATCATAGAAAATTACAGAATACCAAAACAGAGACAAAATCATTAAGATAACATTTTAAAAAGACAGATTACTTAGAAAAAAATTACTGCTAATCTGAGATACGATTTCTCAGTAGCAGACAAGAGGCCAGGGGAAAATGGAATAGCATTTTTAAAGGCTTGAAAACATAAAATTATTACAACAGAATTCTATGCTCAGATAAAGTTCGTTCCAAAGTAAAGACAAATAAAGATTGTAGATACATACGAACTGAAGTAATTTTTCAGTTACAAACTTCAGATGAAAATTATAATAGGGTATATGTTAAGAAGAAGAAAATTGAACCTAGAATGAAGCCATGAGATAAAGAAATGGTGGGTATAAAGTCTGGTTAACACATGGATAAGACTAAGACAAAGATTGATCGTACAAACGATAATAATACTTAATTTAGGGAGAGTAAAGCAGAAAACTAAAATACTAGAGAACAATAGTAGGTGATACAGAAGGAAGTGACTTGGCATAACGTGTTCTAAGATCCTTATGCTTCCAGAAAGGATGGTGAAGATACTGATTAACTTCAAAAATGTTAAGGTAATCAACAAAATAGTAGGGAAAAAGCATGCATACATTCTTAGAAAATTGAAGAGTGTAAAAAAAGTAAAATAAAGAAAACTTTATCAATTTAACAGAAAATTAAAAAACGAGGGAAACCAAGAAGAAGAAACATGTTGAACAAATAGACAATAATAATGATAAATATAAATGTATTTATTATGTAATATATAACATATTATATATTATTACATAATAAATATAAATAGTTTAAACTTGACTTTTCACAAGAGACACAACTAAAACATAAAAATACAAAATGGCTAAAAGTAAAGATATGAGAAAAAGATATTTTAGAAAAAATATAAGCTGATCAAGTAAAGTTCGTATAGATGTAGTATTAGATAAAGTAGTATTTAGGGTAAAATGAATTACTAGGAATAAAGGATCATCATATACTATGTAAAATGCTCTCTCAAGGAGTGTGATATAATAAAGTTGACTTAAAATATGTAAAGCAAAAAGTGAGAGAACTTCAAAGAGAAATTAGTGAGTCCATAGTCATAGGTGATATATTTTAATGCAATTATCTTGGTAATTAATAGATGAAAGAAATAAAAAATTATGAAAACTATAGTAGTGATGAACATTAGCAAGCACGATCTAATTAACCACACTAGAGAATATATTCTTTTTGAGTATACATGTTATATTTCAAAAAGTTGATTGTGTACTATAAAACAAAGCACATCTCAACATATACTAATGAATCAGTATCACTGAATACAATGTCTTTCCACAACGCAAAAAAAAGAAGGAGTATCAATAGCAAAGTACAATTATTAATTCATTGTGAGGCTGACAATTATAAAAAAATGTAATTTTAACTCATGAGTTAAAGAAAAAATAGAGTGGAAATTAGAATATACTTAGAAATGGATAATAAAAATAATACATTTCAAAACTTGTGGTGTATAGCTAATGCAGTTCTTGGGGGGAATTTATGGCCGTTATATGCTTATATTAGAAAAGAAGAAGGCTGAAAATTAGCTGAGCATTCAACTACAGTATTAAGATAATTAAATAACAAGACAGTAAACACATATAACAGAAAGTAACAATTAAATATATTAACAAAAATGTATGCAATAAAAAATAAATATAAAGTGGAAAAGAATAAAATGCTCAAATTTTGCAATTTGAAAAGACCAACAAAATTACAAAATAAAGAAACTTTTTATAATATCGATCAAGAAAAGAAGACACAAAGAAGTAGACTAGAAACAAAAGGGCAATAAAACTGTGGATAGATCAGAAAATTTTAATGAGGATACTATTTCAAAATACATTACAGCAAACAATTTAAAAAATTAGATAAAACAGAAAATTCCCTAGAAAAATTATAAACTACTATTGCTGACTCAAGGTGAAATTTTCTACCTGTACAGGCTATCAATCATTAAATTGAAAGAATAGTTCAAAACATGCACATATTTTTTTTTTTCCCACCTAAATAACTCTA
The DNA here is from genome assembly GCF_002776525.5 of Piliocolobus tephrosceles. Lineage (NCBI taxonomy): Eukaryota > Metazoa > Chordata > Mammalia > Primates > Cercopithecidae > Piliocolobus > Piliocolobus tephrosceles. The sequence goes on from NC_045446.1 coordinate 70,030,659, forward strand.
GCTGGCTCACATGTTCTTCATATACAGAATTTCAAAAGAGCCATCATTTTGATTCCTTTGCCTTGGTACACTATCTGTGTCTTCTTTTTATTTTTATTTTTTACTTTGCTAAGCTCTGTTTGGTCATCTTCTTTTCCCTATTATATAAACAGCACTTGCTTTGTGCCAGGCTCTGTTCTAGGTACTTGTGATAAAAAATGAATAAGACATAGTTCCTGCCTCAGAGGGACTCACAGTCTAGTAGAAGTTCAGATAAGTCACCAATAATGTAAGAAAGTTAAAGACATTGTGGCATGGGGCATTCGATTAGGCTGGTGCAAAAGTCATTGCAGTTTTTGCCATTACCGCAATTACTTTTGCACCAACCTAATAGGTGCAGGTTGAGAACGGATACAGCCATTCCGGATCTGGATCTTCCAAAATGCTACATAGTGTTAGAAGTGAAGACGTCATACTTTATCAATTTTTTTTTTTCTTATTTACGTGTCTAAGATTTTCAAGTTCCTGTTTGGAAATAATTTTAAACTTACAGAAAAGGTACAAGAATATTACAGAAACAACTCCTGAAAGGATCACCTTAAATCTTAACCTATCAGCCTAGAGGGCTGCACCCAACTCTACATAGTATAGGGAGGGCAACAGATCAAAGGGAGAAACTTCCATTAGAGTTCAGCCTCCTGGAAAATGTGTCCCCAGGTGTTCCGGGGAGGGAAAATCGATTACCACGTAGCATCAACAAACAACACTTTGTTGCCCATGCTCTCTTAAACTTATATTTATCTGGCTATCCAGCTCCTCCTGATTTCAAAACTTTCTCCACCCAAGATGTCTGGGAGTGTCTAAAAAGTGTCCTTCTAAATGTAAAGGATTCTTTTTTTCTTTTTTCTTTTCTTTTCTTTTCTTTTGAGGCGGAATCTCGCTCTGTCACCCAGGCTGGAGTGCAGTGGCGCGATCTCGGCTCGCTGCAAGCTCCGCCTCCCGGGTTCACGCCATTCTCCTGCCTCAGCCTCCGGAGTAGCTGGGACTACAGGCGCCCGCCACCAACCGGTTAATTTTTTTGTAATTTTAGTAGAGACGGGGTTTCACCATGTTAGCCAGGATGGTCTCGATTTCCTGATCTCGTGATCCATCTGCCTCGGCCTCCCAAAGTGCTGGAATTAAAGGCGTGAGCCACCGCGCCCGGCAAGGATGCTTAAATTTAGTGCTATGCATAGTCAAATAAATAGGAAATGACTTTCTCCTTTTTTGCACTGGTTTTTAAATACCTTTCTCAAAAGGTCAATTCTGGAATTAGTTTGATATAGCAATAATTCTCTAGGAAAAATATATTCAAAGAGAATATTTGCTAAAGAAACGATTCCATCAGTGGTCCAGGGTAATAAATCAGTCACAGAAGCACTATACAACTTTGTTCTCCTAATTATAGGGCCCCATGGGACCCCCAATTAGGCAGTGTCCTCTCTTCCACGTTACTCTTGCTTCTTTGGTGAATTCATTTTGAATAAGTATGCCTTAAACTTTGAGCTGGACTTGAGAAAATACCTGCATTTGTCACAGTTTTTTTTCATTGCAGGCATTTTAGGCCCTATTATTTTTAAAGAAAATAAATGTTGTAAGAATTGTTGATGATAGAGATTTCTCTGTGTGGAATATTTTATGATCCACAGTAGAGAATTTTATATAATGCCAGACTAGAGAAAATATTTGAATTAAAGGAACATCTGGCTGACTGTTGGTCATGGGAACTAGGTAATATTGAATAGAAGCTCATTAGTAGGTTTCAACCCTCAAGCTCTTTCCTGTTCTTTGATTCCTTAATCACTTCATTCTTGATTTTCTTTGGAGATTTTGGAGCACCAGCATCCTATTATATGACTAATCTTCCCAGGAGATGTTCAGTCTTTCTCACCTTTCACGTTTCATATGTGGCACGAGCCTCTTTTTGCCAATGTAAAGGACCAGGCACCAAGTAAACCCCAGATAAAAGTTCATAATTTCCTCCACTAACTTCTTAATAGATACCTCATCCTCTCTTTAAAAATAATCAATGCTTGGACTTTTCGGGAATTAGGAATGGTTTTTAACTCTGGTTACTGATATGGTTTGGCTCTGTGTTCCCATCCCAATCTCATCTTGAATTGTAGTCTCCATAATCCTCAAGTATTATGGGACGGACCCAGTGGGAGGTAATCGAAACATGGGGGTAGTTACCTCCATGCTGTTCTAGTGACAGTGAGTTCTCATGAGATCTGATGGGTTTTATAAGGGGCTTTTCCCCTTTTGCTTGGCACTTCTCCTTCCTGCCATCATATGAAGAAGGATGTGTTTGCTTCCCCTTCTGCCATGATTTTAAGTTTCCTGAGGACTCTGCCACCATGATGAACTGTGAGTCAATTAAATCTCTTTCCTTTAAAAATTTCCCAGTCCCAGGTATATCTTAATTGGCAGCATAAGAACAGATTAATACAGTTACACATTAGGGTCAATCAGCCATATTTAAAAATCCCCAATGCCCAGATCATACCCCAGGTCAATTAAGTCAGGACTTCTGAGGGAGGAAACCAGGAATCGGTAATTCTTTTTTTTCCCCTAAATCAACTCTGCATGGATTATGTATCGGTCATTCTTAAAGCTTCTGGGTAGTAACAACAACATACAGCCACAGTAAACAACCCATGTTTAGGGCAGTATTTCTTAAACCTGAGTGAGCACAGAGATAACCTGGGCATCTTGTATATAGGCACATTCTGATTTATTTCATCTGAGGTGGGGCCTGAGAGTCTGCATTTCTATGGTGCTCAAAGGTGATGTTGATGCTGCTAGTCCCCAGATATGCTTTAAGTAGCAAGGTACTTAGAGAAGCTAAGTCAGCACTTGCCTTCCTCAGTTCTCCTTAATGAGACAGTGTGTTGTCTCGTTAAGACTGGATCTGTTTTGTGGTGGACGTTGGTGTAAATACGATGTAGACAATATAGCAGTGATTCAACTTCACTATTTTGGAGCTTCATGGGACTCTAGGGCCCCAGTAGGTCTCCATAAACTTCTAGGGTAAAACTTCTAGGAAAACCGATTTTCTTAACTCTCCATATTCTGGAGAGGAGACTGCCCCACTCTTCATTAAAATTCCCTAAGAGGTAGAATCAGGTACCTGCATCTGTAGGAGAAGTTAAGGAAAGAGTATTTTAGACACCGTAAGACAAGAAGACAGGTTTCTAATGTGTTTACTGAAAAATAAGCCCTGTTGACACAGGCGGGGCTTGAGGGCTTGATGGCTTTTTAAAATTGATGTTTCATAGAAGCAGAAACAGCTTTTTCCTAGGGGAGCAACCATAAAGACTATGGGGGTAGGTTGTGTTTGAGCAGAATGAGAAAAATTTGCCTGAATAGCAGTACCTCGGGTTAACTATATCAGCCTTTTCTCTGGAGAAGTTCAGCATTCTAGCTTCTGTTTCTGTGAACATTCTAATGAATAATAATAAAAATAAAATACTTCTTTATGCTATTTACAGAAGTAAGCCAATTCTTTGTTTAAAACAAAATGCATAACAATTCACAAGAGACAGTTTTTATATCCTCATTTAACCTGCTGCCTCTAGCGGACCTCAGAAGGAACAAATGAAGTTCATCTTTCACTGCTTTCAAAAATGCTTCCTCAAGCAGTTAATCAGATTAAATGGCCATACAGCTCGGTAGGATATACAAGAATAAGCCTGGATTTTGAAGTCAAACTGTAAACTATGGCTTTGATCCTTATTCCCTGTGTGGCCTGGGCATGTTTCTCAACCTCAAAGTCTCTAATTTTCATCTGTAAAATGGATAAAACTCCAAGTTCATATCAATGGCTTTAATCAGTCATAGCTATTAGTACTTTCAAAAATTGCATAGATTCTTGCTAATTTGTTTTCTTGAAATTAATTAATCCTAGACATAAAAGGATGTTAAAGATTATCAGGTAACTGGGAACTATTAATATTTGAAACGTTCTTAGGCTAAGACTCAGATTCTGGGAAATGAAAGTCTAAGTTATAAAATATTGAGTATTTAGCATTCAGGGTAGGAAAAGCACATGGTCATTATTTAGTAAACATTTTTTTCCTTCCCATTTCCTTCTTCCTTCCAGGATAGATTTGGCATAAGGGTCTTAAGCCTAGGTGAACCCATAAGCAGTTTCCTAGGTGAACCCACAAGCAGTTTGACCTAGGACAGAGACCATTGTGTAGGCTTTGCCTGAGGGTGGGTGGCAAAGCAGACTACATCTCAGGAAGAGTGAAGAGTGGGGTCTCCAGGGAAACCAGAGCACTTCAGCCCTTTCTCTGCATTTCCCCAGAGGAGGCAGAACTCAGTTCCCTGTCTTCTGTGGGCCCAGCTTGTGTGGGCTGCTTTTTCAAGGTACTCTCGGTTTTCTATAATGGGAATCTCAACAGATGAGTTGTACAGTGTAATTATGTACATGAATTTGCCATTTCCTATTCTTAGGTTGAATATTTCATACTTGAGAACATGCATAAAATGCAGTGACCTTAGGGTTTATCCTTCTTCCAGGGAGGTTACTTCTTCAGCCTGAAAAATCTCACAGTATGATGACAGTTTTGTTTATTCAATTTAAAGTTTGAACCGTAACTTATTTTAAACCTTCTATGATATTAATTTGCAGATTGGATCTAATATTTTGTATGTTTAAAAAATGCTGCTCTCTGAAAAGAAATTAAACACATTGTCTTTCATAAAATTTTAGCCTCAGAACAAATGTCTATTTTTACAGGACCTAAATGTAGGTCCCTCCCTAAAGAAAGTTAGGCTTTACCCGAAGAAGGAAAGGATCTCAGAAGAAGGATGAGAAAGAGAAATTTAGAAGTGAATCTTTGTCTTTTGTGATGGTTAGCCATTCACTGATGGATGAAATTCTAGATAAAAAGATACTCATTTTGATGAGGGCAACTACTGTGTGCCAGACACAGTTAATGAGAGCTAATTATTTATTGTATGCCAGGAATTATTCTAGGCCATTTTTATAGCTTTTCCATCTACTTTCCACAGTAGCTTAGTGAAGGAGGCATTAGTTATTCATCTACAGAAATAGGTGAGGGAATTGATTGTTATAGTTTCAGTATATTCCCTGAGATTTACAGCAAATCAGTGGTTGAGCCAGAATCAAATCCAGATCCTTACATTAATAATACTGTGGGAAAAGATGACCCTTCAAATGTTAGCAGCTTTTCTCCCTCACTTTAATGCCTACTGCTGCTTGGCTGTGAGGTGCCTTCAAATCCACACAATTCTATGCCTCAGATTAAAGGCACAGCCCTGGCTTATCTCATAGAAAAGAGAGAAGACACAGAATGGAGCCATGCAATGCTCTACTTCCACAGATAATTCACTGGCTAGAGAAGATCACATGGCCAAGTCTGCAACACTGTGATGGGGAGACAATGGGGGCGTATAACCCTCTCACAGGAGCTGAACACCATGGACAGTAACACAACCTACTACCCAAGTATTACTCCAAGTATAGTGTTCTTCCCATTCCACAATATTGTGTAGAAGTTTTGTAAACTGTGAAGTGTTATACAACTGGGTTATTCATAATGTTGCTTACATATTTATGAAATCATAGGTTTCAGCTTTTGTTTTGCCTTCAAATACTATGCCAAAATGTATATAAAAGCAAAATTTCATTATGGAGATGAATAAGACTCAGGACCTATCTGAACCCTAATTTCAGAAGGCCTTTTTAAATGTCTACTTATCTAAATATGCTCAAATCTAATTGTAAAATTTATGTTTATTAAGAAAATTCTTGCCCTCATTGGAATGTTGACTACATGACTACATAAGTCATTTGGACCAAAGAAACCCACTATGTCTGGCCATATTTACCCAGTGATTTCAGTGAAAGCAAAGAAGTTCGCCAACCTCCCTATTTACCCCATCATCCTTCAGACTCAGTCTCGGCACAGACCCTATGCTGCCATCATCCGTTCTGCCCTCTGACATATGTCCCAAGGGTTTCTGAGAACATGCATAAAACACATTAGATTGTCTGATTATGTATTTAGTATTCCAACTAACCTAATTTAAGCATGTGGAGAATGACTTGTTATTGGGGAAAAGAAGCCACTGAGAAATTTTCTCTCTCTACAAGAATAAATTCAGTAAATACAATAACATATTGTACTAATTCAAGAAGCTCAAAGCATTTCCAAAGACAGGAACAACATCCCAGTGAGGGCAAGAATATAGCCTTACATTCTATCTGTGCTATTACTCTAGCACCACCCTACAACAAAGCACCCCTTCCATCACACACACA
>NC_045446.1:70036978-70082367 GCF_002776525.5 Piliocolobus tephrosceles
ACACACACACACACACACACACACACACACACACACACGTGCAAACATACCCGAGGCAAGTGTGCTAAAAATCACTTCATTCCCTAGTGGAGGGTACAATTACTAGCAGTTGTCTTAAAATGAAAATGGTTTTAAAAAAAGAACAATTTGGTAAGGGAACTAATATTTAATAATGTCATGGGCATTTTGCTCAGGGTTTTGCATATGTATTGAAGGCTATTTTATCTTTTCATGTCTCAGTTTCCCCACATGTATTAATAATAATAAAAAATAATCAATTCCTGGAGAGACGTTCCAAGATGGCCAAATAGGAACAGCTCCAGTCTGCAGCTCCCAGCGTGAGCGACGCAGAAGACGCGTAATTTCTGCATTTCCAACTGAGGTACTGGGTTCATTGCACTGGGGCTTGTCAGACAGTGGGTGCAGCCCACGGAGCAGGGGGGGCATCGCCTCACCTGGGAAGCACAAGGAGTCGGGGAATTCCCCTTTCTAGCAAAGGGAAGCTGTGACAAATGGTACCTGGAAAATCAGGACACTCTCACCCTAATACTGCACTTTTCCAATGGCCTTAGCAAACCGCACACCAGGAGATTATATCCTGTACCTGGCTCAGAGGGTCCCAAGTCCATGGAGCCTTGCTCACCACGGAGCTAGCACAGCAGTCTGAGATCCAACTGCAAGGCAGCAGCAAGGTTGGGGGAGGGGCATCGGTCATTGCTGAGGCTTGAATAGGTAAACAAAGCAGCCAGAAGCTCAGATTGGGTGGAACCCACCGCAGCTCAAGGAGACCTGCCTGCCTCTGTAGACTCCACCTCTAGGGGCAGGGCATAGTTGAATAAAAGGCAGCGGAAACTTCTGCAGACTTAAATGTCCCTGTCTGACAGCTCTAAAGAGAGTAGTGCTTCTCCCAGCAGAGAGTTTGAGATCTGAGAATGGAGAGACTGCCTCCTCAAGTGGGTCCCTGACCCCCAAGTAGCCTAACTGGGAGACACTCAAGTAGGGGCCAACTGACACCTCATATAGCTGGGTGCCCCTGTGAGACAAAACTTCCAAAGGATCAGGCAGCAACAGTTGCCATTCTGCAATATTTGCTGTTCTGCAGTCTCCACTGCTGATACCCAGGCAAACAGGGTCTGGAGTGGACCTCCAGCAAACTCCAATTGACCTGCAGCTGAGGGTCCTGGCTATTAGAAGGAAAACTAACAAACAGAAAGGACATCCACACCAAAACCCCATCTGTACGTCACCATTAACTAAGACCAAAGGTAAATAAAACCACAAAATGAGGAGAAACCAGAGCAGAAAAGCAGAAAATTCTAAAAATCAGAGTACCTCTTCTCCTCCAAAGGAACTCAGCTCCTCACCAGCAATGGAACAAAGCTGGATGGAGAATGACTTGGATGAGTTGAGAGAAGAAGGCTTCGGATGATCGGTAATAACAAACTTCTCTGACCTAAAGGAGGATGTCTGAACCCATTGCAAAGAAGCTAAAAACTTGAAAAAACATTAGATGAATGGCTAACTAGAATAAACAGTGTAGAGAAGTCCTTAAATGACATGATGGAGCTGAAAACCATGGCAAAAGAACTACATGATGCATGCACAAGCTTCAGTAGCCGATTTGATCAAGTGGAAGAAAGGGTATCAGTGACTGAAGATCAAATTAATGAAATGAAGCAAGAAGAGAAATTTAGAGAAAAAAGAGTAAAAGGAAAAGAAAAAACCCTCCAAGAAATATGGGACTATGAGAAAAGACCAAATCTACATCTGATTGGTGTACCTGAAAGTGATGGAGAGAATGGAACCAAGTTGGAAAACACTCTTCAGGATATTATCCAGGAGAACTTCACCAACCTAGTGAGGCAGGCCAACATTCAAATTCAGGAAATACAAAGAACACCACAAAGATACTCTTCGAGACGAGCAACTTCAAGACACAATATTGCCAGATTCATGAAAGTTGAAATGAAGGAAAAAGTGTTAAGGGCAGCCAGAGAGAAAAGTCGGGTTACTCACAAAGGGAAGCCCATCAGACTAACAGCAGATCTCTCGGTAGAAACTCTACAAACCCGAAGAGCGTGGGGGCCAATATTCAACATTCTTAAACAAAATAATTTTCAAGCCAGAATTTCATATCCAGCCAAACTAAGTTTCGTAAGTGAAGGAGAAATAAATCGTTTACAGACAAACAAATGCTGAGAGATTTTGTCACCACCAGGCCTGCCTTACAAGAGCTCCTGAAGGAAGCACTAAACATGGGAAAGAACAACCAGTACCAGCCACTGCAAAAACATGCCCAATTGTAAAGACCATTAATGCTAAGAAGAAACTGCATCAACTAATGAGCAAAATAACCAGGTAACATCATAATGTCAAGATCAAATTCACACATAACAATATTAACCTTAAGTGTAAATGCGCTAAATGCTTCAATTAAAAGACACAGACTGGCAAATTGGATAAAGGGTCAAGACCCATCAATGTGCTGTATTCAGGAGACCCATCTCATGTGCAGAGACACACATAGGCTCGAAATAAAGGGATGGAGGAAGATCTACCAAGCAAATGGAAAAAAAAAAAAAAAAAAAAAGCAGGTTTTGCAATCCTAGTCTCTGATAAAACAGACTTTAAATCAACAAAGATCAATAGAGACAAAGAAGGACATTACATAATGGTAAAGGGATCAATTCAACAGGAAGAGCTAACTATCCTAAATATATATGCACCCAATACAGGAGTGACCAGATTCATAAAGCCAGTCCTTAAAGACCTACAAAGAGACTGAGACTCCCACACAATAATAATGGGAGACTTTAAAACCCCACTGTCAACATTAGACAGATCAACAAGACAGGAAGTTAACAAGGATATCTAAGAATTGAATTCAGCTCTGCACTAAGCAGACCTAATAGACATCTACAGAACTCTCCATCCCCAAATCAACAGAATATGTATTCTTCTCAGCATCACATGACACTTATTCCAAAACTGACCATATAGTTGGAAGTAAAGCACTGCTCAGCAAATGTAAAAGAACTGAAATTATAACAAACTGTCTCTCAGACCACAGTGCAATCCAACTAGAACTCATAATTAAGCAAGTCACTCAAAACTGCTCAACTACACGGAAACTGAACAACTTCCTCCTGAATGACTACTGGGTACATAATGAAATGATGGCAGGAAAAAAGATGTTCTTTGAAACCAATGAGAACAAAGATACAACATACCAGAATCTCTGGGACACATTTAAAGCAGTGTGTAGAGGGAAATTTATAGCACTAAATGCCCACAAGAGAAAGCAGGAAAGATCTAAAATTGACACTCTAATATCTCAATTAAAAGAACTAGACAAGCAAGGGCAAGCACATTCAAAAGCTAGCAGAAGGCAAGAAATAACGAAGATCAGAGCAGAACTGAAGCAGATCGAGACACAAAAAACCCTCCAAAAAATCAATGAATCCAGGAGCTGATTTTTTGAAAAGATCAACAAAACTGAGAGACGACTAGCAAGACTAATAAAGAAGAAAAGAGAGCAGAATCAAATAGATGCAATAGAAAATGATAAAGGGGATATCACCACTGATCCCACAGAAATACAAACTACCACCAGAGAATACTAGAAACACTTCTACACAAACAAACTAGAAAATCTGGAAGAAATGGCTAAATTTCTGGACCCATACACCCTCCCAAGACTAAACCAGGAAGAACTTGAATCCCTGAATAGATCAATAACAGGTTCTGAAATTGAGGTAATAATTAATAGCCTACCAATCCAAAAAAGTCCAGGACCATACAGATTCACAGCTGAATTCTCCCTGAGGTACAAAGAGGAGCTGGTACCACTCCTTCTGAAACTATTCCAATCAATAGAAAAAGACGGAATTCTCCCTAATTCATTTTATGAGGCCATCGTCATCCAGATACCAAAGCCTGGCAGAGACACAACAAAAGAAGAGAATTTTAGACCAATATCCCTGATGAACATTGATGCAAAAATCCTCAATAAAACACTGGCAAACCAAATCCAGCAGCACATCAAAAAGCTTATCTGCCATGATCAAGTTGGCTTCATCCCTGAGATGCAAGGCTGGCTAGACATATGCAAATCAAGAAACATAATCCATCATATAAACAGAACCAAAGAAAAAAAACCACATGATTATCTCAATAAATGCAGAAAAGGCCTTCGACAAAATGCAACAGCCCTTCATGCTAAAACCTCTCAATAAACTAGGTATTGATGTGACGTATCTCAAAATAATAAGAGCTATTTATGACAAACCCACAGCCAGTATCAGTGAATGGGGGAAAACTGGAAGCATGCCCTTCGAAAACTGCCACAAGACAGGATGCTCTCTCTCTCTCACCACTCCTATTCAACATAGTATTGGAAGTTCTGGCCATGGCAATCAGGCAAGAGAAAGAAATAAAGGGTATTCAGTTAGGAAAAGAGGAAGTCAAATTGTCCCTGTTTGCAGATGACATGATCGTGTACTTAGAAAACCCCATCGTCTCAGCCCAAAATCTTCTTAAGCTGATAAGCAACTTCAGCAAAGTCTCAGGACACAAAATCAATGTGCAAAAATCACAAGCATTCTTACACACCAATAACAGACAGAGAGCCAAATCGTGAGTGAACTCCCATTCACAATTGTTTCAAACAGAATAAAATACCTAGGAATCCAAATTACAAGGGATGTGAAGGACCTCTTCAAGGAGAATCACAAACCACTGCTTAATGAAATAAAAGAGGATACAAACAAATGGAAGAACATTCCACGCTCATTGATAGGAAGAATCAATATTGTGAAAATGGCCATAATGCCCAATGTAATTTATAGATTCAATGCCATCCCCATTAAGCTACCAATGACTTTCTTCACAGAATTGGAAAAACTACTTTGAAGTTCACATGGAACCAAAAAAGAGCCCACATTGCCAAGATAGTCCTAAGCCAAAAGAACAAAGCTGGAGGCATCATGCTACCTGACTTCGAAGTATACTACAAGTCTACAGTAACCAAAACAGTATGCTACTGGTAACAAAACAGAGATATAGACCAATGGAACAGAATAGAGCCCTTGGAAATAATACCACACATGTACAACCATCTGATCTTTGACAAACCTGACAAAAACAAGAAATTGGGGAAGGATTCCCTATTTAATAAATGGTGCTGGGAAAACTGACTAGCCATATGTAGAAAGCTGAAACTGGATCCCTTCCTTACACCTTATACAGAAATTCATTCAAGATGGATTAAGGACTTAAATGTTAGACCTAAAACCATAAAAGCCCTAGAAGAAAACAGAGGCAATACCATTCAGGCCATAGGCATGAGCAAGGACTTCATGACTAAAACACCAAAAGCAATGGCAACAAAAGCCAAAATTGACAAATGGGATCTAATGAAATTAAAGAGCTTCTGCACAGCAAAAGAAACTACCATCAGAGTGAACAGGCAACCTATAGAATGGGAGAAAATTTTTGCAATCTACCCATCTGACAAAGGGCTAATATCCAGAACCTACAGAGAACTCAAACAAATTTACAAGAAAAAATAAACAACCCCATCAATAAGCGGGCAAAGAATATGAACAGACACTCCTCAAAAGAAGATATTTATGCAGCCAACAGACACATGAAAAAATGCTCATCATCACTAGCCATCAGAGAAATGCAAATCAAAACCACAATGAGATACCATCTCACACCAGTTAGAATGTCGATCATTAACAAGTCAGGAAACAATAGATACTGGAGAAGATGTAGAGAAACAGGAACACTTTTACACTGTTGGTGGGACTGTAAACTATTTCAATCATTGTGGAAGACAGTGTGGTGATACCTCAAGGAACTAGAACTAGAAATACCATTTGACCCAGCCATCCCATTGCTATGTATATACCCAAAGGATTATAAATCATGCTGCTATAAAGACATATGCACATATATGTTTATTGTGGCACTATTCACAATAGCAAAGACTTGGAACCAACCCAAATGTCCATCAATGATAGACTGGATTAAGAAAATGTGGCACATATACACCGTCGAATACTATGCAGCCATAAAAAAGGATGCATTCATGTCCTTTGTAGGGACATAGATGAACCTAGAAGCTGTCATTCTGAGCAAACTATCACAAGGACAGAAAACCAAACACCGCATGTTCTCACAGGTGGGAATTGAACAATGAGAACACTTGGACACAGGGTGGGGAACATCACACACCAGGGCCTGTCGTGGGGTGGAGGGCTGGGGGAGGGATAGCATTAGGAGATATACCTAATGTAAATGATGAGTTTATGGGTGCAGCACACCAACATGGCACATGTATACATATGTAACAAACCTGCATGTTATGCACATGTACCCTAGAACTTAAATAAAAAAAAAAAAATCAATTGCTTTGAGTTGCAATTCTCTCATCTTTAAAATAAGAATAATAATACTTAATGCAAAGACCATTAAAATACATAAAGATATAATATACAAATGCCTGACATAGTTGCTGGTATAGAGAAAGCTCCCATGATGGTCAGTTTTGTGTGTCAACTAATCTAGGCCCAAGTCCCCATTTATTCAATCAAAAACTCATCTAGGTCTTGCTGTGAAGGTATTCTGTAGTTATGATTAACATCTACAATGAGCTGATTTTAAGTACGGGAGATTATCCCAGCCAATTCAGGAAGGTAGGAATCAATCTGTTGAAAGGCCATAAGAGCTGAGCTGAGGCTTCCCTAAAGAATAAATTCTACCAGTGGACAGCAGCTTCAGCTTGTGCCTCAGGGTTCTATACTGCCCTCCCTGATAGCCTGTGCTTCCAGTTTTGGACTTACCTAGCCAGCCCCCACAATGGGCTCCTCAGGAGATGGTAAGGTCCCTATCAGTGATGAATGTAAGGGGAGGCTAGGCAACCACTTGAATGGGATGCAGAGGTGATTCAAAAAGTAAGTTGTGATTAGCTTTGAGGGACTTGAAGTTTCTTTCTAACTGAAGTCCTGGATTCCATTTGCCAATTGTTCCCATTAACATTCTTGGGGTGCCTAGGCTCAAAAGAAGGAAGGGAGTCCAATAGCTAAGAATAAATACAAAACAATGGTACAGAACTGTTAGGTGTGTGAACACTGCTAAACTCAAGATGTCTGCTTTGGCAGTATAATAGACCAGAAACCCTGAAAGGTCTTACTTTAAAACAACTAGATGCTAGATAAAATATTCCATTTAAAGATATTGCTTGCTTTTAAGGAATTAAAGAGAAAACTCCAAGACCTACTAATTCCCCCAAATTGAAGAAATCAAAATATGGGATGTTCTGTGAAAAAAATATATTCTTTTACATTTGATCAAAAAGGGGTCAAATGTAAAATGAGAGAATGGTGAGGACATTGGCAGGAGAGTTTATGTGTGGGCAGTGTGGTCCCTCTCTAAAATGAGATACCAGTAGATTCACATTTCAGCTCTACAGATAGTATTTTAAGCTGAGGGGCTAAATAAGAACAAATAAACAGATCCAAAGGAAATGAGAATAAATAAAGTAATCCAAACACTGAGTCTTGGAGCCTCCAACATTCAGACTGAGATGAGGAGGAACCAGCCTTGGAGCCTGGGGAAACAGAAGGTAAGAGTAAATCTAAAGAAGGTGGTGATCTGGACACTAAATGATGAAAGCATTTCTGGGAAGATGGAGTGATCAATGGAATCAAATGGGGCTGATATGTTAAGTAAGTTTAAGTCTGAAAATTGATTACTGTATTTAGTAAAATGGAATCATTGGTGATCTTCAGTAAAGCAGTTGGTGTGGTATATTTGGGTGTGAAAGCCTAATTAGAGAAGGTTCAAGAGTAAATGGACAGAGGGACAAATGTAACCATAGTGCAAAAAAGCAATGAGCCACATCCAAGTTGTGGGGCATCATACAGAACACAAGCCTCGTGTCTTCAAATAAGTGAATGAGAGAGAAAAAGCTGGAGGCTGGGGAATGTTTTAGATTAAAGAGAATGAAGACACATCACAACCAAATAAAAACTGTAGCCCTTATTTGGATTCTGATTAAAATAAACTAAAAAATTAGATAAACTTACATATGTGACTGATTATTAGATAATATTAGATCTTTGTGGCCTATAAGAAATTGTCCTTTTTATCATTTTTGATTCATTATTGATACAGACAGGAGACAGGGAAATACTGGGTAGAAGAGGGTGGTTCCCCAGCGAAGGCCTCACTCTCAAGCCTGGAAACCTGTGGCCCTAGATGAGAATAAGCATTCCTGTTTTCATGCCCCAAAATTGCCTTTTGGCCCACCATGGACCCCTATCTTTTACCCATATAAGCCCCAAACCCCTGGATCTAGAGAGGAACAGACAAACCAAAGAGTGGCAGAGAAGGAGAGGAGAGAAGGAATATTGGGAGGAGTTTGGCTGGAGACGGTTGGAGAATTGGCCACTGGACAGCCAAACTCCAGGGGAAGATCATTGTCCCACTCCATCCCCTTTCAAGCTCCTCATGTAGCCCACTGAGAGTCACGTCCACCACCCAAGAAATGCCCCACATTCACCATCCTTCAAGTCTGTGTGTGACCTGCTTCTTCCAGGATGCTCGGCAAGAGCTCAAGTTACAGAAAGCTGTCACACTGGCCCTCTGCCCTTGCATAAAGGCAGAGGGTCCACTGAGCTGGCTAACACCTAAGCTATCCTTGGATGGCAAGGCTAAAAGAGCAAACTGTAGCACATGCCCACTTGGGATCCAGGAGTTTCAGGCTCCCACCCCTTGATGCTGCTGTGGGGAAGGAGCCGAGGGGTGCTTACCCTGGTTCCTGGACTTGTCCGTCTGTGTGTTCCCCCTCCCATAAGGGGTTTGAATAGGGCTGACGACTAAATAGACAAGTCACACCCCTGTTGCATGTTCTGCAAAGAGGGTCAGAGAACTCATTTCATTAATATGTACTTGTGGGATAAAATGACATGCTCTTTGGGATTTGCTTTAGACTCCAGGAATAAAAGCAGGGGGCGTGGGGACTTATGCTCTCTACTTTTATGAATATTTGAAAATCGACATAAAAGTTTAACAGAGAGAGAGAGAAAATACAAAATATTTTAAATTTATCTCTACTGGAATCAAAATGCTGTTTAGGGCCAATGGTGGGTAGGATCACAGTAGTCTCAGGCAGAAGGAAGTACACATCCTTGGGAAGAAAGGGTCCCAATAAAGTCCAGAATTTCCACAGATTAAATGCAATCAATTTTGGAATCTCAATCAAGCATCACCAGATACCCAGAAAAAGAATCCACTGTAAATTGTTTCTCTGCTGCAGAAGGTACCCTGAACGCAGCAGAGAGACAGGAATAAAATAGGAAGAGAGGTAAAGGGATATGAAAGACATAATCAGTATCATCTAATATATAATGGAATGCCAGAAAAATAGACTGGAGAAAAAATATTTGAAGAGGAAATGACTGTGAATTTTTCAGAAAGAATGAAAGACATTAATTCACTGATACAGGAAGCATAAAATGTATCAAGGAGGATAAATAAAAAGAAACCCACATCTAGCCATGATGACATGAAAATGCACAACACCAAAGATATCAAGATCTTAAAGTAACGAACGAGAAGAAAAAACCAGGTCACTTAAGAGGAAACTACAAGTAGGCTGACAGAAGAAACGATGGAAGCCAGAATATGTTGAAATAGTACCTTTAAAATGCTGAGGTCAAATGAATCTCAACCTAGAAATATGTGCCCAGAAAAACTATCTCAGGATGAGGATAAAATAAAAATAGTTTTAGAGAAACAAAAGCTGAGTTTACTGAAAGCTAAGCAACCGTCCTTAATTAAAGGACTTAATTAAATTTGTAATTTAGTAGAAGACAAAATGAACTTAGAGGGAAGTTTGAGAAGAACAAATGGAAGCACATGAATTGATAAATATGTAGATAAATCAACAGAAGTAGTCTGTATAGAAAAATAATAAAGTATTATTTAAAGAGTTATACATTACCAAACCAAAATAGCAGTCTTTATAACATGTGAGTTCGTTGAGTGGAAGTGACTGAAGTTAAAACACATGCAGTTGTCCTGAAGATTAAAATATTAATGTTACACTGTGTTACACTTGATAAAAAGCAACTACTTAAGAATAGATAAAGAATATATATATTCCAAAGCAGTGTTGGTTGAGGGGGATGTGGAATAAGTAAATCAACCCATCTATCAGCCAACCAACCAACTGCTTCGATCAAAAAACAAAAAGCAAGAAAGAAGATTTGAAAAATAGGACAAATGGAAAGCAAAAATGAGATGTTAAAACAAGTCTAATCCCCAATATATATAACTTAAGGTATTCATCTTAAGGAAGAAAATATTATTGAGAACAGAAAAGGTTAGCTGATAACAAAAATTCTTGACCAGAAATATTTAACAATCCTAAACCTGTATGCATATAAAATATATTATACATGTACCTCAATAATTTTAAATGTATAAGTTGATAGAAATATATCAAAAAATTGACAATTCCATCATAGTGACAAAATTGAGTATACTCCTCTTAATTTTTGATAGATGAAACAGAAACCCTACCCCAAACAACAAAACGTAGACTATCTAGCCAACAATTAAAGTTTTATTTAAAAGACATATGTAGAACCTTCTACCTAGAAAATTAGCAAATATGCATTATCCTCAAAAACGCATGAAACATTTATAAACATGACCATGTGTTAATCTATATAAAGCAAATCTCACCGCATCAAACAAAGTTAATATCATATTGACCATACTGTCTGATCTCAATACAATTAAAAGTCACTAAGGAGATGTGTAAACATAAAATCACCACACGTTTGAAATTAAAAGTAGAATGCTTCCAAATAACTTATAGGATAAGAACAGACAAGCAAAATTATACACACACACACACACACACACACACATAATTAGAATCCTACATATAAAATTCTACATATAAAAATTTGCAGGTTATAGCCAAAGTGGTACCACAGGGAACATTTTACTTTTAAATGTTTACCTTAAAGAAAGAAGGCTTAAAATGAACTAGCTAACCATTTAATTTAAATGTTAGAAAAAGTATAGTAGACTCCATCAGAAAGTAGAAAGATGAAGATAAGAAAAATAATATAAACTAATATAGAAAAAGAAAGCAAAGACACACTAGAGAAAATAAGACTAAGTTTTTGAAAAGACCAGTTAAATAGATACAACAGTCAGATTTGATTAAGGAAGCTACATAGTAAGTAGCACTTAAAACACTGTGAATGAAATCCAAGACGAAATTACGTATAAACAACATAGCAATATGAACAACTTTACGACAGTATCTTACTAATCTCAGAGATTGGACTTGGTAATTATCCTTATTTTGTAGATAAACCTAAGGCTAATCACATACCACTCCCCTTATGGACTTCGTGACTTTTTCCAAGGCAAGCAGAGAATAAGTTGAAAAGCCAAATTCCAAACCCAGTTTTATTTTATTTTATTTTTTTATTATACTTTATGTTCTAGGGTACATGTGCACAATGTGCAGGTTGTTACATAGGTATACATGTGCCATGTTGGTGTGCTGCCCCATTAACTCGTCATTTACATTAGGTATATCTTCTAATGCTATCCCTCGCCAATCCCCCGACCCCACAACAGGCCCTGGTGTGTGATGTTCCCCTTCCGGTGTCCAAGTGTTCTCATTGTTCAGTTCACACCTATGAGTGAGAACATGTGGTGTTTGGTTTTCTGTCCTTGCAATAGTTTGTTCAGAATGAAGGCTTCTAGCTTCATCCATGTCCCTACAAAGGACATGAACTCATCCTTTTTTATGGCGGCAGAGTATTCCATGGTGTATATGTGCCACATTTTCTTAATCCAGTTTGTCACTGATGGACATTTGGGTTGGTTCCAAGTCTTTGCTATTATGAATAGTGCCACAATAAACATACGTGTGCATGTGTCTTTATAGCAGCATGATTTATAATCCTTTGGGTATATGCCCAGTAATGGGATGGCTGGGTCAAATGGTATTTCTAGTTCTAGATCCTTGAGGAATCACCACACTGTCTTCCACAATGGTTGAACTACTTTACAGTCCCACCAACAGTGTAAAAGTGTTCCTATTTCTCCACATCCTCTCCAGCACCTGTTGTTTCCTGATTTTTTAATGATTGCCATTCTAACTGGCGTGAGATGGTATCTCATTGTGGTTTTGATTTGCATTTCTCTGATGGTGAGTGATGATGAGCATTTTTTCATCTCTCTTGGCTGCATAAATGTCTTCTTTTGAGAAGTATCTGTTCATATTCTTTGCCCACTTTTTGATGGGGTTGTTGTTTTCTTGTAAATTTGTTTGAGTTCTTTGTAGGTTCTGGATATTAGCCCTTTGTCAGATGAGTAGATTGCAAAAATGTTCTCCCATTCTGTAGGTTGCCTGTTCACTCTGATGGTAGTTTCTTTTGCTGTGCAGAAGCTCTTTAGTTTAGTTAGATCCCATTTGTCAATTTTGGCTTTTGTTGCCGTTGCTTTTGGTGTTTTAGATATGAAGTCCTTGCCCATGCCTATGACCTGAATGGCATTGTCTAGGTTTTTTTCTAGGGTTTTTATGGTTTTAGGTCTAACATTTAAGTCTCTAATCCATCTCGAATTAATTTTTGTATAAGGTATAAGGAAGGGATCCAGTTTCAGCTTTCTACTTTCAGCTTTCTACTTACGGCTAGTCAGTTTTCCCAGCATTTCATAAATAGGGAATCCTTTCCCCATTTCTTGTTTTTGTCAGGTTTGTCAAAGATCAGATGTGTGATGTATTTCTGAGGGCTCTGTTCTGTTCCATTGGTCTACATATGTTTTCATACCAGTACTATGCTGTTTTCGTCACTGTACGCTTGTAATATAGTTTGAAGTCAGGTAGCATGATGCCTCCAGCTTTGTTCTTTTGGCTTAGGACTGTCTTGGCAATGCAGGCTCTTTTTTGGTTCCATATGAACTTTAAAGCAGGGTTTTCCAATTCTGTGAAGAAAGTCATTGGTAGCTTAATGGGGATGGCATTGAATCTATAAATTACCTTGGGCAGTATGGTCATTTTCATGATATTGATTCTTCATGTCCATGAGCATGAAATCTTCTTCCATTTATTTGTGTCCTCTTTTATTTCATTGAGAAGTGGTAAAATCACAATCTTTTGCTTACGAATGAGAAACAACTCTCCCAATATATCTGGCCAAAAAAATATATATTGTAACTAATAGAAGTGGTAAGGGAGATCATAAAATAATTGTTTCAAATAGTTAAGCTAACTTGGAGCAAGAGAAAGGGTGAAAAGATTGGAGTAATGCCACAAGACATTCTCCTGACTTCATCTCCTTTCAAATTTTCTGAATTTCATCATTAAAGGCTCTCTACAGTTTTTCATTATCAAGTCCTCAGATGTAGTCTCCTGCCAAACCACACTCTTAACTCCTCTCTTTCCAGTTTCTTTGCAGCCTGCCTGGTTTATGTGTAGTGTTGGAAATTCTTTAGTTCTTTAGGTATGAAGATAAGGCCTCATTTGGAGGTGTCAAAAGTTACAATGGACATAGCAGGTAACTTAATGCTCCATAAGAAAACTTAGACAGATTGCTAGTGGCCAGAGCTGCAGAAGGTAAGCTTGTCTTTAGCAGGTATGTAGATGAACTGAAGGGAATGATGGAGCTAAATAACCTAGTCTTTGCTGGACAGTAAGTCATCAGGTGGGTCCTGTGAGAGAAGCTGGACAGAAATTGTTGAGATAGGTATGGACAACACTGTGGTCCATTCTGAAGATCTGGTTGGGAATTACCAGGAGTTCAAGTTGGGCTGCTTTTGTACACCCCTACACATCTTGGCTTCTTCTCCAAGCATCCTTACTTAGTACAAGGGGAGGAAGGACATATTCACTGAGCAGCTTCTATGTGGAAGTGCATCACACCCTTCTGTATAGTAACCCTATAGCAACCTTGTGGGGCAAGCTCTCTCAACCCCATTTCATGGGTAAGGAAATGGTAGCTTAGAGGGAGAGTACCTTGCTCAAGGACCCAGAATGAGTAGAGTCAGATTCGTGATTTGATTCTGGCTTGAAAGGCAATACTCAGAAAATTACATGTCTTTTATATCACAGAGCACATCTAAAAGTTGATGTATCACTTCCTCATCCTCTTTGCCATTCATTTCTTCTCCCAAGCTCCCAGTCCTCATTCAGATCAAGGAATATCCCAATTCTGATCAAACTCCCGGTCATCAAGACTTTAAACCTTCCCTTCTTTCCTTCACATGCATGTCCTAAATGCTTTCTATTCTACTTGGGGCATGTGTTTCATATTTGTCTTCCCTTTTCATTCTCACTGTCATAATCCAGAGGCACAGGACCTTTCTTCTGAATTGTAATGATTCTGTCCTTGTAGTCTTCCCATCGATTTCCAACGTTCCCTGTCTGGCCAAGTCCTGCCATATCCATTTTTCCCATTGGACTGGTGATTCTCTGTGGTGCCCAAGGCATATAGGAATCACTTTAAGTGTATTGTACAGTGTGTGTTTAGTTTGGAGGTGAGGGGGTCACTTCCATAAATTAACAGAGACATTCTTCTCTCATCCCACTGTTGACAGTCCCTGACAGAAGTTTTTCTCTGACTCTACTCCCACAGGCAGAATTATTATAATCAGAATCCTGTGATGCTGATAAAGTTCTTCATGTTCTTTGGGTGTGCTTGTGTGAATGAAGTGTTAAACCACTACACCATCAACAACTTGAAGGAGTATCTTCTATCTTAGATCTCTAGTGCCTAGTATAGTACCTAAAACACAATAGGTACACAGTAAGTATCTTTTTAATAAAGGAGGCCAGCTGTGGTGGCTCATGCCGGTAATTCCAGCATTTTGGGAGGCCGAGGAGGGTGGATCACGAGGTCAGGAGTTCGTGACCAGCCTGGCCAATATGGTGAAACCCCGTCTGTATTAAAAATACAAAAATTAGCTGAGCATGGTGGGGCACACCTGTAATCCCAGCTACTCGGGAGGCTGAGGCAGGAGAATCACTTGAACCCAGGAGGTGGAGGTTGCAGTGAGCCGAGGTCATGCCACTGTGCTCCAGCCTGGGTGACAGGGTGAGACTCTGTCTTAAATAAATAAATAAGCAAGCAAACCGTTAACTCTTTCAGGGCAGAGACTATATCTTTTATCATGTATACTTAGCCCATAGTTGGTGCACAAGACAGGCTAACTAAAATAATAAATACATAAATAAATGGTATAAATTTTACTAGCGTCTTCAGATATGTTTGACAATGCTGGCTTGGTTGCCTTTTTCTTTTATTGTTTACAAGTAGAATAACTGAGCCCTCCACCTTTGACATTCAACCTAGAATTCCAGATACGTAAGACTTTTAAAGATAGTAATGGGAACTGAAAGTTATTTTCTACATTCCAAAATGCCTAACAAATAATGCATTTACTCATATGAAGGTTAATTAAAATGACAAATTGCTTTGCTTTTGGCCAGAATATATCAAATTAGTGTGTGGTAGTTTACTGTTACACATCGTAAACCCTGATTGGCTGATATATATCTTTGATTAATAAAAATAATGAGACAAATTAGTTATTGCTAAATAAATGCAGGTACTTGAGACATAAAATCTTTCAAAGCGTGGTTTGTGTGGAAAGAAACACATTACAAGGGCATCTTTTCCTTCACCCCCTTCATGAGGGAGCAGGCATGAAAAAACAAGCGACAGGTCCAAGCCATCTCAACCAGACTGATATATATAATCGACCTTGGATTCTAAGAACTGGCTTTTAGTACTTTCCCTTGGATTTTGCAAATGGAATTTTAATTGGTTTCCTTGTTTTAAAACTCTGAGAGGCGAGTTGTCTTTATTTCGTCCATTTTTGAGTGCTAATGAGGCCCAGTGAGGTTAGGTGACCTTCCCTCAGCCATCAACCACACAGCCATAACGGGAACTCTCTTCTCCGTCCCAAGACAACTACTTAGTTCACATGGATATTCTTTTTTCTTGATGTAATGAGGAGAAAAAAGTTAATGATGATTATTTAACCATTTACTCAACAAATATTTATTATGCACATATTATGTGCCATTTGGGCTTTGAGATACCCAGCTAGGAGAATGGCAGATTATCAGAGGAGACAGGGGGAGGCTTGACAATGACACCAAAAAATCCCAAAGGGGGACGTCTGCCAAAATGCATCTCCCTGGATTACACCCTTACCTTTCTCCCATTCAGTGGCTCTCCATTTTGTATCAGGGTTCAAATAATTTTTTTTTCTGGCATTTTAGGCATCCTGTAATTGGACCCACATACATTTCCTTTAAAATTTATTTACGGCCCATTATGCTCCAGCAACAGAGGGCCCGTGACCTTTTTTCAGCACACCACCCACAGACACATCATTGTCCCTGCTCATGCTGTTCCCTCAGGTTAGGAAAACTCAATCTTCAACCTCCAACTACTGAAACGTACCCATCTTCAGGTGAAATGCTTCCTCCTGCTTGTGTCTGTAAAGCTGTTCATTTTAGGTCTCTATACACTTTAGTCACTTGCAAGACTTTCTCTCTGATTAGACTAAGTTCCCTGAAGGAGGGCCAAGCCTTACTCATCTGTTTACTACAACAAAGTCTATCTTTAATCTTGACAACCTCCACAAATGCTGTGTGTTGACCTTGACTCTGTGCCAGGCATTGGTACCAAACACAACATATACTTTATCTTATTTAATTCTCATAACGAACTATGATGAGAGTGCTATAGTTATTCTGGCTTCACGGATAATAGCAGAAGCTCAGTGCAGTTCTGTTTCAGGACGCTTCTCCTAAAACTTTAGACTTCAATATACACATTCCTCACTGAAGGAAAATGAAGGCAAAACCCTAGAGATGGGGCTCTTTTCTTCTATCTGACCAATTTTCTTCAAGTATTACCTACAAGAAGGTCAAGGAGTGTCTTTGGGTACTTTCCGGAGTTAGAACCTGAGATCAAAAGGATAGAACCTGGGATCTTCAAAGTAAGATAGTGAAGTTAAAAGGATGGTAAGTGAGAACATGCCCTAATCCCACCAAAGGGACTTTGGGAGTCCTCATAAAGAAATGAAAGGAAAACATGATTGTTTCCTCTGATCTTCTGTCTGTGATTACGATAGGCTCTGATGATATCTTTGATCATGATGAGACTGTGAGAGTATCTGTGATTGTCAGAGATTGCAAAGTGGATTTAGGATTTTTGAAAGACTTGTCAATGCATCTACTTTATCAAGTAGTTTCATTCCCTTATCACAGTGACCTAAGTGTTACAGGAAAGCAGACTAGCACCACTGTAGACATGTCATAGTAGAGGACATGTAGGTAGAATCCCATAGTAGGCTTCCTGCAAGGCTGTTCTATGTTAAGTGTGATAATAATAGATTGTTGTCTTTTAGATATGAAATTGTGTTACTATCAAGACAAGAATTACGTGTATTCAATGTCAGAATTTGAAACAGAGGTACAGATTAGTTGAGTGACTTGTCCCAGGTCACACAGCTCATCACAGAGAGACTGGAGAGTTCTATATTGGATTCCTGGTCCCATGTCAATGTTTTCTTCATGCAACATCATTCCTGTTGAATGTCTATGGATTTGGGAGTATATTTTCATTTCAAACTCTAATCATGACAGAGAAAACATGGTCCCTTTTCACTGCATAGTCCATGCTTGTAGCTAATGAACAAACACTGTTATTTTTCCTCAACTGTGTTTCATGTCGGAGATATCACACTATCTACTTTATTGGTTTAAATTATTCAGCTCTTAATTATCATGTTATGAATGTTTAATTTTTGCCCTGATATTGTCAGAAAGTAAACGTGCCCTTGCACCAATGGGCTTTGGTCCTGAAATGTGGTTCCACATTCACTACACCAGCAAGAGCAATCACCTTTACAGAGGCCCTGGGACTGTGCAGTGCTCGTCTAAGGACTCCCCAAAGCTGCAGTTTCCTTCTGACCTAAGAGCCAGTGATTAAAGCAGATAGCTGCTAAATTTTGGCATATCTGGGAAAATAAAAGTCTTGAAATAATTTCCAGGGAACCAGGAAGTAATTTCAAGAAATAGGGACCTTTTTTTTGTAATTTATTGGTAATATATATAAGTTTTCCTTTAATTAAGGAGGAAGAACAGTTGAGAAATTTTGCTGCAAAGCAAATAGTCTTCTACAATATCATAATAATGATCATGTATACTGTATGATTTTTCCACATCCACAGTCTTTCCAAGCTCTTAGGATTCCCCTCACTCAATTCTTTCTCCATATTTGAACAATAAGATCTTCTTTATTCTGACGTCTAAATCTTCCAAATCTGTCTTCTCAGTATTCTCACCGCTGTTTTCCTAGTTCATGCTCTCATGATTTACTATGCAGACCATTGCACTATCTTTCTAGTAGGCTTTCCTTTGTGGTTATTTTGAAGCCCCCATCTGCATGACCACCAGAGTGATCTAACTCTAAATTCTGATCACATTAGTTCTCTGCTTAAAACCCTTCCACAATTTAGGATCCTTCAGCAGTAGCTTTCAAACTGTCCCATAGAAGGGTCCATAATGACTAAGGAGAAGAAAGCATGTCCCAGTGGCTGGGATCTGAGCCTGAGCTGGCCTGCCACAAGTGCAATGTTTCTTTGCACTTCATCTCAAAAATTGTCAAGAATCTTACATCCCAACAATTACAATTTTTTATTGTAAAAATCATACCTTTTATCAGCACTCACAAAATTGGCACTCTAAGAGATGGTCCAAATCTATGCCTGAACTTTGTAGCCCCTCTGAAAGGCCACCTCCTTATCCTCAGGCATACGTGTGTGTGTGTCTGTATGTGTGTGTCTGTGTGTGTGTGTGCATGTGTGTGTATGTATGTTAGTTTTTAAGAGACCTATGAACTTATTCTTTTTTTTCTTTTTTCTTTTTGAGATGGAGTCTTGCTCTGTCACCCAGGCTGGAGTGCAGTGACGTGATCTCAGCTCACTGCAACCTCTGCCTCCCAAGTTCAAGCAATTCTCCTGCCTCAGCCTCCCAAGTAGCTGGGACTATAGGCATGTGCCACCGCACGCTAATCTTTTGTATTTTTAGTAGAGATGGGGTTTCACCATGTTAGCCAGGATGGTATCAATCTCCTGACCTTGTGATCTGCCCACCTCGGCCTCTCAAGAAATTATTCTTATGTGATAGAAACAGAAGGAAACAGCAATTTATTGAGACTAAATGCCAGGCATTGTTAGACCTTTTCCTTAATGGACCTCATCTGTTGTTTGACCTCCCCCGGATGATGGGGGTGTTATCATTATTTTACAGATGAGGGAATTGAAGCTTAGCTATATCATGCACTTTGCACAGGAAAATGACAGAAGGGAAATACACCAAGTAGCTAACAGTAGTTATGGGTGATTTTAATTTTTGTTTCTTATATGTTTTATCTTTCTAACCTTTCTACAATTACCATGAATTGTTCTTCCTAAAAGAACTAATGTAAACTATATGAAAAGATTAAATGAGATAATCCATCTGAGAGTCCTTAGCACAGTGCTTGGTAAATCAATTTTATTCTCATTCCTTATTCATCTTTGTATCCATCACAGCATCCAGCACCCATACTCCTAATAAAGAGCCAATAAAGCCAGGTTCCACTCAATTGGATTAACAATTCAACTGAAGATTATTTTCGTGTTATTTTCTCCAGCAATAAATCTGCAACCATAAATTACATACACACGGGATAGGCTGGTTAAAATACATCTCATTAAGCTAAGTTTAAGACTTTTTGTTAGCCAGTCAAGACACAGTACCTCGCAATTATTAAGGTTTTACTACGCAGAAGATACTAAGCTTTGTGCTTTAAGGGTATCATGTTTTTAGTCATGCCAACAATTTTATGAGATGGCCATTATTATGATCCCCAGCAATGGAAAAGTAAATAACATGTCCCAGTTTACCTGACCAGTAAGTTGAAGAACCAAGATTCAAACCTGGTGACAGTGGACTCCAAATTCCACCTTTAAAATCCTCATGCTAGGCTGGAGCCTAAGGTTTGTTGTCATTTCCACACAAGTATTTCTGATTTTAAACAAGCTCTGTGTCATTGAGTGCCTGCTATGGATCAGACGCTTTGATTCACCTTGTTTTATCCATATAATAAAATGTGCCTTACTGCGTCTTTTCACATATGAGATAACAAGATTTAATAATTTGCCTAAAGTCCCACAGTAAGGGGCAGGGCTGGGATTTACAAGCAGTTTTGACCCAAGAGCCTTCTGATTTTTGTTACTGTGTGCTGTCTCTGTGTTTGTGCAGGCCTATAAAGCCCCAGAATACTCAACTCATGCACCAGATCCTTAAACGCACTTGTAATAGAATACAAAGCCCAGTTTAAGCATTAGATTTGCCTTTAGCAAAATTCAGCTTTCACTCTGCATGGAAAACCTCTCAGTGCCTATAAAAGAAGTGCTGGGCCTGCTCAGAAACAGTTCATTTGTCTCCGGTCTCTGTGGTTCCTGTCCACTGCAGAGGTTTATGGCTGCCGGTCCACTACAGGGCCTGCTGCCCACTGAGCTTGTCTGTTTCACTACAGTAGGCAAATGGACTCTGCAGAATGGAACACACTGATACTCTGTTCCACTATTGATATGCAACACACCTCTGACCTAGAAAATAGACCTGAATTCCAACTACAATTTATAGACCCCGGCCCTGCCGGGATGAAACAGAAAATAAATAGACCCTCAGGAAGTTATTTGTTGGGGACTTGATGACTTGACACGGATGCTCCTAGTCCTGTCCAAGTCCATGAGCCCATGCCGGGGCTATTATGCCTCCAAGGAAACAGATGGGGCTAAGTCAGGGAGGATGAGAAGATGGGGCTGGTGGCAGCTGGAGGGGAGGAAAGTAGGACTCAGAAGCCACAGGCTTATAGGAGGATGAATCATGCTTTTCATCTGCTTGTGCATAAAAGCTGATAAATGGATCCTCCTGAGACATGGAGTGTATGATCAGTCCCACCCAGTCAGTTCCTGGGTCATCTGGACCAGGGCTGTGTGCTTTGGGAGTGGGGAGGGGTGGGATCTGGAATTTCTTAAAGTGCCTTACAACTGCTTGAGGGAAACCCTGGGCTCATAGAGATGCGGCCCACTCTCAGTCCTATGGCTGGCTTCTATCTCAGTTCCTTTCACCTTAGCTCCCTTGCTGGGAATAGAGCCCCACTCCAGGTGCAGGAGTGCCCTGCTTGACTCAGCGAGCATTGTCCTTTGGGCCAGGTCCCCAGGAAAGCATTCTGCTCTAAGACAGACAGACTGCTTACTCAAGGAAGTGCCACCAACCTGTCTCCAGTACCACTGACTTGCAGAAAAGCTTCCCACTCCCAAGCCTTACCCCAAAAACCTAACCTTATCCCAGGTCTGGATGTTTCTCAACCATGTTCTGATTTGCTACGTCCCTTTGGCACTCTTTATATTGCTACCTACCTGTTTAATCTCTTCGTATCTATGTCCTTCTTATCCTGTCTTCTTTCATTTCCCTGCCATACTTATTTATAGAAGACTACATCTGCATTGAAGTTGAACCTATAAAAATCTCTTAGAGTCTTCAAGACATTATGAAGACCCATTGATGACCGTTGAGTGTGGGTGACTAGATGTGGGGGTGAAAGAAAGAGGTAAGACAAATACAGCTTCTGTAATTTTGGCCTAAGACACTTGAAAGGGAGAAAACTGGGAGTAGAGGAGATTTGGTGGTGATGTCCGTGGAATTTAAGAGCACAATTTGGGATATGTTAAATCTGAGATTATTTTATAATTTCCATAAGTGGGAGCTGCAGAATTAGTTGATTTTATGGGTCCAGAGTTCAGAGAAGAGGTCTAGGCTCCAGATTTAAATGTGGGAGACATCAGGTGTACATGGCATTTAAAACCATGTGATGTGATGTGATGAGTCCATCTATATAGGGAGTACATAGAGTAAAGAGGTTCTGGGCCTGAGCAATGCAAGTTATAAAGATTTCTGAAGGTAAGGAGGACTCAAAGGAGGACAATAAAAGGCATACAGAGGAAGTAAGGCCAGAGCTGCACTTCCTTGAATTATAAGAGTTTCTGTTTCCTGAATGACACCTCTACTGTGTCTTCCAGGTGCCAGTGCTTTGCTTGCATTTCCTTAATCCTCACAAATAACTGGCAAGGGGAATATTTCTCCCCTCATTTTCCAAGGAGGGAACTAAGACTGGGAGAAGTAAAATGACTTGACCAAGGTTACATAACGGGAAATGGAAGAAATGGGGCTTAAAATTAAGTCTGTCTGGTTGGGTAGAATTTGATGAGTGAAAAGAGGAGCAAACATTTCCTGAGTCCCAAGTGCCTGGTAATAATTAGGACAGTAATGCTTCAGGCATCATGCTAGGCATGTTTACAGACTCGGTCTCACTTAATCCTCACAATGTCCCTATAAAGTCAAAATAGTTAGCTTTGTTTTTCTAGTTGAGAAAATTGCGATGTGGAGGGCTTTAGTAACCTGCCCAGGGTTTCATAGTTAGTGGAGCAAGGACAAGAATTCATGCCTCTCTGGCTACCAAGCCTGCTCTCTCTTTATTACTCCCTCTTTATGCTGACAGCAGTAGAGAAAACTGAATGTGCACTTCCCTGTGGGTCCTCAGATGTGTGAGAATTGTGAGATGTACCAGCCAATGTGACCGGAGTAGTCTACACTCCAGCGGCTCTTCCTACTACTCTTTTCTCTGCTCGCCCAAGGTTCTGACTCTTCCAGAATCTGCTCCACACTGAGCTGGCATCCTGAACAGACATGGGCAAGGCAGAAGTGCCTCATCTGTCAGGACCTCTTCATAGCTGATTTGTTAATTGGGACAAGCACTCACAAAAGCACTATGATTTGATGCCAACTGAATTATCTGGCACTCACAACCCAAATTAAAGATTCAAAGTGCGTGGTTGGCATTGGAACGATGCACTCCTTCCTCTCACAATAAAAGACCTGGAGTTTCCCATATGATGAGAAGCAAAGGAAAGTTACTCTGCGACTATTACTCTGTGACTCCTGCTACCATATTCCAGGTACGATAATAACTAAATGTGTGTGTGTGGCATAATCACACTGAGGATTCAGGGTTACAATCCCCATTTTACGGATGAATCAACTAAAATAAACAAAATTCAGATGAAGTACAGTTCTCCAGGTTCTATGACTAACAAGCAGCAGGATAAGGAGATACAGAGCAACAGTATAATTATTTTAAATCTATTTCTCTCTATATTTTTTTCTGGATATTGAACAAAACAAAAGGAAAGTAAAGAACCTGGGAGAGAGGATGACATCATACTTTGTTATGGCAACCAAATCACTTCGAGGAGAACCAGGAAGCAGTATGTGGACCTTTAGAGCAGTGCTTCTCAAAATGTAATGTACACATGGGTCACCTAGGGGTCTTGTTCAAGTGCAGATTCTGAATAGGTCTGGGAGGGCTTGCTCTTCTACATTTCTAACAAGCTCCCCGCTGCAGGTCAAAGTTAAGAGAGAAAGAGAGAGAGAGAGAGAGAGAGAGAGAAAGTACTCATTAAGCAAAAGATAATATGAGGGCTGGTTGCAGTGGCTCACACCTGTAAATCCCAGCACTTTGGGGGACCAAAGCAAGTGGATCACCTGAGCTCAGGAGTTCAAGACCAGCCTGGCCAACATGGCAAAACCCCATCTCTACAAAAATACAAAAATTAGGCAGGCACAGTGGCACACACCTGTAGTCTCAGCTATGTGGGAGGTCGAGGTGGGGGAATCGCTTGAGTCCAGGAGGTGGAGGTTGCAGTGAGCTGAGATCATTGCCACTGCACTCCAACATGGATGACAGAGCAAGACCCTGTCTCGGAAAAAAAAGCAGATAATATGAGAATGTGATGTTGAGTGTGATTTAATCCTCACAAACTCCCAGTGGGTTATACAAGCCCAGAGAGCACTTAGTTCCAATTTAGAGTAAGGAAAAGGATAAGAGAGGCTGTGACTTCCTTCATGTTAGGCACACACCCGGAAGAGTTGAGTTGCCAGCCAAGGACTTCTGACATTAAACTCTTCATGCATTGTTCTCCACTGCCCATTCTGCCTTCCATTCAGAAGATGTGGTTTTTGAAGCCACAGACAGGAAAATCCCGAAGGTATTTTATAGAAAAAAAATTCTCAGTCTGTGTTTACAAACCTAAAAATGCAAACAGGACAGCACTTTAGGAAGAAAGTTGCAGACCAGTAGTTAGCAGAGAGAGGAACTAAGACCCCTGAGATGACAAAACAAATGAAGAAATCAGAAAGGGCTAAGTCCCGTCTTCACCTAGGAAATTAGACATTATTCTTAAATTAGAAAGTCTGGCGGCTGGGCTCAATGGCTCACGCCTATAATCCCAGTACTTTGGGAGGCCGAGGCGGGCAGATCACAAGGTCAGGAGATCGAGACCACCCTGGCTAACATGGTGAAACCCCGTCTCTACTAAAAATACAAAAAATTAGCCAGGTATGGTGGCGGGCGCCTGTAGTCCCAGCTACTTATGAGGCTGAGAGGGAGGAGAACGGCGTGAACCAAGGAGGCGGAGCTTGCAGTGAGCCCAGATCGCACCACTGCACTCCAGCCTGGGTGACAAAGGGAGACTCTGTTTGAAAAATAAAAAGGAAACTCTGTTTGTGGACCATGGAGAGTACAGGCAGGCATTGCCTCCTCTACCTCTTGATAAATGAATAAGGAGTGTGAAGAGCTGTGTTTGACTTGCTGAATGCCTATTCAAGCCTCTTGATGGAATGAAAACAGAGAACATGAGGCAGGGATGGTAAAAGCATGTGGCTGGTTGAAATAAGCACATGTGGTTGAAAGAGCTGCATTGCTGTTCGGTCCTCCCCCAACTGGCTGTGTGCCTTGAGCAAGGGACAGCCCTTCTTGAAAGTGGTGGGTGATCAGGGTTTCTTTGGGAAAAAGTAAGCGTCAGTGGGGAGAGCGGAGATGATTTAAAATGTTAAAAATTTTCAACCCACTTTACATTATTTTTAATACCTCCTTATGATATCAAGGAGAAAGGCTCACTTTGATGCTGGTACATTTTCAAAATCATTCTATTTTGTGTGTGCTCACTCATTACCCAATTTATATATAAATATATGTACATATATTAAATAGAAAATACAAACCAGACACACAGCTTCAAGCAATGCTATCTGTTGCTTAAGATAATGATGTTGTTGCATTTATTTTTATCTTTAGAGATACTGCTTTACCATTTTTTTGCAATGATATAATATTTAAGTAAAACAAAGTCAGTCAAATTTAAATACCAGCTAAATACTACAGATGATATTTGAATGAAGGAAGTTTGGGAAACACGAAACCAAGTGTTCTCTAAGGCCTTGCTATTCTGAGAGAAAAATGTACCAAGTAAACAGAAAACAGAAGAAAGCAGGGGTTGCTATGCTAATTTCAGACAAAACAGATTTTAAACCAACAAAGATTTAAAAAGACAAAGACAGACATTAAATGGGAAAGGATTCAATTCAACATGAAGACCTAAATATCCTAAATATATATGCATCCAACACAGGAGCATCCAGATTCATAAAGCAAGATCTTTAAAGAGACTTAGATAACTACACAATAATATTGGCAGACATCAACACCCCCACTGATAGTATTTAGCAAATCATGAAGGAAGAAAACTAACAAAGATATTCCGGACCTGAACTTGACACTTGGCCAAACAGACCTAATAGACATCTAAAGAACTTTCTAATTCAAAATAGCAGAATATACATTCTTCTCATTAGCATGCAGCGCATACTCTAAAATCAGCTACACAATCAGACATAAAACAATTCTCAGCAAATCTTAAAAGTGAAATCATACAACTACACTCTAAAACCACAGTGCATTAAAAATAGAAATCAACACTAAGAAAATTGCTCAAAATCATACAATTACATGGAAATTAAATAAACAGCTCCTGAATGACTTTTGGGTTAATAACGAAATTAAGGTAGAACAAAGAAATTCTTTGAAACTAATGAGAACAAAGATACAGCATACGAGAATCTCTGGGACATAGCTAAAGCCATATTAAGAGAGAAATTTATAATGCTAAATCCCCACATCAAAAAGTTAAAAAGATGTCAAATTAATAACCCAACATTACAACAAGAGGAACTACAGACAGAAGAGCAAACCAACTCCAAAGCTAACAGAAGATAAGAAATAACCCAAATCAGGCTGAATTGAAGGAAACTGAGACATGACAAACCATACAAAAGATCAGCAAATCCAGGTGTTGGTTTCTTGAAAGAATTATTACAAAATAAGATAGACTGCTAGCAGGACGAATAAAAAATGAGAGAGAAATCCATATGAACATAATAAAAAATGACCAAGAAGACATTACTATTGACTACACAGAAATACAAAAAACCCTGAGTGACTACTATGAACACCTCTATACACACAAGCCGGAAAACCTGGAAAGAATGGGTAAATACCTGGAAATATACAATCGTGTGAGAATAAACCATGTAGGAATTAAATTCCTGAACAGACCAGTAATGAGTTCCAAAAATGAATCAGTAATAAAAAGCCTACTAACCAGAAAAATCCCAGGACAAGACAGATTCACAGCCAAATTCTGCCAGATATATAAAAAAGAGCTGGCATCATTCTGATATGGTTTGAATCTGTGTCACCACCCAAACTTTATGTTCAATTGTAATCCCCAGTATTTGAGGTGGGGCCTGGTGGGAGGTGATTGGATCGTGGTGACAGACTTCTCCTGAATGGTTTAGCATCATCCCTCTTGGTACTGTCCTCATCATAGTGAGTGAGTTCTTATGAGATTTGGTTGTTTAAACGTGTGCAACACCTCCCCTCTCAATCTCTTGCTCTTGCTCTGGTCATGTGACACGCCTGTTCCCCCTTTGCCTTCCAGCATGATTAGAAGCTTCCTGAGGCCTATCCAGAAGCAGATGCCTTTATGATTCCTGTGCAGCCTGCAGAACCATGAGCCAATTAAACCTCTTTTCTTTATGAACCACTGAGTCTCAGGTATTTCTTTACGGGAATGTGAAAACAGTCTAATACACATTCCTACTGAAAGTATTCCAAAAAAAACTGAGCAAGAGGAACTCCCATAACTCATTCCATGAATCCAGCATCTCCCTGATACCAAAACCTGGCAGAGACATAAAAAAAAGAGGAAATTTCAGGCCAGTATCCTTGACAAACACAGATGCAAAAGTCCTCAACAAAATACTAGAAAACTGAATAGAGAAGCACATCAAAAAGTTAATCCACCACAAACAAGTAGGCTTTATTCCTGGGATGCAAGTTTGGTTCAACATATGCAAATCAATAAATGTGATTCATCACATAAATAGAACTAAAACCAAAAACCACATGATCATCTCAATAGATGCAGAAAAGACTTCTAATAAGATTCAACATCAATTTATGTTAAAAACCCTCAACAAACTAACCACTGAAGGAACATACTCCAAAAAATAAGAGCAATCTATGACAAGCCCACAGCCAATACAATAAAGTATTGCTGGCAAGAAGGTCAAATAGTAACAGCTCCAGTCTATAGCTCCCAGCAAGATCGACACAGGAGGCAGGTGATTTCTGCATTTGCAACTGAGGTGCCCGGTTCATCTCACTGGGACTGGTTTGACAGTGGGTGCAGCCCACAGAGTGCCAGCCAACGCAGGGAGGGGTGTCGCCTCACCCAGGAAGCATAAGGGGTCAGAGAATTTTCTTCTCTACCCAACGAAAACTGTGAGGGACTAAGCCTGAGGAACTGTGCACTCTGGCACAGCTACTGCGCTTGTCCCATGGTCTTTGCAACCCGCAGACTGGGAGATTCCCTCTGGTGCCTACCCCACCAGGGACCTGGGTTTCTAGCACAAAACTGGGCAGCCATTTGGGCAGACCCTGAGCTAGCTGCAGGAGTTTTTTGGTTTGTTTGTTTTGTTTTCCATACCCCAGTGGTGCCTGGAACACCAGTGAGACAGAACCGTTCGCTCCCCTGGAAAGGGGTGCTGAAGCCAGGGAACCAAGTGATCTGGCTTACTGGGTCCCACCCCCACTCATGGCCAGTGCAGCAACAGTCTGATATTGACCTGGGATGCTCAAGTTTGGTTGGGAGAGAGGCGTCCACCATTGCTGAGGCTTGAGTAGGTGGTTTCACACTCACAGTGTAAACAAAGCCACCAGGAAGTTCCAACTGGGTGGAGCCCACTGCAGCTCAGCAAGGCTGCTGTGGCCAGACAACCAGATTTCTCCTCTCTGGGCAGGACATCTCTGAAAAAAAGGCAGCACCCCAGTTAGGGACTTATAGATAAAACCCCCATTTCCCTGGGAAAGAGCACCTGGGGGAAGGGGTGGCTGTGGGCACAGCTTCAGTAGACTTAAACTTCCCTGCCTGATGGCTCCGAAAAGAGCAGCAAACCTCCTAGAACAGCATTCGAGCTCTACTAAGGGTCAGACTGCCTCCTCAAGTGGGTCCCTCACCCCTATGCCTCCTGACTGGGAGACATCTCCCAGTAGGGGCCAACAGACACCTCATATAGGAGAGCTCTGGCTGGCATCTGGCAGGTTCCCCTCTGGGATGAAGCTTTCAAAGGACAGAACAGGCAGCAATCATTGCTGTTCTGCAGCCTCCATGGGTGACACCTAGGCAAACAGGGTCAGGAATGGACCTCTAGCAAACTCCAGCAGACCTGCAGCAGACCAGCCTGACAGTTAGAAGGAAAACTAACAAACGGGAATAGCACATCCACTCAAAAACCCCATTCAAAGGTCAATAACATCAAAGACCAAAGGTAAATAAATCCACAAAGACGGGGAGAAACCAGTGCAAAAAGGCTGAAATTTCCAAAAACTAGAAAGCCTCTTCTCCTCCAAAGGATCACAACTCCTCACCAGCAAGGGAACAAAACTGGATGGAGAATGAGTTTGATGAACTGATGCAGGTAAGCTTCAGAAGGTGGGTAGTAACCAACTCCAGTGAGCTAAAGGAGCATGTTCTAACCCAATGCAAGGAAGCTAAGAAACTTGAAAAAGGTTAGATGAACTGCTAACTAGAATAACCAGTTTAGAGAGGAACTTAAATGACCCAATGGAGCTGAAAAACACAGCATGAGACTTTGAAAAACATACACAGGTATCAATAGTTGAATCGATCAAGTGGATGAAAGGATATCAGTGGCTGAAGATAAACTTAATGAAATAAAGTGAGAAGACAAGATGAGAGAAAAAAGAATAAAAATGAATGAACAAAGCCTCCAAGAAATATGGGTCTATGTGAAAAGACCAAATCTACATTTGATGGGTGTACCTGAAAATCACGGGGAGAATGAAACCAAGTTGGGAAACACTCTGCAGGATATTATCCAGGAGAATTTCCCCAACCTAGGAAGACAGGCCAACATTCAAATTCAGGAAATAAAGAGAACACCACAAAGATACTCCTTGAGAAGAGCAACCCCAAGACACATAATCATTAGATTCACCAAGGTTGAAATGAAGGAAAAAATGTTAAGGGCAGCCAGAGAAAAAGGTCAGGTTACCCACAAAGGTAAACCCATCAGACTAACAGCTGATCTTTCTGCAGAAACCCTACAAGTCAGAAGAAAGTGGGGGCCAGTATTCAACATTCTTAAAGAATTTTCAACCCAGAATTTCATATCCAGCCACACTAAGCTTCATTAGTGAAGGAGAAATAAAATCCTTTATAGACAAGCAAATGCTGAGAGATTTTGTCACTACCAGGCCTGCCTTATAAGAGCTCCTGAAGGAAGCACTAAACATGGAAAGGAACAACCAGTACCAGCCACCGCAAAAACACACGAAATTGTAAAGAACATTGACACTATGAAGAAACTACATCAACTAACAGATGAAACAACCAGCTAGCATCATAATGACAGGATGAAATTCACACATAACAATATTAACTTTAAATGTAAATGGGCTAAGTGTCCCAATTAAAGACACAGACTGGCAAATTAGATAAAGAGTCAAGACCCATCAGTGTGCTGTATTCAAGAGACCCATCTCATGTGCAGAGACACGCATAGGCTCAAAGTGAAGGGATGGAGGAATATTTACCAAGCAAATGGAAAGAAAAAAAGACAGCAGGAGTTGCAATCCTAATCTCTGATAAAACCAATTTTAAGCCAACAAAGATCAAAAAAGGCAAAAAAGACCATTACATAATGGTAAAGGGATCAATGCAGCAAGAAGAGCTAACTTTCCTAAATATATAGGCACCCAATACAGAAGCACCCAGATTCATAAAACAAGTTCTCAGAGACCTACAAGCAAACCTAGACTCCCACACAATAATAGTGGGAGACTTTAACACCCCAATGTCAGTATTAGACAGATCAACAAGACAGAAAATTAATATGGATATTCAGGAATTGAATTCAGCTCTGGACCAAGCAGACCTAATAGACATCTACAGAACTCTCCATCCCAAATCAACAGAATATACATTCTTCTCAGTAACTCATCACACTTATTCTAAAGTTGACCACATAACTGGAATTTTGTAAAACACTCCTCAGCAAATAGAAAAGAACGGAAATTATAACAAAAAGTCTCTCAGACCACAGTGCAATCAAATTAGAACTCAGGATTAAGAAACTCACTCAAAACTGCACAACTACATGAAAGCTGAACAACCTGCTCCTGAATGACTACTGGGTACATAACGAAATGAAGGCAGAAATAAAGATGGTCTTTGAAACCAATGACAACAAAGACACAATGTACCAGAATCTCTGGGACACATTTAAAGCAGTGTGTAGAGAGAAATTTATAGCACTAAATGCCCACTAGAGAAAGCAGGAAAGATCTAAAATTGACACCCTAACATCACAATTAAAAGAACTAGAGAAGCAACAGCAAACAAATTCAAAAGCTAGCAGAAGAAAAGAAATAACTAAGATCAGAGCAGAAACAAAGGAGACAGAGACACGAAAAAACCTTCAAAAACTCAATGAATCCAGGAACTGGTTTTTTGAAAAGATAAGCAAAATAGATAAGACTACTAGCCAGACTAAAAAAGAAGAAAAGAGAGAAGAATCAAATAGACACAATAGAAAATGATATAGGGATATCACCACTGATCCCACAGAAAAACAAACTATCATCAGAGAATACTATAAACACCTCTACACAAATAAACTAGAAAATCTAGAAGAAATGGATAAATTCCTGGACACATACACCCTCCCAAAACTAAACCAGGAAGAAGCTGAATCCCTGAATAGACCAATAACAAGTTCTGAAACTGAGGCAGTAATTAATAGCCTACCAACAAAAAAAGTCCAGGACCAGATGGATTTACAGCCAAATTCTATCAGAGGTACAAAGAGGAGCTGGTAACATTCCTACTGAATCTATTCCAAACAATAGAAGAAAAGGGAATTCTCCCTAACTCATTTTATGAGGCCAACATCATCCTAATACCGAAACCTGGCAGAGACACAACAACAAAAGAAAATTTCAAGTCAATATCTCTGATGAACATTAATGCAAAAATCCTCAATAAAACACTGGTAAACTGAATCCAGCAGCTCATCAAAAAGCTTATCCACTACGATCAAGTAGGCTTTATACCTGGGATGCAAGGCTGGTTCAACATGTGCAAATCAGTAAATGTAATCAATCACATAAACAGAACGAATGACAAAATCCACATGATTATCTCAGTGAGTGCAGAAAAGACTTTTGACAAAATTCAACACTGCTTCATGCTAAAAACTCTCAATAAATTCGGTATTGATGGAATGTATCCCAAAATAATAAGAGCTATTTATGACAAACCCACAGCCAATATCATACGGAATGGGCAAAAACTGGAAGCTTTCCTTTTGAAAACCTGCACAAGACAAGAATGCCCTTTTTCACCACTCCTATTCAACATAGTATTGGAAGTTCCCACCAGGGCAATTGGGCAAGAGAAAGAAATAAAGCGTATTCAAATAGGAAGAGAGGAAGTCAAATTGTCTCTGTTTGTAGATGACATGATTGTATATATAGAAAACTCCTTTGTCTCAGCCCAAAATCTCCTTAGGCTGATAAGCAACTTCAGCAAAGTCTCAGCATACAAAATCAATGTGCAAAAATCACAAACATTCCTATACACCAATAACAGACAGAGAGCCAAATCAGGAGTGAACTCCCATTCACAATTGCCACTAAGAGAATAAAATACCTAGGAAAGCAACTTACAACGGATGCAAAGGACCTCTTCAAGGAGAACTACAAACCACTGTTCAAGGAAATAAGAGAGGACACAAACAAATGGAAAAACATTCCTTGCTCATGGATAGGAAGAATTGGTATCATGAAAATGGCCATACTGCCCAAGGTAATTTATAGATTCAATGCTATCCCCACCAAGCTACCACTGACTTTCTTCACAAAATTGGAAAAAACTACTTTAAACTTCATATGGAACCAAAAAAGAGTTCACAGAGCTAAGACAATCCTAAGCAAAAAGAACAAAGCTGGAGGCATCATGCTACCTGACTTCAAACTATATTACAAGGCTACAGTAACTAAAACAGCATAGTTCTGGTATGATAACAGATATACAGACCCATGGTACAGAACAGAGGCCTCAGAAATAACACCACACATTTACAACCATCTGATCTTTGACAAACCTGACACAAACAAGCAATGGGGAAAAGATTCCCTATTTAATAAATGGTGTTGGGAAAACTGGCTAGCCATATGCAGAATACTGAAACTGGACCCCTTCCTTACACCTTATACAAAAATCAACTCAAGTTAACACCTAAAACCATAAAAATCCTGGAAGAAAACCTGGGAAATACCATGCAGGACATAGGCATGGGCAAAGACTTCATGTCTAAAACATCAAAAGCAATGGCAACAAAAGCCAAAATTGACAAACGGGATCTAATTAAGAAGAGCTTCTGCACAGCAAAAGAAACTATCATCAGAGTGAATAAGTGTAAAAGCAGAATGGGAGAACATTTTTGCAATCTATCCATCTGACAAAGGGCTAATATCCAGAATCTACAAACAACTTAAACAAATTTACAAGAAAAAAACAAATAACCCCATCAAAAAGTGGACAAAGGATATGAACAGACACTTCTCAAAAGAAGACATTCATGCAGCCAACAGACATATGAAAAAATGCTCATCATCACTGGTCATTAGAGAAATGCAAATCAAAACCACAATGAGATACCATATAACGCCAATTAGAATGGCGATAAAAGTCAGGAAACAACAGATGCTGGAGAGGATGTAGAGAAATAGGAATGCTTTTACACTTTTGGTGGGAGTGTAAATTAGTTCAATCATTGTGGAAGACAGTGTGGCGATTCCTCAAGGATCTAGAACTTGAAATACCATTTGACCCCGCAATACTGGGTATATACCCGAAGGATTATAAATCATTCTACTGTAAAGACACATGCACACATGTTTATTGCGACATTATACACAATAACAAAGACTTGGAACCAACCCAAATGTCCATCATTGATAGACTGGATTAAGAAAATGTGGCATATATACACCATGGAATACTATATAGCCATAAAAAAAGATGAGTTCATGTCCTTTGCAGGGACATAGATGAAGCTGGAAACCATCATTCTTAGCAAACATTACAAGAACAGAAAACCAAACACCACATGTACTCACTCATAAGTGGGAGTTGAACGATGAGAACACATGGACACAGGGAGGTAAACATCACACACTGGGGCCTCTGAGGGGGTGGGGGGCTAGGGGAGGGCTAGCATTAGGAGAACTATCTAATGTAGGTGACAGGTTGATGGGTGCAGCAAACCACCATGGCACATGTATACCTATGTAACAAAACTGCACATTCTGCACATGTACCCCAGAACTTAAAGTATAATAATGATAATAATAAACTAGAATAAGGCAAGGATGCCCACTGTCATCACTTCTCTTCAACACACTACTGGAAGTCCTGGCAAGAGCAACCAGGCAAGAGAAAGAAAGAAAAGGCATTCAAATAGGAAAAATGAAATCAAACTATCCCTGTTTGCAGATGAAATGATTCAATATGTAGAAAACCCCATAGTCTATGCCCAAAAGCTCCTTGATCTGATAAAAAAACTTCAGTGAAGTTTCATAATACAAAATCAATGTGCAAAAATCACTAGCATTCCTATCCACGACCAACAGCCAAGTCAATACCTAAATCAAGAATGCAATTTCATTCACAATAGCCACAAAAAGGATAAAATACCTAGAAATACAACTAACCATGGAGGTGAAAGATCTCTACAAGAAGAACTGCAATACACTGCTGAAATAAATCAAAGATGACACAAACAAATGAAAAAACATTCCATGCTCATGGGTAGGAAGAATCAATATTGTCAAAATGTTCATACTATCCAAAGCAAATTTATAGATTCTAAGTTATCCCTATTAAACTACCAGTAATATTCTTGACAGAATTAGAAATAATGATTTTAAAATTCACATGAAACCAAAAAAAAGAGCCTGAATAGCCAAGGGAATCCTAAGCAAAAAGAACAAAACTGGAGGCATTACCTTACCCAACCTCAACCTATACTATAGGGCTACACAGTAACCCAGGCAGCATGATACTGGTACAAAAACAGATACATAGACCAATGGAACAGAATAGAGAGCCCAGAAATTATACAGCATACCTACAACCATTTGATCTTCAATAAAGTCAACAAAAACAAGCAATAGGGAAAAGACTCCCCCCCATTCAATAAATAGGGTTGAATTAACTTGTTAGCCATATGGAGAAGATTGAAACCAGACCCCTGACTTATGCCATATACAAAAATCAACTAAAGATGGATTCTAGACGTAAGCATAAAATCTGAAACTAAAATATCCTGGAAGGTAACCTAGGAAATGCCATTCTAGACATAGAAATGGCCAAAAATTTTATGACAATGATGCCAAAAGCAATTGTAGCAAAACCAACAACTGAGAAATGGGATCTAATTAAACTAGAGCTTCTGCACAGCAAAAGATACTATTAACAGAGTAAACAGATGACCGGCAGAATGGGAGAAAATATTTGCAAACTATGCATCTGACAAGGGTCTAATATACAGAATCTATCAGGAACTTAAATCAACAAGCAAGAAAACAAATAACCATATTAAAAAGTGGGCAAAGGACATGAACTTTTCAAAAGAAGATGTACATGCGGCCAAAAAACATATGATAAAATGGTCAACATCAATAATCATCAGAGAATGGCAAATCAAAAACCACAATGAGATATCATCTCACACCAGTCAGAATGGCTATTAATAAAAGGTAAAAATATAACAGACGCTGGCAAGGTTGCAGAGGAAAGGAAACGCTAATTACACAGCTGGCGGGAATGTAAATAGTTCAGCCATTGTGGAAAGTTGCTTGATGATTTTTCAAAGAACTCAAAGCAGAATTACTATTTGACCCAGCCATCCCATTATTGAGTATATGCTCAAAGGAATATAAATCATTCTACCATAAAGACGCATGTACACATGTGATCATTAGAGCACTATTCACAATAACAAGGATATGGAATCAACTTAAATGCCCATTAATGGTAGACTGGATAAAGAAAATGTAGTACAAATATACTATGGAATACTACACAGCCTTAGCAAAAATGAGATCATGTGCTTTACAGCAACGTGAATGAAACTGGAGGCCATTATCCTAAGCAAACTAACACAGGAACAGAAAACCAAATATCTCATATTCATGCATAAAAGTGGGCCCTAAATACTGAGTACAAATGGTCACCAAGAAGGGAAAAACAGAGACTGAGGCCTACGTGAGAGTGGAAGGAGGGCGGAGGATGAGGATCGGAAAACTGCCTATCAGGTATTATGCTTATTACCTGGATGGAAAAATAATCTGTACACCAAACCCCCTGACATGCAATTTACCTATACAAGAGACCTGCACATGTACCCCTGAAACTAAAATAAAAGTTGAAAAAAAAGACCTTATATTCTGGATGCAAAACTAAAAAGGCACACTCCTGTCCTCAAGAAGTACAGTCTTCTTGGAGGACTAGGAAGTGTCTGAGACTAAAATAAAAACTTTTTTTCTATACTCACAACACATCTGACACCAAATGGATGATTTTCCATACCAAGCAATTCTCTAAATCTCTGTGGACACCAATTGGGTGTTCTACAATTTCATTCAGACACTACCTGGAGTTAGTGCAGACCCCACAGGGTAAGGGCTCAGTCCCACAACACTGCCTTTCACTTCAGATGCCAATTTCAAGTAGTGGGTCCCCAGGTTACCCATATTTCTGTGTAACTTGGTTACAACTTGAGGGTTCCAGGACTCCCTCTCCAGGTACTCCACTCCCAGAACCTTGTTCCAAAAGCTCTCATACCCCATTGCTTTGGGTTTTTATGGAGGCTCCATTACATAAACATGACTGATGGAATCACTGGCTGTTGGTAATTAGGTCAATCTTTATTCCACCCCAGGCCAGATATTGGGGCTTAAGGTTCCAACCTTCGAACCACATGGTTGGTTCCTCTGACAACCGGCTCCCATCTTCCAAGAGTCATCACATTAGTACAAACTCAAGTTATGGTTGAAAGGGCCTTATTACGAATCACCAAAGATGTTCCTCTCACCCCTATCACTCAGGAAATTTCAAGGGTATGTGTCAGGAATGGAGGAAGAAGACCAAATAAGTATTTCTTATATAATGATATCACAAAGACTTTATATAATTTAATGCACAATATACTCCTATGGCATAGCAAGAGAAGTATAGGCATACACCAGAGATACTGTGGGTTAAGTTCCAGACCACTGCAATAAAGTGAATATTGCAATGAAGTAAGTCACACAATTTTTTTGGTTTCCCAATGCATATAAAAGTTATGTTCATTCTATGCTATAGTCTATCAAGTGTACAATAACATTATATTTAAAAAAACAATGTGTACACCTTAACTTAAAATACTTTATTGCTTAGGCAGAAGATCTGGAATGTTCTCAACATAAATAAATGGTAAGTGTTTGAAGTGATGGATATCCCAATTACCCTAATTTGATCATTACACATTGTATGCATGTATCAAAATATCACATGAACCCCCCCAAATATGTACAATTATTATGTATCAAGTTTTAAAGCCTTAGAAAGAATACTTTACTGCTGAAAAATAATGTCA
The DNA here is from genome assembly GCF_002776525.5 of Piliocolobus tephrosceles. Lineage (NCBI taxonomy): Eukaryota > Metazoa > Chordata > Mammalia > Primates > Cercopithecidae > Piliocolobus > Piliocolobus tephrosceles. Next base: position 70,074,276 of record NC_045446.1, read on the forward strand.
ACCATCATCTGAGCCTTCAGCAAGTTTTATATATATATATATATAAAACATATATAAATATATATGTGTATATATATATATACTTTGTTTTTTCTTTTTTTTTTTTTTTTGAGATGGAGTCTCGCCCTGTTGCCCAGGCTGGAGTGCAGTGGCATGATCTTGGCTCACTGAAACCCCCACCTCCTGGGTTCAAGTGACTCCTCCTGCCTCAGCCTCCTGAGTAGCTGGGATTACAGGCAAGTGCCACCACGCCTGGCTAATTTTTTGTATCTTTAGCAGAGATGGGGTTTCACCATGTTGGCGAGGCTGGTCTTGAACTCCCGACCTCGTAATCTGCCTGCCTTGGCCTCCCAAAGTGCTGGGACTACAGGCGTGAGCCACCACGCCCAGCCTAGTAAGTTATAATCCTTTACTGGTGAAGGATTTTGCCTTAGTCATGGCTTCTGACTGATCAAGGCAGTGGTTGCCAAAGGTTGAGGTGTTGTGGCAATTTCTTAAAGTAAGACAATAGTCAGTCTACCAAATTGACTGACTCTTCATGCAATATTTCTCTGTAGCATGAGATGTGTTTGGTAGCATTTTGCCTACCATAGAACTTCTTTCAAAATTGGAATCAATCTTCTCAAACTCTGCCACTGCTTTATCAAACAAGTTTACATAACATTTTACATTCTTTGTTGTCATTTCAACAACGTTCATAGCACCTTCACCAGGAGTATATTCTTTCTTCAGAAACCACTGTCTTCGCTCATCCATAAGAAGCAACCCTCATTCATCAAAGTTTTATCATGAGATTGCAGCAATTCAGTCACATCTTCAGGCTCCACTTGTAATTCTAGTTCTCTTGCTATTTTCACCATATCTGCAGTTACTTCCTTTCCCTGAAGTCTTCAACTCCTCAAAGTTAGCAATGAGAGTTGGAATCAACTTCTTTCAAACTCCTGTTAATGTTGATATTTTGACCTCCTCCCATGAATCACAAATGTTCTTAATGGAATCCAGTATGGTAAATCTTTTTCTATAATGTTTTCATTTTACTTTGTCCAGATCTGTCAGAGGAATCACTATCTATGGCAGATGTAGCTTTACTAAACATACTTAAATAATAAGATTTGAAATTCAAAATTACTCCTTGATCCATGGGCTGCAGATTGGATGCTGTGTTAGCAGGCATAAAACATTAGTCTCCTTGTACATCTTCATTAGATTTCTTGAGTTACCAGGAATATTGTTAGTGAGGAGGAATACTTTGAAAGGAATCTCTTTTTCTGAGCAGTAGATCTCAACAGTGGGCTCAAACTATTCAGCAAACTATGCTGTGAAACACATGTGCTGTCATCCAGACTTTGTTGTTGTATTTATAGAGCACAGGCAGAGTAGAGTTAGCATAATTCTTACAGGCTCTTGGATTTCTGGAACGGTAAGCAAGCATTAGTTTCAACTTAGTCACCAGCTGTATTTGCCCCTAACAAGAGAATCAGCCTGTCCTTTGAAGCTTTGAAGCCAGACATTCTTTCTATCTGTAAATGGTACTTTCTTGCAGTAAAAGGCTGTTTTTCCTATATTAAAACTTTGTTGTTTAGTGTAGTCAACCTCAATTATCTTTGCTATATACTTTGAATAACTCAATGCCACTTCTCCATCAGCACATGCTGTTTCACTTTGCACCTTTATGTTCTGGAGGTGGCTTCTTTCCTTAAACTGAGTGAAACAATCTCTGCTAGCTTCCAACTTTTCTTCTGCAGCTTCCTCACCTCTCTCAGCCTTCAGAGAATTGAAGAAAGTTAGGCCCTTGCTCTGGATTAGGCTATGGCTTAAGGTATGTCATGGCTGGTTTGGTCTTCCATCTAAACCACTAATACTTTCTCCATATCAGCAATAAGGCCGAAAATGTTTAAAATGTTGTGACAATTACCAAAATGTGACACAGAGATACAAAGTGCACACACGACTTTGGAAAAATGAGGCCAACATACTTGCTGGATGAAGGGTTGCCACAAACCTTCAATTTGTAAAAAAACACATTATCTATGAAGTGCAATAAAGTGAAGCACAATAAAACAGGGTAAGCCTGTATAATCTTGGTTCTAATTTCTAACTGTTTTGATCCTAATTGTTGTGAAAGATTTTTGTAGGTTTGGGTAAGATTCTTAACTTTCATGTTTGAGTTTTCATGTCTGAGTAATGGGGATATTAAAGAACTCCCCTTGAAAAGTTATTGTGAAAATTATTGTAGGTATAATGTAATGTGTTATAAAGAATTTGAGTTCTGGAGTAAAAAGAACTAGGTTTGAATCTTGAACACACCAATCAGTTTGACTCTGTGACCCTGGACAATTTTCAACATCTCTTGGAGTCTCACATTATTATGAGGATAGTTACCTTACTTGCAGTGTGGTTGAAAAGAGTAAAGCTAGCACATATTAATACCCAACATACTGCCTGGCACATAATATGTACTAATCAAGGTTAGTTTACTTCCAATCTACCTCTAAACCTATTTTCTCTCCTTTCATTTATGAGAACCTAGGAGAAAATGAGTTATTCCTAGTGATGCAGTGGCAGGCTCATAAAAGAAGGTACAGAAGAGAAGCTCAGAAGCTCCTTGTGTAGGGCTTGGATGAATGGGAATAAAAAAAGGAAGCACATAAGGAAATAATATGAACAAAGGCTTGGAGGTGACAAACTATGAGGGCTGCTTGGAAAAAAAGGAGTCATTCAACGTTTGGCAGAATAAGCGTGTAGAGAGATCAAAGAGCAGTGAAACCTGTAGCTTTCTTGAGAAGATCATCATTCACAGTAAAGGTAAAGGAAAATCTTGAACCATGGATATTTTGGGAACCTCTAGAGGACCTCCATGTCCATCAAGATAAATCCCAATTCTCAACCTGGAGTCCAAGTCTTGCTAGTACTGGTTCTCAACTGTGAGACACTACAAATACTCCTACTTTAGATGAAGCCTGCATCAAAAGTATTCACACAACAGTAGACTTACTCCAGAGAGATATCTGAGCTTCAAACATTGAGAACATACTGCAGTGTTGAAAGCAAGGGCCTTGGTGAACATTGAGTTCAAAGTTCTGGCTTTGCCACTTTCTATTCTTCTGACCTTGGGTAAGTTACTCCACTTCAAGTTTTTATTTCCCCATATGAAATATTCTCTGATATGGCAATAAAACAGACTTTACCTCTTGGGGTAGTGATGAAGACTAAATGAAATAATGTATAAAAGGTACTTAGCATAGTGACTGGCACTAAACAAAGGTTCAATAAATGGCAAGTATTTCTGTTTTTCATAAATTAAGTTGCTTGTTTTATCAGATCAAAGGAACAAGGGAGTTTTTCTTCCAAGGCTCCTCACAATGACTGCAGTAGAAGCAAAGGTGGTGTTACTACTGGCCCTTAGGACTGGTTCTTGGGCTGTCACCTCCCAGTGATTCCAGTTTCATGAAGGCATTGATGAAAGCAAAGGCACTTATATATTTAGGGCTTGTAGGGGATTTAGAAATTATCCAATCTAGTCCACACTCCTCATTTGACAGAATGAGAAACTGCTGGCCTACAAGAGTTAATTCAAAGCCCTGGCTGGCTACCCAGCAATTAGTGGCAGAGTAAAACATAGAACCCAGGTCTTCTGACCCTTAAATGTATCCTCTTCTAATATTATTACTACAACTGATGAAGTTCCTGGAAACATAGTATCGTATTTCTGATGTACTCTTTTTTTTTTTCCACTTTGTTTTATAATTTCTCATTCTAGAAAAACAATAAAACAACAAAATAGAAAGTCCTGTCTTGAGGATTCACTTGATTTCATTTATAGTAGGTGCGAAACATAAATAAATACAGTGAGTTAAAAATAAACCTCCTCATATGGCTATAACTTATTTTATTTAGCTTGTTTTTTTTTCTCCTGCCCTATGGATGTAATAATGGTAACCCTGACTCTGTTGGAACATAAATACGTTGGAATTGAAGACGTTATATATAGTGACTTCTCTTCTCCAGACTTTCTGTCAATGTGTCAGTAAAGACGTGATTAACAGGGCTAGCAAAACAATCAAAGACAAGTTTTAGGATTGGTCTGACTTTACTTCTTCAAGTGCTCATTCTACTCATTCTGCAGAAAGAAAATCCCGACTGAGTACTTATTTTGTGCCAAGTTCAGTGCTGAGCTCTGGAAGCTAGAAGTGAAAGTGACCTGGCCTATGTCTTCAGGAACCTGACAGTCTACTAAAGACAGAAACAGTTCCTAAACTGTGTGATGGGTACTATGATAGGGGAAGCCTAGAGAACTGGGGGCACAGATGAGTAGCACCCACCTGGCCTGGAGGAAGAGGGATGGTGTCCACAGAAGTAGCTTATGAAGGGTCATGCTTCAATGGCTCACTTTAGCAGCATGCATACTAAAATTGAAATTAGACCTGAGATGATTAGGATGCCAAGATAAATCTTTGTAGAGAGACTGAATAGAATAATGTGTAAAGATACTAAGCTTGGATTGTAATCCTGGCTCTACCATCCATTATAGAAGTTAATTTCCTTGTCTATAGCCCAATTTTCTAATTTTGAAACTGAAGTATCTTTTTTCTAGACTGTGTCTAAGCCCCTTTTCATCATTACAATTTTGTGGCTGGGTGGAATATGTCTTACTTGAGGTCAGGATCATGTTTTCTTTACGTCTGCATTCCCAGGGCTGAGCACAGGTCTTGGTACTCAGACTAAGCTGTATTTGTGGAATGTAAGAAAATTTTCAATTGGATCCCTTTAGTTGAGGCAGTAAATTAAAAGGATTAGGTCTTTTCAAATGATGTCCTTAGACTGGAATTTAAAATCATGTCTTTAGTGATAGAATATGTGACTTTTTGAAGCCTATATAACTTTTGTCCTAAATGAAGAGAAATGCAGCAAATTCTCAATAAATCATACTGTTGGCAGTAGTGATGCTGCCAGTGGGAACAGGTAGTGATGGTGCCAGTGGGAACAGCAGTAAAATAAACCAAACATCTACCACGAGTTCCTGATATTATAATTGCTTGTCATCACTTAGAGACAGCAGCCCAAAATTCTTTCCAGGCAATAATGAACTTAATGAGAAGACAGGTACTCAGTGAATATTTTACATTTGAGAACCAAAATAGGGAAGTTCCAGAAGAAGCAAAAAATTTTTATTTTAGCAGAGGGTGAGACTGAAAGGGGCAAAGTCATATGGCAATGAGTTGGGAGGAGTTTCAGAACAGAGCTCCTGGCCAAATATTCATAGACCTGAAGGTTAGCGTATGACTCGGGTGCTTTACTAAGGTGCTTCCCGCTCGGAGGCTGATGAGAGTATAGCCATCATCCTCCAATCACCAAGATTAGTCTCTCTTTGTGGATGAGAGATCTTTGTTTATGAAAATGTCTTGTAAGTGTTTATGAAAATGTCCAGTAAGATGGCCAAATTGCTGTAAAGTGTTTACAAGAAAGTGTCTTGTGTTTATGAAAATGTCCAGTAAGATGGCCAAATTGCTGTAATTAAGGATGTAAGAAAGCATCACTGTCATCATTGTAGTCATTGTCATCATCAACATCATCCTTGTCATCACTTTCAACATTGTTTCCCAAAGGGTGGGGGTGCAGAATGGGCAATGGAAGGTGAAATTTGAGAAGCTATTGCATGTACATGTTCAGTTATCTGTCAGCAGAATGGCTTAGGAAGTTATTTTTAACCTCTTCTATACCTCTGAATACTCTTCTATGAAATGGGTCAACCAATAAAATGTTGTTTTGAGGACAAAATAAATTTATCGAAAGAACCTTGCTCATGGGAAGTTTTTGATTCAGGGCACTGTACTACAGCAAGTCAGCCTCTCAGTGGAGAGTGATGTCTGTACAAGACCAAGCAGAACAGGAAAACAGGGATAATGCCAAAACAACTGGGAGCAGGCCTAAGTTAGTGATGGGAGGGGAGGATGGAGAAATTGAGTGGTTGCACCCAGATGAGAACAGGCTGGCTTCCGAGGGCACTAAGCAGTCAGATACACTAACTTTTATTGTTCTGAAGATATTTGGGGCTACTGTCTTCAAGGAAAGAAAAGCAGTTACTTCAGAACCTTTGTGACAGCCATATAGGTCTATGGTTCTAGGCTCATATTGCTGCTGCTCCCATCCACACCACAAGAACTACAAATAATACCATTTATGGAGTATTGTGGCATGCAGTTCACTGTGATATGTCCTTTGCAGCATTATGTTACTTTATCCTCACAATAATACCTGTGAGGTAGGTATTATTATAATCGCTTTTTTACAGATGAGAAAACTGAAATTCAGAGCAGTTAAGTAATTTACCAAGGTCAATGCTAAATATAGTAAATGGCAGAGTCAGGACTCAAACCAAGTCTAAATGGTGTTGACTATATTTCTAATCATTATGCTAGTCTTCAAGGCAGCATAACTTCGAACTTCTCAGATGAACTGGAATGAGCTGAGACAGGGAGAGGCTGCCATTGAACCATCACTCTATATACCATAAGGTATAATTTCTTATCAAATTGGTGACACTGAACTTTACAACTCCAGAGGGCATACATACTTCATGGTTATCAGAGATTTGAATATCTTTTAAACAATTTTCTGTTTAATGGTAGAAGAGGTGCCATCTTCTAATTTGCACCAGTTTACCATATCAGCCAGTGGAGGGCTAAATGTTCACTATTTTGTTTTCTTGTGTTAGGCATTTGTACTTAAGATAACCCATAATACGTGCTCTATCTTGAAGTTCTATTGCAGGAAGTTGTACTATGCCTGATTCCTTTGTTATCCCAGTCACAGCTAATTGGCCACAGACTGACTGACTCAATGCAGCCATAGACTGAAAGCCTACAATGAAAATCAGTGACATTCCATGCTGAACAGTGACTGGTAATTCATTCATGATCACTCTCTTGGTGAGTCTGGATATAAGAGAAGGGAGGGAAAGGGTGAGGGAGAAAAGGAGGGGAGAGAGAACAAGAAATATGTGAGAGCGTGTGTGTGTGTGTGTGTGTGTGTATGTGTGTGTATGTGTGGAGAGACAGAGATAGAGAAAGTGTGTATATGTGGCTCTTCATTATTATTTATGGTGGCAGAATCAGTTAGTTCCAAGACATAAATAAGCCAAGTCACCACATTGGTGGTTATGGATGCTTTTGCTGTGCCAAGCAAAGAAACTTGCTGGGATCTCCCTGAGGAAGGTCTCTCCATCTTTGCATTACATGTCTTGGGATTCATGCTCTGCCTGAAACTCATGCCCTTAGATGTCCCCTCTCTGTTCTTCCATATGGCTGCTTCCTCCCATTTGTAGCTGAAGCCCTGAATTTAAAAGCTCAAGGTCATCCTTATGTCTCATGTATAATCCAACCAGAATCTCCAGAGCTGGGCCAGGCCACAGTTTGACACAAATGTTTAAACTAATAGTGGTTTCTTTGATTTGTGTCCTCTTTACTTAGATCTGTATTGAAAATTCTGATAAAAGTAGACAATTTGGTTCTCCAGGATTCTCTTTCTCAGATGAATGATAAATAATCTCATCATCATTTTACTAAAAGTGGGAACTGAGGCACAGTGTGGCTATGCATTTGTCAAGGTCACATTTGAAATCAGATCTGACTGGCTTCTAATCCCTTTACTCTGTCTGTAGCATCATGTTGCCTCCTGTCCTAAATTAGCTTGTGCTTCCTCATAACATGATAGGAAAGAAACAAATCTATGCCTTTTTAATTCCTTGAGCAATAAGCTTCATTTCCACTAATACTATCACTCTGTGGTGACCCAAATGGGTTATTTCTTCCTTCTTGCCATAGATTCTCCTGCCATAGCCATGCCAGAGTGCATGAACAACTGCCTCCTTTAGCAAGGAAAGAAACCTCAAGAGAAACCTGAGATGTCCCAATTGGGCTCTTATCCTCTTCTGATAAAGGGATGCCCAAAGCAGGGCTACTTGTTACTAATTGTTATGAAAATAATAAAATTTATCAATGTTGTAGATTCTTTTCAGTTTATAGTAAATTTACACATACCATCTTATAAATCAATGTATTCACACATTCAATAACCATGTACCTCAGGTCGG